>NC_062225.1:11643451-11959992 GCF_902686445.1 Sciurus carolinensis
GTTTAATTTAATGTTTTGGCTGAAAGCTGCTATCATAGGATAATACAGAAAAATAAATTTTAAAATGTAAACTATAGGAGAATACAACACTTCATCTCACTTAAGAGGTAGCAATTATTAACAGTTGCTTGGCAAGGGAAAATGAGGACAGTGAATGTGAGTGATTTTTAAATTATTGCACATCTCCTCACTTACAATGCAGCTAATTGAACAAGAACATTTGATTACAATAACAGGCACTAAGACCTTATTAGTTTATGAAATATCTTTTAGTGTATTTTCTTAGTGTATACCTTAGATTAATATTTACTGGCTTGAATGAGCATCCCTTATATGGCTTTGTATATGCAGCAGAAAGTTCCAGCACATTTGCTGGTTCTTGGTGATACTGCAAACAAACATGTCACACACACAACTCACTACCAATAAAATATTTCACAATTACACTGGTAATTTTCTATGTAATGCAAACGTCTCTTTCCAAAACAATTTGAGAAATAATAAATAAGTATCCACTTTACTCTTTCCACTTGTTATCAAAGATCGTGAATATTGAGGTATAATGTTTGAATGCTTTAGTGTGAAGTGTAATTTTAACATCACTCTCATTTGTCTTTTCATTGAACAATATGAATGCAAGGAACCCCTGGCTACAACCCAGACTTGCAGAGAAGGGGAAGCAGGGATGGCCACATGCAGAAGGGATCACACACACGGGCTAGCTTTACTTTGTACTACCTCACTTTCCAGAGAAATAATTTAATCCTATGAGACCCAACTAACCCCACTACAAAACATTAATACATTCAAGAGGGCGAAGCCACCATGACCTAATTACCTTCCACAGGTCCCACCCCAGGAAGGCTCCACCATCTCTCAATCTCGCTACTTTGGGGACCAAACTACTAGCACACAAACCTGTGAAGGGCTCACGCAAATCATAGCACTTTATTTATGGCGAATTTAAGACTGAAGGGATTTGAACAATCAAATGTGTTTATTGCACAGCAGAACTTTTTACACAAATAATACTTGGAGAACACACGGTAGTTCTTAGCTTCATGGTTGTGAGCAAAATTCGAATGCATACCAAGTCTATTTGTTATGAAGTCATATTGTGTTGTACTCAATGTTTCTTGAAACCACTTTTGAGTTAATTTTCTAACGTCTCTAAGAGCATAGCAGTACAAGTTTTACACACATAATTTATTATTATTTTTAAGGTTTGAGGACAGTTTATGGTCTCTGATGAATCATCTATATACCCCCTTTTCTCTCTCTCTCTCTCTCTCTCTCTCTCTCTCTCTCTCTCTCTCTCTCTCTCACACACACACACACACACACACACACACACACACACATTTCACTTCTCAGTCAATGGTAGACAACAAGGAAAAATGCTTTTTGTCACTGTTATTCATGGAAAATTTCAGTAGAAGAAAGTAAGAGTGTTATTTTTATGAATAATCAATTGGTCAGCATGTAAGAAAATATCTTTCTTGAATCCTTAGGAGCCACATGTGTTACTAAATGGAAACCATCAACGTAAAATTATTAAAGAAATTTGTCAGTAAGGACAAGTTTATAGATAGACAGGCAGGCAGCCAATGTGTCTAGTGAAGTCATAAGATAGATCTGATGTAGACCAATGTAAATGTGCCTCTTTGAGTAATGCAGCCCTCGATCTGTACTCTTAGGTGTCTGACTCTTGGGAGTCACTTTGTAACAGCCAGGTGTTTGTTAATGAAAATTTGATCTTCAGTCTTTGCAAAACAATCCATTATGCTGTTGATGAAATTTTAAAGTAACATGAAGCCAAAAAGTCATGACTCTTACTGTTTAATACTGCACATGTGTTTACTTACAAGGTGATTCTTGAAATTGCAATTACTGTCCTTTGTCCAAAGTACATTCATCGCAAAGATGAAGTTGAGAAGAAAGCAAAATGACTTTGAATACGTTGAAACTTCTAAAAAATTTAGTTCAGAACCTACTTCTGGTCAGAAATTTAGGCACAAGATATGAGAAAGTTGCAGCTTCATCTATGATATTCTGCATAGTACCATGTTAACTTTGCATAAAGAAAGAATTGACTTTTTAAGTATAATGTGTTCCAAACATTTTAAGACTATAGGCAGAATGGTTTGTAGTTAAAAATGTTAAGATAACATTTATGTGACTGAAAATGATAATTTTGTTTAATTGATTTTTGTTTTGGAGCCTTATTAGCATTCTCTTTAAAATGCATCTGGGTACATACATAGCAAAGAATATTACATGACTGTGAAGTATAAGATTTATATTTATAGTCTTGACATAAGTTTGTTTCATATAATTGTTTTTCTTTGTATCCATTTTTTACACCTGAAATAAGTTGTTTAAAACCCAGCTGTAGTCAGGGGCAGTGGTGCATGCCTGACATTCCAGAGATTTGAGGCTGAGACAGGAGGATTTCAAGTTGGAGGCCGGCTTCAGAAATTTAATGAGACCTTCTGCAACTTAGTGAGACCCTGTCTCAAAATAAAATTGAAGGGAAGGGAGGAATATAGGAAAAGAAATGACAGTGGAATGAATCTGACATAACTGTCCTATGAGCATATATGCATATAACCCAGCGAATCTCGCCATCATGTACATCCACAAGAATAGGGCCCTAATTAACATAAGATAGAGTCCCTGCTCATATAATTATATCAAAATGCATTCTACTGTCATGTATAACTAAAAAGAACCAATACAAAAAAAAAAAAAAAAGAATCATGGGGCTGAGGGGGTCACAAGCCATGAAACACACATTTAATAGGTTAATAGAATATAAAACAGGAAAGACTAAGATTTTTAAAAGTGAATAAATAAGTAAATAAATAAAAGGACGGGGAATGTGGTTCAGTGGCAACGCGTCCCTTGGGATCAATCCCCAGTACAAACACAAAACAAAAAGAAACGATTTGACTCCATTGTCTTTGACCTACTTCAAATTTACCCTCCACGTGTGGTTTTCTGCCTCTGAGCCCACAGTCCCTTACCTCCGTGGTTCCCATGGTCCCAGCCCAATGCACCCCTAGCTGTCGCCCATAGCAAACCCGGCTGTCGGTCACTTTGTCCCTTCACCAGTGCTGGCTTTACACTGTTCCCCAGAGGTGCCAGGGTCCCTTCTCCCGCCAGCTCTCTGAACACCCACCTGTTGGATCCCTACTGTGTTCCCTGCAGTCTCCCTGATCCTGACTTCTCTGGACCTTGGGAGGAGTGGACTTCTGCTTCCTGCATTATGACTCTACTTTCTCTCTCTCAGCCGCCTGACCGTCCCCCCCCCCCATCAAGCCCAGACCAAGGCTCCTCCTGGTCAGAGCAGGGCTGGGGCTCACCACCAGTCTTAAGAGAGCCTAAACCCAAACTAATAGAATTAAATAATAAAAGTAGGAATCGTAATAAGACTTACAAGATTCCCTGCTAAATAAGTGGGGAATTAGCCATTCCATAAATAAAACATCAGATTTCCTAATCCAACCAAGTAGAAAAAGAGTTAAGAAGATTCCATGAACTTTAAGCCATTTGAACCCAAACCATGCCCCTTACAAACTGGTATTATGATATGGGTAAAATAGTTCTCTCCTTTTCATCCTTTGCTTATTATTTTCTTCAAGTAGAATGTTAAGTACTTTTGAATTAATAATAAGGCTCTTTTATTTTCTATTCCCACTTAACTTGAAAACAGATATGACTTAGGGCATTTCCTAATTTTTTAAAGCACATTTTAAAAATTTTTAGTTGACACACAATAATTCTATAATTGTACATAGTTTGGGGGTAGAGTGTGATATTTTGATATGTATAAACAGCATGCAATGATAAAATGAGAGTAATCAGCAAGTCCAATACTTCAAATATTATTTGTTAATAACTTTCAAAATCCTCTCTCCTGTTTTGAAATATATAATACATCATTGTCAACTATAGTCACCGTGCTGTACTCAGAACACCAGAACTTAATCTTATTTAATTGCATTTGTGTATGTGTGTGTGTGTGTGTGTGTGTGTGTGTGTGTATGTGTGTGTGTGTGTTACTCTGGTTTGAATCCAGGGGTGCTCAACCACTGAGTGACATTCCCAGTCCTTACATTTGTGTTTGTTTGTTTTGGGGCAGGGTCTCTCTAGGTCGCCCAGGCTGGCCATGAACTCACCATCATCCTGCTTCAGTGTCCTGGGGTACTGGGACTAAGGCATATGTCACATTCCTGTTCTGTGTTTTTGCTCAAACAACCCTTCTCTTATCCATCAACCCTTTTCTTCCCCTTGCAACCTCGGATAACTACCATCTTACTTTATATTTCTTTGACATCAACTTCTTTAACTTCCATAAATGAGTGAGAAATGGGGTCTTTGTTTTTCAGGGTTAGCATTTTTTCATTTAAAATATTGAAGCGACCCCATTTATGATAGCTAAACCTTCCTAAAACATTAGGAATAAATTTAGTCGAGGAGGCAAAACATCTCTCCTAAGAAAATCATAAAGCACTGATTGAAGAAATTGGAGAGGACACAATAAAGTGAAATGTCTGCCTTTTACTGAGACCTTCTGAAACCTAATAATTCGTTATACGGTTCTCATACTCCTCACAAACTATCCAGAACGTTGGCAGTTCAGTGAGGTCACAGTCCCACAGTACAGGGACCGCATCTGGACCTTTTGATGTATTCCTGCAGTCCTGGTAAGGTTGATACACATATATTGACGCAAATAAATGATCACAGCCTTCTTCTACATTTATTTATTTATTTATTTATTGCTGTACTGAGGATTGAACCCAGGGCCTTATGCTTACGAGGCAAGCACTCTGCCAACTGAGCTATCTCCCCAGTCCTACATTTATTTTTTTAAAAAACAATTCTTATGCTCAGTTTCATTTTGCTTGTTAAATGTCGTTGTTTGTTGAAGAAGCTATATGCTAAGAAAAGAGTAAGTTTGATTTAATGAAAAATCTGGAACCCTTTTTTTTTTCTCATCAATCAAAAGACATAGACTGGCAGATTGGATTAAAAAGAAAAATCCAACAATATGCTGCCTGCAAGAGACTCATCTCATAGAAAGAGATACCCATAGACTAAAGGTGAAAGGATGGGGAAAAAACATACCATGCACATGGACTCAGCAAAAAAGCTGGAGTATCCATCCTCATTTCAGATAATGTGGACTTCAAGCCAAAACTGTCAGAAGGGATAAAGAAGGACATTACATACTGCTTAAGGGAAGCATAAATCAGCAAGATATAACAATCATAAATATCTATGCCCTGAACATTGGGTCATCCATGTACGTCAAACAAATCCTTCTCAATTCCAGAAATCAAATAGACCACAACACAATAATACTAGGCGATTTTAACACACCTCTCTCACCACTGGATAGATCTTCCAAACAAAAATTGAATAAAGAAACCATAGATCTCAATAACACGATGAACAATTTAGACTTAATGGACATTTATAGAATATACCATTCAACAAAGAACGAATACACTTTCTTCTCAGCAGCACATGGATCCTTCTCTAAAATGGAACCCATTTTTTAAGGTACCTTGAACAACTCTGCTGAGGTCTTGTTTCAAAATTGACTTGAAAAATATCACAGAAACTAGCTGAATAGATTGTTAATCAACAGCAGAAATAAACTCATGATTCCTGAGGTAATGACATTATATCTGTGCATTATGAAAACAAACATTTTTAAATATATTTATTCAATGACCAGAAAGAATTGTTTTTCACATTTAGAGTGTGCTCCACTGTGGTGAGGATACATCTAGCATGCTGTCCCTTACTTTTAAAGGGAACTATGCAGTATTCACCTTCATGTATTTGTGAAGTAGAACAGAATACCATATTTTGCAGGGAATTTGTGGAAATAGTTGGTAATTTATTCACAGATAAATAATATGGTATCATTGAAGAACTACAAAATGTGCAGAATCATACCTTTCTGAGACAAAAAAAATTAAAAAGCACTGAAACTTGCATCATATAATGGAAATATATCTATTCATTATTCTTCATTTCTAGAATTTTTCTTATATACCCAAAACTTTTTGTGATATCATTCTTAATGTTATACATCAAGAGAGAGTAAGTAAAAAAATCACTGGCTATCCCATCTGGATCAGGGAACATGGGGTTCTTTTTTATTGTCTGTGGATAGAAATACTTTGTTAATGAGTAGGCTAATGCAATTATGAATAAATTAAATATTAAAACAAATACAAAAACAAAAATGCAATGCTAAGTTTTCTAAATATTTTTTTCCTGTAACAGGAAAAAATACTTATTAAGAAATAATATTCTTTCCTCAAAAAAAAGAATAATAGAAAAACTTAAGATCAATATAATATCTCATGGGTTACTTACAAATAAAAAATAAGAAGATAAGAGAGATCCTGGTTTATCTGACCTTGGTGCATCGAAATGCATGGTGGGCATGATGTGCATGTCTGTAATCCTGGGAACTCAGGAGACTGAGGCAGGAGGATAGCAAGTTTGAGGCCAGCCCCAGCAACTGAGTGATGCCCTAAGCAACTTAGTGAGACCCTGTCTCAAAAAACAAACAAACAAAAAAATACTGGAGATATGGCTCAGTGGTACAATGCTCCTAGCTTCAATCCCCAGGGCCAAAAATAGAATAAAATAATATTTTATCTCTTCAAAAGGCCTTTTATTCTCTGCCAAGTAAATGGAAAGACAAAGAGACAAGCCACTGACACAGAGAAAAAAATGTATTTATACAATATCATATCATTATATATCATAAGATTGATATTATATTATGTATTACAATATAAAATATATTATAGATCAATATAATATACAATATTTAGAATATATGATAATCATACAAAATATATATAAAATATATAGTTTAAAATATATGTATTTTAAATATATATTTCATATATATATATGTATGCATTCCAAATATATAAACAATTCTGTAAACACAACAAAAATAAGGAAACAATTGATTCAACTTAAAGAGCAAAGTGTTTGAACAGACCTTCATGAACAGGATTTGCTGATGGTAAATAGTTACCTGCAAGCACATTCAACTCTGAAATCCAAGTGCAATACCATGAAACAATATTAAAATATGACTGAAATGAGAAGTTCTGACTACATTAAGTGTGGGCGTCGAGGTAGAGGAAATGGCCTTCTAACATTGGAAGATATGAAGTCCTACAACCACTCTGGAAGACAAGGACAGACATGCTCCCGTGTCTTCTCCCATCTATAAGATTCTAGAAGTCGAGCAGGCTGCAACCTGCCCAAGAGCGATCACCAGAAGACGGCTGGGAGGCCCGGCAGTCATGTGTGCCTAAGCCAGTGTGGTGGACCGTAAATGAGTGAGAACCGCTCGCTGCCAAGAATGATGGATTTGGATACTCGTCTCTCAGTCTCTAATATCTTACATAGTTTCATAAGTAAATAAATTTTCTAAGTAAAAAGGAATTGCTGTTGTAGCAGGTGAAATTATAATCTCTAATTATATATAATATACACTTGATCAGACCCAGCTGAAATCAGAGCTATAGCAAAGGTATACCAGGTTTGACAGAGTAAAAACTTCTCTTTGCTTATTAAGACATATGTCATTTTTATTACATTTTCTGACAGATTTTGTTTTAATGTCTTTCTCTGAAATGGGAATAAAATGTTACTTTTCAGAGATGATAAGGTAAGTAAATACACTTGAAATATATTGAAGTACATTACTGGACTATTTCGATTTAAGTGAAAATGTAAACTGTTATGTGTGTGTGTGCATATAAATATACGCTATAGTATAGTCCTAGGACATTTTTTTACTATATTTTATGCAAATATTTCTGTATGTGTCTACACAGAACCACATGTATGTGACACATTGATCACTTACGATTTACTGCTTAGACTGACTCTGTTGGTTAAATTGTTGCCATTCCCTTTAGACACACTGGGAATTTTAAACATTTTAAATTTCCTTCAATTATAATGAATATCAGATTTCCTGGTGAGAACTGGAATCTGAAATGTGGTTCCACTTTCTTGACTAAGGAAACTCAGTCCTTCTGCTTAGAGTATTTGGTCCTTGAAGGGAAATAATGGAGAAGAAGACAGTCCTACCGCTCCCCAGCTCCACCGCAGGTTCTGACCTCTTCAGGAGGTTGTCAGACCAAACTCATGCTTCTCTCTGTTGAAAACTCCTCTTCGAGATACTCTTCTCCAGCTTTGCCTTCACGTATCTAATAGCCGGTCTCTCCCAGGGCCTTCTCCTTGAGATACCGCTGCCATAGGTTAAGCTGTAAATGTCACTCAAAGGCTCTTGTGTTAGAGGCTTAGTCCCCTACCTATGTGGTGGACCCTTTAAGAGGCGGGGCCTAGGAGGAGGTCTTAGGTCACCTGGGCATGCCCTTGAAGGGAATTGAGGGACCCAGATCTCTTCCTCCTTCTCTTTGTGTCCCAGTCATGAGGTGAAAATTTTCTCACATGCTGCCACTCTGGTGAGCTGTCTTGCCCCAGACCCAAAAGTAAACAGGGCCCACGGATCATGAAGTGAAACTTCACTAAAACTGTCAACCAAAATAAATCCTTTATCATTTTTGATTCATTAGCTCAGATCTTTGCCACAGTAATGGGAAGCGAATAGTCCTCCACATTCTGACTAATCACACCCCCTCCAACATTGTATGTCCCTCCGATTCTAAACCTTGAGTCTCAGGCATGTCTTTGCTAGTTAGCACCAAATTGTCAATAGTAGTCATATCCTTTTATCTACATAAAGACTAGTTTAGAAATAGGTATGGATATCTCTGATTATTCTTCTGTGTATCTATTTCTTTACCTTTATATGTTCCATTCTAACACAGAAATGGTTGAAGCTTATATATTTGAGTGCTTTCTCTGTACTACCCACTGTGGTAATTAATGTTAGCTTCTTTTTGTGTTTTGGTAAGTTCTGCATTATTTACATTAGGTTATTTAAAATAAAAACTGCTTTGGGTTCCTTAAAATTGTATATGCTGTTTATTTTTGTCACTATAACAAAATACCTGAGGCAGCTAATAGTAAAAAGAGAAAAGATTTATTTAGCTCACAGTTTTGGAGTTTTGAGGGCTTGGGGCCTACACACACTTAATTCTGTCAAGGGTTTGATGGCAAATGGCTTCCTTAGCAACTCCAAATATCACCAACCTGGGAATAGAGCTTCCAATCATGATGTACCTTTGAGAGACGTTCATTACCAACAAACCACAGTTTTGGGTAAGCACACCTAAACCATAACATTATATTACTCAGAAATATTTTCTTAAGTATCTAATTCATGTACCAAAAACTGGAGTACCAGGTCATGGTAGTTTACCATCTACCACCTGTCACTCAATCCAGCTGACTCCGTCCTCCCCGGCAGAGGTTCTAGGACTTTGCTGCAATGCACTTCATCATTCCGTTTAGCTTCTCTCGCCCTGAAGTCCTTTTCTAGTGATCTTCCCCCACGGTCAGCTCTCAAAGCCCTGGGAATACTCAAATCTCCGGAGCAATCCTCTTGCTGCTGTTCTTGTGACTGCTTCCCTCTTCCCTGCTGAAAGCTGACATAAACACAGACGTATTTGACTTGAAACCACAATTCTATGCCTGTCTCTGATTCCAAAATCAGAATCATCTGTTTTAATATCATCACCATTCATACTGTACAATGCTTATAACTCGAGTGAATCCAGAGTAACGTTACACAGTTGGATGTCACAGGTTGCTTCCAGTGAGTTCACCGCTGACCCTTTCTTCTCCAGAAGGCAGCTGAGAGCAAACAATATATAAATCACTATGAAAAATGCCTATTACTTGTGGAGAATACAAAGCTTTTCTGATACAGTAGTGTAAAGTAGTCCAATTTGAATCGTGTGTGATTTACTTATTTATAATTAATGTAGGTTTCCTCAAATGTAAAATTATTTTTCATGTCTTCTGTCCATATTTCATTGTTAACCTTTGATTTTTCATTAGCAAAAGTTTTATATACATTCTTGATAACATAAATAATATTAAATGATTATTTAACATGAACCTTGAAGTTAGCACATGTCCTTTTTTACTCTTTGGTTTAAATTCTCATTTTAAAAATGACTTTTGATTATTGGTTTTCATGAAGTTGAAATCATAAATCTTTTTTTTAATAGATTGACATTTTATGACTTTTTAAAGATAATCTTATATATTCTAATATTGAAAAGAGAGTATCTTTTTTTTTGTGGTGCTGAGGATTGAACCCAGGGCCTTGTGCATGCAAGGCAAGCACTCTACCAACTGAGCTATATCCTCAGCCCAAAAGACAGTATCTTTTAATCTCAAAGTTTGCTAACTCATTTGTTTTCCACTAATATGGAATTAATTATTGTAGAAAGTGCTAATACAAATGCAATTTTACGCAGCACAAATCCATATCATCCTTACATCTTCTATTTAGTATCCCTCTTTCCTCACTAATCCATACTGTCTACTTAGTCATATGCCACGTTTCTTTAGCTTTTTTTAGTCTGACCATGAGTCCTGTTGGTCCACAGGTTGATCTCTGTACTGATATTTCAGTGTTCTATTTCTCAGGCATCTTAATCATATTGCTATTTGTTGTTATTGCTCTTCACATAATCTTACGGATGGATATATTTACTCTTCCCGGGCACTTTGCACTTACATATTTTGCTATTGAAAACGAGCTACACACATTCCATAACAAAATTCTGTTGGAAATTTTTCTTTGCCTTTGTGGCCTTTAAGAACATCTATTTATTTTTAACTTTCAGTAATGAGTTGTTAGATAAAATTTTATTGCCTTAATACAAGCAGCTTTCTGTGATGCTTCACGATTCCTAAACATATTTGTGTTTATGTATTGCCATGTTGGTGAAATTTTAAGAACTGTTTTTAAGTTTATCAGTTCTTCCCCTGCATTATCCTAGTTTAAAAGGTGTGCTATCATTTATAGTTTTAGGTAAAAGCTCATATTTTTTATTTCTAAAATATTTGACAGATCATTCCACTCAATTGTTCTTCTTTGGGTTCTATTGTTTTTTTTTACCAATTACTGGTTTATTCTTTCCTGGAAATAACATTATTTACTTCTTAATACACTTATATCTTGTATAATTTGATATCATGTAAAATAAATTTTATTTGTTATAGTTTGGCATGTAATACTTTCATAATATTTTTAGCATTAGCTTTTGCACTTTGAATTTTGTCTTGAAACCTTTTTTTTGATGGAAAGTTATTTTCATTGCATTAAATAGTAGAAAATAACAATGTTTAATTAATGCTGCATTCTGGGAATAAAAACTCTATACTTCAAGGAATATTAATCATATTTTATAGTTAGGGAAACTGAGGCTTTGAGCAATTAAATGACCTAATAGGGAGCAGAAGCCAGTTTCACATACAGCTCTGTCATGCTATTGGAAGATTTCCTGATTGTTTCTGCTGGTCTTACTACTATGACTTAGTGAAGTTTCCTTCTCAGTGTGTGTGTGTATGTGTGTGTGTGTGTGTGTACATGTATGTACATGTCTGTGTGTTTTACAATTTGACACTGATTTGAAATAAACCCACCAATATATGAATTGACTTAAATTGATGACAATGAATGTCATTCCATACAATTCCTACAGACTCATTAGAGAATAATCCATTGCAACTATTCAAACAAAACGAAAGCTTATAATAAGGCTTTGGAAAAAATTAGGCAAAAGTACGAATTATAGAATGTATTAAACATATTGCTGTGAGTGGTCTATGACTCCAGATTAATTCATGATTTGATACCAGAAGTCATGGCTAATCTATTCCATGTTTTTAATGTAAATATTGTATAAAGATTTTACTACACTTTAGATGTCAGCTAATACATCATTGTTTCTGGTCATCATTGTCCCAAGATTAGTGTAAATTAATTCATTGAAATATTTCCCTTTATTAGTTGAATTATAGTGATACAAAGAAATTTTCTTATAAAAGTATGAAAACACAAACACGAGTAAATTCTTTGTGGATGAATAAGTGATTAAATAAAGGAGGTACTATTTCCTTCTTTTAAATTAATTTCGGATAGTTTGGTTGATATAGTTTCTCCCTTATCCTCTCACCTCTGTTCCATAATGACTATCACCATTAAAATGATATTAGCTGCAAGTAGGTTTGCCTCTGAGAGACAGAAAATGCAAAATAATAGAGAAGTTAATTTCTCTCTCATGTCTGTGCCTGGAGGAGGGTGGTCCTGGGCGTATCTGAGACCCAGGTTCTTCGACACTGCTGCTCTTCCTTATTTGGCTTTAATTTCACATCCAGACTGAAGGCATCCATATTCCACAAAAACAGAAGGAGAGTTCTGGGACCGCGCAAAAGGCCCGCCTATACTCTACTGAAAAGGGATTCCTAGGAACAACCCCTCAGTAAAATACTGTGTCCAAATTGGACAGAGTTACACACTTTTCCACAACTATTTTCACAAGAACTCAGAAAACTAGCCTCTATTCTTGTTTTGGGAGGCACCAAGTTAAATTATATCTTCTTTAAAAAGAAAGAGAAAAAAAATAGAAAAAAAAGAAAGAAAGAAAGAAAGAAAGAGGAAGGGCAATACTACATAAATCAAAGGGGATCAAACATGATGGGCCTTGATACCCAGAGCCCCTCAGTGGAATCCCTAATGACAGAAGAGATTGAACTTGAAAACACCACCCTCTGTTTCCATGACCGCCTTTCATGCAAACATCCCATAGACTTTCAGAAGCAGTTGCATGATAGCTTCCTAACACGGTGTGGCTGCTGCATTCATGACCCCCACGAGGTAAACCCTCAGCAGCAATCTGCACTTTTATCTATGAAGCACTTGGGTAATTGTATGGGAAATAAGTATCAACGAAGAAGTAAACTTTATGAAGTTTATGGAAGAAAAAAAAAGTCTTTCAATCAATCCTAATAAACAAGAATGCTCCAAGCATTGGGGGGAAGAAAAACCTCTTAGATTGCTGAGAAATTGAAAAATTCTTAGAGCACCTCTCAATAGCTCTATCTTATATCATCTTGATTGTAGGAATGAAAACCACTTGGAGTTTAACATGCTTGCAAGTGGACATTGGCAAGAATTTTAAAATAATCTTAGATTCTACAAACTCTTCAAATATCCTTAATGTAGTGTTGAGTAATTACCTGCTCTCATCTCATCTCAGGATGAAAAGAAAGAAAAAAAAATGAATAAAACACCCAACATTAAGACTGTTGAAATTCTATTTTCTTTCTTTCTTTGTTGTTTTTTGTTTTGTTTTGGTTTGGTTTGGTTTGGTTGATAGCAGGTTTTTCTATGTTGCTCAGGTTAGACTCCAGGCTCCAAATCACAGTTTCCTGATTAGCTGGAATTACAGACATGTACCAACATGTCATTCTATACCATTCCCATTTATTCCACATTGGGAATTCACAGATTCCCTTCACTTGGTGATTCTAAGAGCAAATAAAATCAGCACCAGTATCTCAAGCACTATGAGACAAAAAAGCTCACCATAGCTTTTTGGGTATTATCAGTTTCTGAAATTATCATTTACTCAATAAATGAAAGTATCTCTTTAGTGATCAATGCCTTTGATCATTATGTTGGGAGTCAGCTGATAAACTCACATAAGAAATGATCTCTTTTAGCTCAGAATCCGGCAAGAGGAGACCGAGAGGGAAATATTATTTAGCAATGGTAAGTGCTGTGTACAGAGTGAAATAGCTGGAGAGAAGTCCCACAGTAAATCAGGAAACGCTATGCAGAAGAGGTAATAGTTGGTAGGTTTAGAAAAGATCAGTAGTAAATCTTCAGGTGGAAACACATGCGAAGGACAGTCTGAGCAGAGGGAACAACATACATGACAGCAGTTTCTTTAGGAGGAGCCGTCCTGTAGAATGCATAAAATATCTTTCATCGACATAAATAAATCAGTCCTGTGCTACATTTAAAAGCTCCAGCTCTGGTTTAGGATCTGGACTCTGACTCATGTGAATGTTGTGCCTGAGGCAAGTAATTTTAAGATCTCTAGATTGCAGCTCCAAGTCTATAAAGAAGAGCGAGGACGTCTCCTGTTTTAGTCAGCGTTTTCACTGCTCTGATCCAAAGACCTGACAAGAACAACTTTAGAGGAGGAAAAAGTTTATTTTGGGGCTCAGGGTTGCAGAGACCTTAGTCCTTAGAGCAGGCTCCCAAGTGAAGCAGAACATCATGGCGGAGATGTGTGGCAAAGGACAGCAGCTGGGAGCACAGCAGCAGGAAGCAGAGAGAGAGAGAGAGAGCTCTGCTCAAGGAGGACAAATGATAACCCCTAAGGCGTCCCCCCAGGACTCACCTCCTCCAGCCACCCAGTTAATCCACACCAGGGATAAATGCACTGATTACAGTAAGGCTCTCATAACCCAATCACTTCACCTTGAGTCTTTCTTGCTTTTTCCTTGTGGAGGACACTTCATCTCTAAACCGTAACATCTCCTAACTCATGACATGGAGAGAAAAAGTAAATATTAGACTTTAGTAAAATTCCTCACACAGTCCATCTTTCATTTGGGGCCATTAAACTTTAGCACCTCTTTGAGCCACATGAAGTATGGACCTTTATGCTTTTGTCTTGCTTTGTCTCTATGCTATGTGAATCTTCTCCAGTTCATAAGAATTACTTCTCTTTGGTTCTTGGATTTGAAATAAGACTCGGTGGCTTTTTCTTTGGGTGACATTGCCCTTCATAACCTTGCTAACATGAACCAGGTTTTCTCTAGGTGTTCTGTTCTCTTTGGCTTCCCTTAGAATTGTTTGATTCCTTGGAAGAGGTCTTTTGAATTTAAAATAAGTACAAGATGCCATGAAGGTTCTAAAACTTTGCCTGCTTTTCAGGTCACCAGACAATCGACTAGGGAGAGAAGAGACTGCAATCCCACTCCACCATCTCCTGCCTCTAAAGCTTGGAATTAAGGTTTCTAGTTTCACTTTACCTATTTCCCCTATAGTAGTTTGGAATTCAGCAGATGGATTTTGGTACAAACAATTAGGTGGATTTCTGAAAGTTTGCTCTTCATATATTTTTGTGCTTAGTTAATATATTGGAGAACAAGTTATTTTACATTAAAATGATTACAGACAGTTGGGGGTAAACCTTTTATGTACCATGTATTTATAAAGCCTCATGTAAGATGCTGATAAAAAGGCTCAGCACAGAGCTCTATGATCCCTACCTTGGGGAAAATCCCACTGACAGCCAATTGTGGCTCTGGATTTATGACCTCTTGTAGTCACTCTCATTATTTCAAATCGTGAACAAAATCAAATTGTTCATGCTTCCTACCCCTCAACCAGAAAGTCGGGACACAGAAGCTGGTGGGAAGAACCAGCATTATTCAAAGGCAGCCCTAAGAAGATAAAAAAAAAAAAATCTTTCCAGCTCAAATCTCTATCTTAGGGGTTTTAGGGCACTACGGACTTTTGTAGGACTACAAAGAGGTTGAGTGAAAGGGAAGGACACCAGCCAGGCAGGGTCTTCAGCATTCAGATGTATGTCAGTTTTCCTCTTCTCCAGTGAGAACATTGCAACGGGCTTTGACCTTAACTTCTGTGACTAGTTAACTGAAACCTAACTCCGTCAGTCAGCTTTCTGTTGCTATGACAAAATGTCAGACACAGGCAACTTAAGGGAGGAAAGGACTATTTGACTCATCAGCTTTTGCGTTGCTGTGACCAAACAACAACCTGAGAAAAAACAACTTAGAGAAAGAAAAATAGTACTGGGCTCGCAATTTCAGAGGTGTAGTCCTTGGTCAGCCAACCCATAGATCTGGGTCCCAGGGAGACAGAACATCATAATGGAAAGTCATGGAGGGTGAAGGGTGCCCAGTTCATGACAACCAAGAAGCAGAGAGAGAGAGAGAGAGAGAGAACCCCATTTACCAAGGACAACGTGTATATCCCAAAGCCATGGCCTCACTCACCTACTTCCACCAGGCACACCATACCTGCCTGTAGTTACCACCCACTTAATCCCTAGGTGTGGATCAATCCACTGCTACGTTAAACCTCTCCTGATCTAAACATCTCACCTCTAAACACTCTTGCATGTTCTCACATATGACCTTTTGTGGGACGCCTCACATCCCAACCATAGCTAAAGCTTTGAGTCTGTACTCAAATGATTCTTTGCTTTTAGGCCTGGGGCAAGATTGAGCATCACCAGCAGAAGGCATGGTGGAGAGTGGGTTGGAGGGGGAGAAAGAGAGAGAGAGAGAGAAAACGGGGTCAGAGACAATAAGGGCATGCCTCTGAGAACCTGCTCCCTTCAAACAGGTCAACACCCCACAACTTCCACCATCTTCCAAAGGCCAACTCAGCTGGGAGTTCATCAGTGGTTAATCCATTGTTGAGGTCAGAGCCGCCAGGATCCAATCTCTTCCCACCTCTGAACTCTGCTGCACTGAGGATCCAGCCTTCAACATGTGAGCCTTGGGGGACTTTCCTAATCTAAACCATCTCCTTAAGGGCAGGTATCTCCTCAGCAAGACGGATTAGAGAGGGGTAGAGGCCAAGGGAGGACAGGAGACCAAGGTCGTTTCTCAGTAGACCCTATTACATAATGATGCAAATTATTATTTCATTGTGACTTTAGATAAGATCTACTGACTCCTTCAGGAGGCATGAAGGGTTAGTTCATTTACATTAACTCTTCTTTCTTTTTCTCCCAGTATTTGAGCCTGTGCTACCTTTATATCTTATTGGTTGACTGTTCAATTTAAACATACATATTTATACTTTTACCAGCGTGGAGTTAAACACAGTACTGCAATACCCATTTTGAAGCAAGGCTAGCTTATTCATTCTTCCTTCTCTTTTCCATAAATATTGCTTTATTCATGCAATATTCTTAGTAAAGTTCTCTAAATAGCCTGGAATAAGATAGTGTAGAAATAGCTCTTCATTAGAACAATACCTTACTATATAAATGTGGCACCCCCGTTTCTGTCCTCTGAGGAGTTGCTTTAGTACCATGGACTATGACATGTGGAAATCATAGTGACATATTCCCCTACTGGTGCTATTGCAAAAGCCTTGTGTCCATTTTCTTCTCTAAGGTAAGCCATTTGTTCTTAATTATGGCAGCTGCAGGGGTCTGGCCTCAAGTATAGAGAAACTCTTTTACTTCTATTTAGTCTGCATGAGTGGGATCACCCTTTGACCCCTTTTTCCACAGATTCTAGACCTTTGGTTGTAATCTCAAATTCTGCAGAAAGGCTCAAGGACAAAGAAGATAAATCCATATAGAGAATAACTTGTTGCCAGTTCTAGGTTCTCGTAGAGCCTCAGAGAAGGCTTTTCCTGACTTTCTTTACAGTTGTGGGAACATAGGAAGTAGATGCACTTTGCCATATAACAAGTCTAATAAGAAGGAAAAAGCTGCAGGATGAGGTGGCCCACGCCTGTAATCCCAGTGGCTCAGGAGGCTGAGGCAAGAGGATCGCAAGTTCAAAACCAGCCTCAGCAACAACGAGGCCCTAAGCAACTCTGTGAGATCCTGTCTCTAAATAAAATACAAAATACCCTCTGAGTTCAGTCTCCAGTACCCAAAAAATTAAAAACAGGAAACTACTTATCAAAATTGATCATGAGAAAAAATGACAGAGATGACAAAATTTGTAAATAGGACACTAAAATATGCATTGGTCTATGCATAAAGTATATTACATGTGCAGGTCTACTGCATTGGCATATGCATATTAAAGATGTAGAATATGGTCAGTTTTCATCCCCCAACACCTCTCCTTTCCCTCCTCTCCTTCCCCCCTCTGGTTCCCTTTCTGGTCTTTCTTCTATTTTTCAATTATTTATATATTTTTAAATTTTTACAGACTACATTTTGATTCATTGTACACAAATGGGGTACATCATTTCATTTCCATAGTTGTACACAATGTAGATTCATACCATTCATGTAATCATACATGTACAGAGGCTAATGATTTCTGCCTCATTCCACCATCTTTCATATTCCTCCTCATTTCCTTCTACATAATTCAAAGTTTCTCCATTCTTCTCTCACTACCCACCCCCCCAACCCCCATTGTATATCATTCTCCACTATCAGGGAAAACATTCAGCCTTTGGTTTTGGGGATTGGCAGATTTCACTTAGCATATTCTCCAATTCCATCCATTTCTCTGCAAATGCCATAATATTATTCTTCTTTAAGGCTAAATAATATTCCATTGTGTATATTTACTGCAGTTTCTTTATCCATTCGTCTGTTGAAGGGCATCTAGGTTGGTTCCACAATCTAGCTATTGTGAATTGAGCTGCTATAAACATTGATGTGACTGTGTTACTGTAGTATGCTGATTTTAAGTCCTTTGGGTATAAACTGAGGAGTGAGAAAACTGGGTCAAAAGGTGGGTCCATTCCAAGTTTTCTGAGGATTCTCCACACTGCTTTCCAGAGTGGCTGCACCAATTTGCAACTCCACCAACAATGTACAAGTGTGCCTTTTTCCCCATATCCACGCCAACATCTATTATTGTTTGTGTTCTTGATAATAACCATTCTAATTGGAGTAAGATGAAATCTTAGAGTGGTTTTAATTTGCATTTCTCTAATTACTAGATCTTGAACACTTTTACATATACTTATTAAATCACCTATATGTTGTCTTCCATAAAGTGTCTGTCCAGTTCCTTGGCCCATTTATTGATTGGGTTCTTGGTATTTTTGGTGTAAAGTTTTGTAAGTTCTTTGTAAATTTTGGAGATTTGGCTCTATCTGAAGTGCATGTGGAAAAGATTTTCTCCCACTCTGTAGACTCTCTGTTAACGTTCTTGCTTTTGTTTACTGTGGTAATGTATGCACAATAAAACTCACAGTTATGCATAATTATAATGCACCAAAAAAAAAAAAAGAAAGAAAGAAAGAAGAGGGAATCATGGATTTGTTCATGAGAAATGTGAACGACATAAAGGAAATGAAATTTAACTCTTTGGAGATGAAATTTACCATGTGTCAAATTAAAAAAAGTAGTCAATGTATTGGAAATTATGTCACACATTGTAGGAGAATACACACTCAACATTAAAGACAGATCAATAGAAATTCATAAAAATGATCTGAAATAAGGTGCAGAATGGAAGAAAGGCTCATCCTTTCTCACTGAGCTACAGGACAGCTTAATGTGACGTAAAATGGATCACATTAAAGTTCCCTGAAGAGGAAAAGGAGAAAGGAGGACTGGAAGATATTTGAAGAAACAATGACCAGAAGATATTAACATGATTGAAATACAAACACCCAGATCCCAGATTTAGGAAAGACCATGTTCATTCCCAGCAAACCTCAAGCATGAGGAATTGAGAAGATCACAGCAGACATATGGTGCTTTGTTTTAAAGCAATGGTGAACCAAATCTTAGGAGCTACTATAAAAACAAGAGAAAAATAATAATTAGAGAAAACATTTCATCACATTCAGCAGAAGAGGGTAGAGTAATAAAGTACCGAAAAAAAAAAAGCTAAGATCATAGAATGCCATGGTTAGTGAATATGACTTTAAAAAATCGAAAAATATTAAATGATGACTTTTTTCAGTTATTAAAAAAGTAGTCACGAGCAGAACTGTACTATTTAAAATGTTTAAGGAAGTGCTTTAGGCAGAAGGAAAATAATTTCAGAAATCCACATCTAAACAGGAACAAAAAGCATGTGAAATGTACATTTGGGCATACTTACGCTTTTTAATTTTATAAACATTTCAGAATAGAATTCTCATGATTTACTTAAAACCCTGTAACTATTGTTCTCAACATGTCATGAAGTAAGTAAATGGAATCATACAGCAACACTCATTTAATCTACACTATGTCGGGATAAGAAATAAAAAGGAACAAAGAGAAAGATGATACAAAGAGAAATTTGGTACTATATAAACTATCACAATAAATGCAAATGGTCTAAATGTAACAGGATAAAAGCAAATGCAGTCTTAACTAGAAGAAGCCCACTTTAAAATAAGGAGACATAAATTAGAAATGAAAATTTGGAAAAATCTATGTCATAAAATTAATTAGGGATACAGAAAACTCTGTAATGCACCAACAGTAGTGAAGTGCCTCTGTTAACATTGCATAAAATAGATATCAGAACAAGACATATTGCCAGGAATAAATGACACTGTATAATGATAAAGGGATAAATTCATCAAGAGACCCAAAATCATAAATGTTCATGTACCTAGTAAGAGTACTTCAAAATGCAAGGGGACAGACTAATAAAAGTGCAAGGAGATACACCAAAGCCACAATCAGAGTCAGATGTGTCTGAATTTGTTCCTCAGGAACTGAGAGAACAAGTAGAGTAGTAAGGATATAGAACATGTGAAAAAGGGCCTCAACCAAGTTGACCTAATCAACATTGAAAGAACATTCCACCACCCACAACAGAATACAGTCATTCCCTATGCACACAAGACATTTACCAAGATAGACCATATTCTGATTACTAAAGTTAGTCCCAATAAGTTTCTTAAAGAATCTAGCTATATGAAGCATATATGGCATAACTGACCATAGGTACATTAAATTAAAATAAATTATCTGAAGAAATAAAAAGGTGTTTGGAAAATACATAAGTGCTTGTGATAAAGAAAAACAAAACAAAACTTCAAAATAACACAAGTACCAAAGAGAAACAATAAATACGGAAATCAGAGTTATGGTCAACTGAATGAAAATTCTAAAAACAGCCTATCAAAATGTGCAAGGTACAACTGAAGTAATGATTAGAACTAATCACATATTATTAAAGACCCATATGGGCAAAATGAAAGGTATCAAAATTTTCTGTTTTCTACTTTCATAAATTTTAAAAGGTAGAGAAATCAAACAAAAGTAAGTGGAACACAAGATGTAATCCAAATAAGAACACAAAGAACTAAATAGAATACCAAAAAAATGAGGAAGATAACTGTAAAATAAACATTATTTTACAAGTCAGTAACATTGGTAAAGTACTAGACAGATTGATTAGGGAAAAAAGATCATAGATAAGTATTCGACCTCAGAAGTGAGACAGGGGATTGCTTCCATTCTGGTAGAAATAAAAGAATATTGAGAGATAATCATAAATTATTTCATGCCAGTGAATTTGACAATATAGATAAAATAAACAAAGTGTGTGTGATATGGCAATGGTCCCTTCAGAAGTATACATTATGATTAAACTTATACTTCTTAAAATATTAAAATTATCGCTTAAAAAAATCAATGAAGAACGCTACAGGCCAGACCAAGAGGACTTCATTGATGAATTTTAAAACAAACAACAAACACAAAAACTTTTGAAGAAGAAGTAAGACTGATTCTAGACAAGTGATTATAGACTATTGAAGACGAGGGATAAGTCCCAGCTCCTTCTATGATGCAAACTTTACCCTGATTGCTGAGGCAGAAATATAAATTATGAGTAAAGATTGCTGATGACCAATATTCTCATAAACATGGATGCAAAAAAACTTAGCAGAATTCTATAAATTGAATCCCCAAAAAAGTAAACTATCTCCTAAGTGGGCTCTATCTCAGAAATACAAGAGTGCTTTAATATTTAAATTTATCAATAAAATTTACTATATTAACAAGCTAAGGAGTTCTAAATAGTTACACTCATGGAAGAAGCTCTCAGCAAACCTGTAAGGGATGGGATTTCTTCAGATGCTTATAGGACACAGCCAGTCATGTGACGCATGCCTGTAATACCAGCTACTCAGGGGCTGAGGCAGGTGTCCTGCAATTTCAAAGCCAGTCTGAGCAACTTAGATAAAACAAAAAGCACTAAGGATGTAGCTCAGTGGTAAATTGCTTGCCTAGTAAATATGAGATCCTGTTTTCAATTTCCTATACCACAAAATAAGACAAAAATCTTACAGGAATCTGAAAAAATACAAACAGTTAATAGAAAAACTAGCAAAGAAAGAATAAATGTTATATCTATCATCTGTAACAAGATATTCAATGTCTCTGCTTTTATTTGATGTGTTCTAGACGTTCTTGCTATTGCAATAAGTGAAAAAAATTTTGAAAAGTTACGCAGATTAGAGGGAAGAAGTAAAACTGAACTTTTTCATAGGCACCATTATTATGAAGAAACTATGAAGGAATCAATAAAAAATGGTTACTAAACCAAATAAGTGACTTACAGGTAACTTGTAGGCTAAAAGGTCAATATTCATCAATCGATTTTTTTTATATGTAATAGGAAAAAATAGAAAGTGAAAATGACATTTATGATAGCATCAACAATATGAGATACTTGATGAAAAGAAGTAATGTAAATTTTAAAGTATGAAAAACTAAAATTTGCATAAATATAGATATATACCATATTAATGAAATTGAAGATGCAATATCATTAAAAGTTCATTTTTCTCAAATTGATATATAAATTCAATTCAATTCCAATCAAATATTGGCAGATTTTGAAGAAACTCTCAAGTTGATTTCAAATGTATATGGGAAAGTAAAGAATGTGCAATAGTCAAAAGGAGAAATAAACCTGAAGAGTTCACAAGACCTAACTTCAAGTCTTACTATACAACTATGATAATGAAGATAATTTAACATAAACATGAAGATAGATATATTTATCAATGGAACACATTCCATAATCTAAAAATAAGCTTAGATACATATGATCAAATGATTGTCAATTGTCAAAAAATTTGGCATAAATTAATTCTACTTCTAGATACAAAGATAAGGCAACTTTTTCCCTATTACTTCTCTAAACACACACACGCACACACATGTGTGCATATGTGTGTGTGTGTGTGCGTGTGTGTGTAATGATTAGTGAAGAATAAAAAACTTAACTGGCCAGAGATGTCAGGGTCGGAGAAGTGAGATACAGTGATTGCCTATTTCCCTGTATTTTGTCTCATGAATATCAAATTTGGAAATCCAGAACCCAGAAAAATCAAAGGATGCTGACGCCAAAAAAAAAAAAAAAAAAAAAAAAAAACCTTAAGGAAAAAAATCTTATCTCTTTTTCCAAAGGACCAAAAAGTGACAGCTTAGCCTAGCGAGACAAAATTGCCCTGGCCAAGCTCCATGGAAAAGAGCCTGTGGCCCTCACATCCTCACATCTGCAAGGTATCAGAGAAAACAAAGGGGGAGTCACAGTTTAATTGCTGCCAACTCTTATGGACCCTTCATGGTGTTGAGATCACATGTGAAGTTGCAAATCCCACCTGTACCCAGCACTCCTGTAAAGCCCCCATCTTGGTTTCCAAGATGTTGCCTAGAAAGCTGGAATTTCTACCTCTACCTTGTGGCAATGAGGTAGCTAAATTGAATTCAGCCCTGAGTCTCAAAATATACTAATAAAATGCCCAGGATACAATGAAAATCACTTTATAGACCAGAACTAGGAAGAGAAGAGAATACTTATCCAAAGTAAACTTAAATACGCAATAAGTAAATGCTGAGAAAGGAGCTGTGACTGAAAAAGTACTTAAGGAAGTAATGTCTGAAAACTTGCCAAATTATACCCCAAGACACATAAAATTACAGATTTTAAAAATTGAGGGCATCCAAATTGAACAAAATAAATAAAGAGTCCACAGAATATGTATAATTAGAATTTTGAAAACAAAGGAAAACTATGAAGTCATTCAGAGAAAAATGATGCTTTACTTATAGGACAACAAATTAAATAACAGTGAATTTTCCATGAAAAGTCTTAGAAGTCAAAAGGAAATGGCAAAATTCTGTCCAGTGCTTATGAAAAAGAGCTTTCCACCCAAAATCATTTAGTCAGCAAGTATATGGTTCAAGAGTAAAGAAAATTCTTGCATAGAGGAAAAATAAGGACATTTTCATTAACTGACTTACTATTAAAAAATTGTCAAAGAGAATCTAACAGAGAATAATACAAAAAGGAGCCTTTTCATATCAAGAAGGAAAGAACAACACTGTGGACAAAATGAGGATAAGTAAAACAGACCTCTTTTTACCTCTTAAAATTTCTAAATTTGATGACTAAACTAAAAATTATAGTGATTCGATTGTAAATATACAAAGAAAATATTTAGGACAATTATTAAAAGGAGAAGGTAAAATTATGTGAAGAAATGTAAGAATTATATAACCCACTTGAACTGGTAAAATAACATCTGTCAACAATGAGAAGTTGTGTGTGCGTGTGTGCGTGTGTGCGTGTGTGTATTTGTATGGTAATACCTAGAGCAAACACATACAAATAAGGCAAAGTGAAATTGAAGGAATATTCTAGAAATGTGTAAGACAATGAATGCCAGGCAATGAAAAAAGACAGAATGCAAAAATAATAATGATGATGATGATGATGATAATAATAATATGATTGACTCAAGTCCTAGCATATTGATATTTATATTCAATAGAAATGGCTTAAGTATGTCAACCAAAAGACAGAGATTGATGTAATGGATTTAAAAAAAATTGCAAGATCTAGTTATATGTTGTTTATATAAAACTCACTTCAACTATAAGAAAATATGCATATTGAAAGTGAAGGAAGGAAAATATAAATTCATGAAAACAATAAGGAAAGAAGCAACTATATTAATGTCAGGTAAAGTAGATGGAATAACATAGAAAGTTGCCATGGACAGAGTGGGACATTCATAATGTAAATTAATCCAGCAACCAAAGAAGTCTAAAAATTTGAATGTATATATATCAAACAACAGAGGTATAAAATATCATTTTTTGTTGTATAAACCGGAAATGAACAAGTAGACTCTGAAATTAAAAACACAGTAACATTAAAAAATATTCAAAAGTCGGAATATTTATATATAAACCTACTAAACCATTTATAGAAGATGTATCCTGAAAGGTCACACATAAATAAATCATATAATAAGATATTATAATCTTATTATATAATCTCATTATAATCATATAATAAGGTATCATGCTTTGTATGATTCAACATAGTAAGGATGCCAATTCTGAAAATAAAGTTTTAGCATTATTCTTAACAAAATCCAAGCAAGAATTTTCAATGATACAGAAAAGATTATTTTAAAATGTTTATGGAAATGCAAAGGATTTAGTAAAGCTAAAGTAAATTCTTAAAGAGATAAAAATAGGCTGGATGCGATGGTACAGGCCTGTAATCCCAGCAGCTCAGGAGGCTGAGGCAGGAGAATGGAGAATACAAAGCCAGCCTCAGCAAAAGTTGAGACACTAAGCAACTCAGTGAGACCCTGTCTCTAAATAAAATACGAAATAGGGCTGGAGATGGTGCTCAATGGTGGAATGCCCCTGAGTTCAATCCCTGGTACTTCCCCACCAAAAAAAGATAAAATAGTTGAAAAAATACATCTGCCTGATTGTAGGAACTGTGATCTAACAAGATAATCTGAATTAACTGGCACTGGAAAAAAAACTTAGTCAATGAAACAGATTAGAAAATTTATACTTAGAAACCCACAAATATGACCGACTTATTTTTTTACAAAGCTGTAAAAGTAATCCGCTAAAGGAAACACAGCATTCTCAATAAGTGCAGTTATTGGACTAGTATCTATACTATAAAAAAAAACTTTCAAACACAACAATGACAACAAAACAAAAACATGTAGACAATCTAGTTAGAAAAGAGGCAAAATACATGAAGAGATTGCTCAGCTTAATAACAAGAACAGAAAGCCTTATTCTGTGCCTTATTTATTCTATCAGACTCTCAATGGATTAGAGGATACCCACCCACCCCACCTGTCCAAGGGCATCTTCTTTACTTAGTCTACTAATTCAAAACCTAGTCTCATCCAGAAACACCACACACACACACACACACACACACACACAAATCATGTTTTTTAGCCCTCTGTGTATTCCTAGCACAGTCAAACTGATACATAAATTTAACTCTCACACTCACAAAAATATGAGTACACAAATATTCATAGCAACTTTTTTTTGTAATAGAGAAAGATGGAAATGACAAAAATCTCCATAAATGGGGGTCTATCCATACCATGTGCCATTCCTCAAGAATAAAAAGGCATGAAGTGCTTTATCGATACACACTAGAAAGGGAACGAATCTCAAAACAAGACTTATCACATGACTCTGTTTATATGAAATGGAATATTGCAACGCATTCCAATTAAGTGTGTCCATGTTTGTCTGCAGACAGGTGCGAGGAATAGAGATTACCCAGGACTCAGGGAAACTGGAAGGGATTGTGGGTACGTTCTTTTCCTTAACTGTGGTGGTGTTTCCATGTAAGTATATTAAAATCCATCGTATTTTATAGTAAATAGGTGCAGTCACTCATAGGTCACTTATACCTCAATAAACTTACTTTATAAAAAGCGCTACATGTGGATGTATATCCTGGTTTCTGTGCTGATTACCATAAGGCCCCACAGATAAAAGATTTCCCTCCTTGAAATCCAGAGCCCCCCTCCCTCCCCATGGCCTCAATTCCTGAGAATGACTAAGGGGGAAAATTGAATTTGCTTCAAGGAATACCCTGCCCTCAGCTAGAGAGCTCTCCTTTGTCCCTTTGCCCCACAAAAGGAAATCAAACAATGATTTAACATCAGAATATTGCCCAGTATTTTGGTTATTCATTATTAAGACCCCGTGTGAGGTATCAAAAAGACCAGAAGGGTCTGGACTCAGCACAAAGCTTTTCTAATTCTCTTCTTTCATCCAAAGCTTCCAAAAAGTTTAGATTCATGCCTTAACTAGACTAACCTACTTATGATAATGTAAACCCACTCATATAATGTCAAGTCATCCAAACTTTGGCTGTTTTGGCATTTTAATTTTTTTTATCCCTTCATGACTGCTGATTACCTGACTTTTAAGTTTTTATATGCATTGCGCTGCTACTGAATCTCATCCATATTTCACTCATTACTTTTTGCCAGATTGGAAGTATTTCTCTTAATGTATCAGTGTCTGTCAGAAAGCTCCGTATTGGATGCTCCTGGTAGAGACATTGACTTGTGTATAATTCCTTCAGTTTTCTTTGCACAGATACAACCACCATCCTGATTAGAATGTTCCACACTAGGAGCAGGAGCAGGGCTTTTGGAAGGTAAAATGTAGTCAGTTGGCCACTTACATATTTCCACTCAGAATTTTCATCCTGTGTTTACCCTTTCATTTATTCTGGCAGTATACAAAGCCTTAGATATTCTGCTGTGACAAAGGAGGCATAATTAGCAGCAGCTCTGAAGCAGGCAGCTCCTGCTACCTCTCCTGTCTGTTACGTAACTATGTGTTTAATATGTGTCTATCTTTTCCTTTACATCCTTCCAATAAACTACCTTCCCATTTAAGTTAGTTCCAAGCAGTTTCTTTTACATGCAATTAAGCATCTTGAATAACGTATATGTGGTTATATTTGTGTACATCCCATAATGAATGCAAATGCTTTTCTTTGTGGGTTCCAGTAGGGAGCAACACTATCAATAAGAATAATAATAAGATCATTAAATAGTCATAAGATAAGGAAAGCAAAGAACTTTGCACAGTGTTTGGAAGCATACTGCAAATATTAACTGTTAATTTAACTACCAAAGCATGATTGTACTTCCCTGAGCCTTTCTGTCCTCTATATGCAATGGGAGAATTGAAACTGAATTAAATTCTGTAATTATTTCAGGTTTAAGTAATCAACTATGTTCTCCTAAATGATCTTTGAGATATGTTCAAATAAAATTCCTAAGGCCTTTAGAAACTTGTTTCTTAAAGTATACCAAAGGTCCTATGAATCAGAAATACCAGAGGTTCTCACTAAAATATGGTTCCCTGTACCTCACGCTAGGTTGATGAGATAGAAGTTTCCATGGCATAGTCCAGAATTCTACACTTTATTTATTTTTACAGACTTCATTTTGATTCATTGCACACAAATGGGGTACAAATTTTCATTTCTATGGTTGTGCACGGATATAGATTCATACCATTCTTGTAATCATACATGTATACAGGGTAATGATGTCTCTGTCTCATTCCACCATCTTTCATACCCCCACCCCCTCCACCCTCTCATTTCCCTCTACATAATCTAAAGTTTCTCTATTCTTCTCTCACCCCCAACCCCCACCCTCATTATGTATTATCATTCATTTATCAGGGAAAACATTTGGCCTTTGTTTTTTGGGGATTGGCCTATTTCACTTAGCATGATAGTCTCCAGTTCCATCCATTTATCTGCAAATGCTATAATATTATTCTTCTTTATGACTGAATAATATCCCATTGTGTATATACACCACAATTTCTTTATCCATTCATCCGTTGAAGGGCATCTAGGTTGGTTCCACAATCTATCTATTGTGAATTGAGCTGCTATGAACATTGATGTGGCTGCATTACTGTGGTATGTTAATTTTAAGTCCTTTGGGTATAAACTGAGGAGTGGGATAGCTGAGTCAAACGGTGGGCCCATTTGAAGTTTTCTTAGGTTTTTCCATACTGCTTTCCAGAGTGGCTACACCAATTTGCAACTCTACCAGCAATGTAAAGGTATGCCTTTTCCCCCACATCCACGCCAACATCCACGCTATTATTATTTGTGTTCTTGATAATAACCATTCTAATTGGAGTAATATGAAATCTTAGAGTTGTTTTACTTCGCATTTCTCTAATTACTAGAAATCTTGAACACTTTTTCATATACTTATTAATCACTTGTGTATCTTCTGAAAAGTCTCTGTCTACTTCCTTAGCCCATTTATTGATTGGGTTCTTTGTATTTTTGGTGTAAAGTTTTGTAAGTTCTTTATAGATTTTGGAGATGAGTGTTCTATCTGAAGTGCACATAGAAAAGACTTTCTCCCACTCCGTAGGCTCTCTGTTCACATTATTGATTATATCCTTTGCTGAGAAAAAGCTGAAGTCTACCATTTATATCAGCTCCCTAGGTGAAAATTGTATGCAATACATTTTAAGAACAGCTGATCTAGGCTCTATCAATGAAAGAAATTATAAATAAAATATTTCATATCATTGACCAAGAATATGTGAGGTTCAGCCTGTTTAGAAGTACACTCTGCAACTTGCCACCTAGTCAGCATGTGTGTTCAGCAGGAGGAGGAGTCTTGAATTGAGTCTAACTGATGCTCAGGGATTCCGTATTGACCTCACTGAAATACGTCTTTGTTGGCAAGAAGAGATGTCAGAGAGGCGTGGAGAACCCAGGAGTATCTGGGTATGGCTTGACTTTCGGCTCACCCAGTCTCAGGGATTTTGTCTTTTTCACCAGGTACTTGTACCCACCCTTCAACCAGAGGCATCAGGAGAGACAGGAGCAGTTAAATGCCTCTGAGGCTGCCATGTGTATTTTACTAATGAAGTCAGGACTTCGCTCTGCATGGAAGTACCTCTGAGAGTTGTGATGCTCATTGACCTCAGGATCCGTTGACATGTGTCCTTTAGATGTGTCTGTTGGTGAATTGGCAGGAATCAATGAAAAAGCATGAAATTTCTACTTTTTATCCAACTGTGTTAGCTTGCATTGGTGGAATGAATCTTTTTTTAAAATTTTATTTAATTTTTATTTTTTTATTTTTACAGAGTGCATTTTGATTCACTGAACACAAATGGGGTACAGCTTTTCGTTTCTGTGGTTGTGCACAATGTAGATTCACACATTCATGTAATCATACACGTACATAGTTAAGATGTCTGTCTGAAGCCATATTTTCTCCAGATGAGTTAGACTTCGCTGCCCATCAGAACCCCATGTTTAATCAACAGGATATTAGAATGCCTAACTGACTTGGATTTTCCTGAAGTTATTGGTTGGTTTAATTCAGTTTAAAGGAAGCCAAGGTACCTCTTCTTGCTTCACTCAGATTACAGTGCCAGATGCCATTTATTAATTTATTATAGTTATTGATTTTTGAATCCCTGTTCAATTCAAGAAACTTGGTGACTTACTTTATCTTCATAGTTTTATTTAAATCTTACAAAAATTTTTATTCCATGTTTTTAAAAATATATTTTTGTTGCCGATGGACACGATGCCTTTATTTATTTTTATGCAGTGCTCAGGATGGAACCCAGTGCCTCCCCTGTGCTAGGCAAGCGCTCTCCCACTGCACTACGACTCCAGCCCTATACCATGCTTTTTTTTTTTTTTTTTTTTTTTTTTTTTTGTAAGATATAGGTGTTTATTTTATTTTATTTTATTTTATTTTATTTTTTTTTATTTTTTATTGTGAACAAATGGGATACATGTTCTTTCACTGTTTGTACATAGAGTAAAGGCATACCATTTGTGTAATCATACGTTTACATAGGGTGATGTTGGTTGATTCATTCTGTTATTTTTTCCCCTTCCCCCCCCCCCCTCCCATCCCTCTTTTCCCTCTATACAGTCCTTCCTTCCCCCATTCGTGCCCCCCTCCCTAACCCTCACTCTAACCCTAAAACTAACCCCTCCCACACCCCATTATGTATCATCATCCACTTATCAGCGAGATCATTCTTCCTTTGGTTTTTTGAGATTGGCTTATCTCACTTAGCATGATATTCTCCAATTTCGTCCATTTGCTTGCAAATGCCATAATTTTATCATTCTTTATGGCTGAGTAATATTCCATTGTATATATATGCCACAGTTTCTTTATCCATTCATCAACTGAAGGGCATCTAGGTTGGTTCCACAATCTGGCTATGGTGAATTGAGCAGCAATGAACATTGATGTGGCTGTATCTCTGTAGTATGCTGATTTTAAGTCCTTTGGGTATAGGCCAAGGAGTGGGATAGCTGGGTCAAATGGTAGTTCCATTCCAAGTTTTTAAGGAATCTCCATACTGCCTTCCAGAGTGGTTGCACTAATTTGCAACCCCACCAGCAATGTATGAGTGTACCTTTTTCCCCACATCCTCGCCAACACCTGTTGTTGCTTGTGTTCTTGATAATCGCCATTCTGATTGGGGTGAGATGGAATCTTAGGGTGGTTTTGATTTGCATTTCTTTTATTACTAGAGATGTTGAACATTTTTCCATATGTTTGTTGATTGTTTGTAGGTCTTCTTCTGTGAAGTGTCTGTTCATTTCCTTAGACCATTTGTCGATTGGATTATTTGTAGTCTTGGTGTTGAGTTTTTTGAGTTCTTTATAGATTCTGGAGATTAGTGCTCTATCTGAAGTATGATTGGCAAAGATTTTCTCCCACTCTGTAGGCTCTTTCTTCACATTGCTGATAGTTTCCTTTGCTGAGAGAAAGCTTTTTAGTTTGAATCTATCCCAGTTGTTGATTCTTACTTTTATTTCTTGTGCTATGGGAGTCCTGTTGAGAAAGTCTGGTCCTAAGCCGACATGTTGAAGATCTGGACCTACATTTTCTTCTATAAGATGCAGGGTCTCTGGTCTGATTCCGAGGTCCTTAATCCATTTTGAGTTTAGTTTTGTGCACGGTGAGAGATATGGGTTTATTTTCATTTTGTTGCATATGGATTTCCAATTCTCCCAGCACCATTTGTTGAAGAGGCTATCTTTTCTCCATTGCATATTTTTGGCCCCTTTGTCTAGTATGAGGAAATTATATTTGTTTGGGTTTGTGTCCGTGTCTTCTATTCTGTACCATTGATCTACCTGTCTATTTTGGTACCAATACCAAGCCGTTTTTGTTACTATTGCTTTGTAGTAAAGTTGAAGTTCAGGTATTGCAATACCCCCTGCTTCATTTTTCCTGCGAAGGATTGCTTTAGCAATTCTGGGTTTCTTATTCTTCCAGATGAATTTCATAATTGCTTGCTCTATTTCTGCAAGGTACATCATTGGGATTTTAATTGGAATTGCATTGAATCTGTATAGCACTTTTGGTAGTATGGCCATTTTGACAATATTAATTCTGCCTATCCAGGAACATGGGAGATCTTCCATCTTCTAAGGTGTTCTTTAATTTCTTTCTTTAGTGTTCTGTAGTTCTCATTGTAGAGGTCTTTCACCTCTTTTGTGAGATTGATTCCCAAGTATTTTATTTTTTTTGAGGCTATTGTGAATGGAGTAGTTTTCCTAACTTCTCTTTCTGAAGATTCATCACTTATGTATAAAAATGCATTGGATTTATGAGCATTGATCTTGTATCCTGCTACTTTACTGAATTCACTTATGAGTTCTAAGAGTTTTCTGGTGGAATTTCCTGGTTCCTCTAAGTATATAATCATATCATCAGCAAATAGGGATAGTTTGAGTTCTTCTTTTCCAATTCGTATCCCTTTAATTTCTTTGGTCTGTCTAATTGCTCTGGCTAGAGTTTCAAGGACGATATTGAATAGGAGTGGTGAGAGAGGGCATCCCTGCCTTGTTCCAGATTTTAGGGGGAATGCTTTCAGTTTTTCACCATTAAGAATAATATTAGCCATGGGCTTAGCATAGATGGCCTTTACAATGTTAAGGAACGTTCCCACTATCCCTATTTTTTCTAGTGTTTTGAGCATGAAGGGGTGCTGTATTTTATCAAATGCTTTTTCTGCATCTATTGAAATAATCATGTGGTTCTTGACTTTAAGTCTGTTGATATGGTGAATTACATTTATTGATTTCCTGATGTTGAACCAACCTTGCATCCCTGGGATGAAACCCACTTGATCATGGTGCACTATCTTTTTAATATGTTTTTGTATGCGATTTGCTAAAATTTTGTTGAGAATTTTTGCGTAGATGTTCATTAAGGAAATTGGTCTGAAATTTTCTTTCCTCGATGTGTCTCTGTCTGGTTTAGGTATCAGGGTGATATTGGCTTCGTAGAATGAGTTTGGGAGGGTTCCCTCCTCTTCTATTTCATGGAATACTTTGAAAAGTATTGGAATGAGCTCTTCTTTAAAGGTTTTGTAGAACTCGGCTGAGAAACCATCAGGTCCTGGACTTTTCTTTGTTGGTAGGCTTTTGATGACTTCTTCTATTTCATTACTTGAAATTGGTCTATTTAAATTGTGCATGTCCTCCTCGTTTAGTTTAGGCAATTCATAGGTCTCTAGAAACTTGTTGATATCTTCGAAATTTTCTATTTTGTTGGAATATAGATTTTCAAAATAGCTTCTAATTATGTTTTGTATTTCAGTCGTGTCTGTTGTGATACTTCCTTGTTCATTCCGAATTTTGGTGATTTGGGTTTTCTCTCGTCTTCTCTTTGTTAGTGTGGCTAAAGGTTTATCAATTTTGTTTATTTTTTCGAAGAACCAACTATTATTTTGTCAATTTTTTGTATTGTTTCTTTCGTTTCAATTTCGTTGATTTCAGCTCTGAGTTTAACTATTTCCTGTCTTCTACTACTTCTGGTGTTGGTCTGTTCTTCTTTTTCTAGGGCTTTGAGCTGTAGTGTTAGGTCATTTATTTTTTGAGTTTTACTTCTTTTATTAAATGCGCTCCATGAAATAAATCTTCCTCTAAGTACGGCTTTCATAGTGTCCCAGAGATTTTGATACGATGTTTCTTTGTTCTCGTTTACCTCTAAGAATTTTTTAATTTCCTTCCTAATATCTTCTGTTATCCATTCCTCATATAATAGCATATTGTTTAATCTCCAGGTGTTGGAGTAATTTCTGTTTTTTTGCTCTTTCATTTATTTCTAGTTTCAATCCATTATGGTCTGATAAAATACAAGGAAGTGTCTCTATCTTCTTGTATTTGCTAACATTAGCTTTGTGGCATAATATATGGTCTATTTTAGAGAAGGATCCATGTGCTGCTGAGAAGAAAGTGTATTCACTCTTCGTTGGATGGTATATTCTATAAATGTCTGTTAAGTCTAAATTATTGATTGTGTTATTGAGATCTAAGGTTTCTTTATTCAATTTTTGTTTGGAAGATCTGTCCAGTGGAGAGAGAGGTGTGTTAAAATCACCTAGTATTATTGTATTGTGGTCTATTTGGTTTCTGAGATTGAGAAGGATTTGTTTGACATACATGGGTGAGCCACTGTTTGGGGCATAGATATTTATGATTGTTATGTCTTGCTGATTTATGGTTCCCTTAAGCATTATGAAATGTCCTTCTTTATCCCTTCTGATTAACTTTGGCTTGAAGTCCACTTTATCTGAAATGAGGATGGATACCCCAGCTTTTTTGCTGGGTCCATGTGCATGGTAAGTTTTTTCCCATCCTTTCACCTTTAGTCTTTGGGTATCTCTTTCTAAGAGATGAGTCTCTTGCAGGCAACATATTGTTGGATCTTCTTTTTTATCCAATCTGCCAGTCTATGTCTTTTGATTGATGAATTCAGGCCGTTAATATTCAGGGTAATTATTGAGATATGATTTGTATTCCCGGTCATTTGACTCATTTTATTCATTTATTTGCTTATTTTTGACACGACTTGGTTCCTCTTTATTTGAGAGTTCCTTTAGGATATCTCCTCCCTTTGCTGATTTGCTTCTTTGTTTTTCATTTCTTCTTCATGGAATATTTTGCTGAGAATGTTCTGTAATGCTGGCTTTCTTTTTGTATATTCTTTTAGCTTTTGTTTATCATGGAAGGATTTTATTTCGTTGTCAAATCTGAAGGTAAGTTTTGCTGGGTATAAGATTCTTGGTTGGCATCCATTTTCTTTTAGGGCTTGAAAAATGTTATTCCAGGCCCTTCTAGCTTTTAGGGTCTGGATTGAAAAATCTGCTGATATCCGTATTGGCTTCCCCCTGAATGTAATTTGGTTCTTTTCTCTCACAGCCTTTAAGATTCTGTCTTTATTTTGTATGTTAGGTATTTTCATTATAATGTGCCTTGGTGTGGGTCTGTTGTAATTTTGTGTATTTGGAGTCCTGTAAGCCTCTTGAACTTGATTTTCCATTTCGTTCTTCAGATTTGGGAAATTTTCTGAAATTATCTCATTGAATAGGTTGTTCATTCCTTTGGTTTGTTTCTCTAAGCCTTCCTCAATCCCAATAATTCTCAAATTTGGCCTTTTCATGATATCCCATAGTTCTTGGAGATTCTGTTCATGATTTCTTACCATCTTCTCTGTTTGTTCGACTTTGTTTTCGAGGTTAAATATTTTGTCTTCAATATCTGAGGTTCTGTCTTCCAGGTGTTCTATCCTATTGGTTGTGCTTTCTATGGAGTTCTTAATTTGGTTTATTGTTTCCTTCATTTCAAGGATTTCTGTTTGGTTTTTTTTCAATATCTCTAACTCTTTATTGAAATGGTCTTTTGCTTCCTGTATTTGCTCTTTTAACTGTCTATTGGTGCGTTCATTCAATGCCTGCATTTGCTCTTTCATTTCATCGTTTGCTTCCCTTATCATGTTGATTATGTACATTCTGAACTCCCTTTCTGACATTTCTTCTGCCATGCTGTCATTGGATTTTATTGATATAACATCCAGATTTGTTTGAGGCATTTTCTTCCCTTGTTTTCTCATATTGTTCAGGTATCAGTGGACTGCAGAGATGTTGCAGATTTCCTCTATTGACTTATAATGTCCCTGAAGATTGCTAGTGTATCCCCTCTTATCCTTCAGTAGCCTGAAGTCTTAGAGGAAGTTGATACTTCGGTGTTCCCCTAGGTAGCTGCCTCTCTAGGGGTGGTGGTCTTCAGGTGGGGTATATTCCCTGCTAGAGGGCAGAGGTGCCTCTACTTGTTGACCAATGGTCATCCAAAGGGGAGCTAGACTGCGGGCTAAGGCAATGCCTGTTTGGGCCTGTGTCTCTGGTTTTACTGTCTTTGTGGGAAAACCTCACTCTGCGGGGAAGACCCACCCGGTGGGGAGGTCTCACTAGTCCGTTCCCCTCCTAGAGGTTCTCCTCAGTCCACAACTACCGTCTGTGCAGGGCAGCCTTCCCAAGCAGCGTTTCCAGGGGCCTGGACCTACCTCCTGGGCTTGGGAGCCCTGCCCTTCGCAGACGAGTCTCCTTTGGTGGCCCCTCCTCAGAGAAGCTGCCCACAGTCCTGGAACCTTCGCTCCACCCCTCAGCTGGTCTCTGTGTAGCTCTTTCAAGAAAAGGTGCTTAGATCCCCGGCTCAGACCGTGCTTTGCACCTAATCACTTGGCTATGCGACCCCTCCTCTGAAGAGTCACTTGGAGCCTCGTACATATGCTCCAAGCCCCAGTGACCCGTCACTCGTCTCTTCCTCCAGGCAGGTGTTCTGTGTGGGCGCTTGGAGACCAAGCCACTCACTGCGCACCTCCACCTCCTCAGGACAGCCCCCTCCCCGTTGTTCAGGCAGTTGCTGAATCCAAATAGTTCGCCACCCAACTCTTTCTCTGGCAGCCCCCGGAGCCCTGGCAGATTGGTCCAAAAAACCAAAAAACCAAGCGGTGTGCTGCTCGGCCTCCTCTGCAAGGTCTCCCACTTTCCGAGCTCACTGTTCCAATGAGGGTAGATGTGTCTTGCTGCCTGGGCAGGGCAGCCTTCCCAGGGGCCCAGACCTACCTCCTGGGCCTGGGAGCCTCACCCTTCGTAGACGAGTCTCCTTAGGTTGTCCCTTCTCAGAGACGCTGCCTGAAGTCCTGGAACCTTCACTTCGCCCCTCAGTTTGTCTCTGTGTAGTTCATTCAAGAAAAGGTGCCTAGGTCCCTGGACCGGACCTTGCTATGCACCTAATCGCCTGGCTATGCGACCCGCCCTCTGAGCAGTCACTTGGAGCCTCGTACATATGCTCCAAGCCCCAGTGACCCGTCGCTCGTCTCTTCCTCCAGGTGTGGGCGCTTGGAGACCAAGGCACTCACTGCGTACCTCCACCTCCTCTGGGCAGCCCCCTCCCCGTTGCTCAGGCGGTTGCTGGATCCAAACAACTCGCCGCCCCACTCTTTCTCTGGCAGCCGCTGGAGCCCTGGCAGATCGCTTCAAAACCAAGCAGTGTGTCGCACAACCTCCCTTGCAAAGATCCCCGCTTTCCGAGTTCACTGCTCCAGCAGGGGAGGTGTGTCTTGCCGCCTGGGCAGGGGCAGCCTTTGCAGGCAACGTTCCCAGGGGCCCGGACCTCCCTCCTGGGCTTGAGAGCCTCACCCTTTGCAGACGAGTCTCCTTAGGTTAGAGAATCTGCCCGCGGTCCTGGAAACTTCAATCCGCCATTTTTCGCTCCGCTTCGCTGTCCGTTTTTACCGCTCCGGCGGGGGAGGGGCGACCCGCCGAGTCACTGTACTTCACAAAGTTCTCTGCGTTCCAGGGCTACTGCCCCTTCGGGGACGCCTCCCCTATGGGAGAAACTCCCCGGGCGGCTTTGAGTTGGTCCCAAGTCACTATCTCCTCTTTTGAATCTTGAGTCCTGGAGCAACATGAAATGCAGCCGCCCTCTAGTCCGCCATCTTGAACCTCTATACCATGCTTTTTGTGAGAAAAAAAAGAAAGGAAAACGAAGGAAATGGATGCAGAACAGTTAAACAGGTTACCCAAATACTCAATATGGTAATTAGTATAATTGGAAATTGAGTCCAAGTGTGTCTGAAAACCAAATATGGGGTCTCCTTCATCAGAACGTGATATTTCATGAGGACAGTTCGCATTTTAAATCATAAAAAATAAAAGCTTCTGGTATGGTTTAGATATGAGGTGTCCTCCAAAAACTCATGTGTAAGAAGATGCACGAACGTTCAGAGGTGAAATGATTGGGTTATGAGACCCTTGACCTAACCAGTGGATTAATCCACCTGAATGGGTTAACTGGGTGGTACCTGTGGGCACATAAGGTATGGCTAGAGGAGGTGGGTCACCTTGTCAGCCAGTAGCCAGCAATGAGTGGTGACATGCAGGCGAGGTCACAGGTTTTCTTTAAATGACTTCAGGGTCCTTCTTTAAGCTACTTCCAAAGTAGACCAGAAAGCAAAGGGTGGTAGCTCATTTGCAGAAAATAAACAGAAGCAAAAGGAGCTAATTGGGAAATATGTCAAGAGAAAAGGATTAATGGGACTAACTCCTGACAGGGTCCATTGATGTTGACGTAAAGCCAGGAGTTATGGCTCCAAGTGTCTCCAATTGTCTGGGAAGGAAGATTCCTTTGGAAGCACAGGTGCACTAAGGTAACTTCTGACCAGTAATTGACCCAGGTGTCCACATTAACATGGGATTGATTTGTAGAGGAAGTCACCCTAAATAGGATGGCCACCATGACAGTTCCAGAGAGGACCAACTAAGGTCAAAAACTCCACCGCCAATGTGAAGGAGTTGAACACCTGATTGGTAAGAAGGTGGTCCCCAGTTCTCCTGGTAAATATCAAAGAGCAATAAAATTGGGGACAGCATTGTCTCCTTTGTCATTCTCTGATCAGAGATGGCCCACTTTCTCCCTTGAGAGTGCTTTTTCCCGAAGCCTCACTTTTCTTTTACTTTATTTTCACCTCACTTTCACCTGTAATAAATTTCCCTTGCTTGACTTTGGTGTCTGAGTCTACGTTATTTTTCGTCGGAACACAAGGTTTGGCATTTCAGCTCCCTGCTTTCCCATGACAACTCGGGGTATGCCTCTGGGCTGTACCTTTTGTCCCTGGTTGAGAGGGAGGAGCGCTCTCTCTCTCTTCTCTCTCCCCGTCCTGTAGTCCTGAGCTGCTTTCCTCCTCTACTCTCTTCCACCATGCTGTTCGGCCTCTCCCTCGGCCCAGAGCTATGGAGTTGGCCGGCCACGTACTGAGACCTCTGAAACCTTGAGGCACAAATAAACATTTCCTCCTCTATGTTGTTCTTGTCAGGTCTTTGGGTCACAGCAATGAAAATGCTGAAGAAAAACACTGTTCCTTTACTTACATTTTCAGAAAACACTTTCCAAGCCAACACTTGGCAATTCTCTGATCCTCTACTCTTTATCTCTGAAGGTGATTGGCTATTGAAGGGAAAAGGCACGATTCAGGGATATTTAGCAAGAAAATACATGCAACCCTGGAAATTTAGTCAAAGTTATCTCAATGGGGCTTCGGTATCCATAGTACCTATCTGTTGGATATCTGGACAAAAACCAAAAACCCCCTTTCTAACGTGTACTTACAAAAATGCTGTTGGAAAGACATTTGCCACTCACCACCAACAGACTCCAAACCATGGCAGTATGAAGAAAGAGACAAAAATGAACTCAATTTTAACTTGTGGAAGAAACAGAGCTAGAAGTGTTTACAACTATTTCAGTATTTCCTTAAAAATTAATACCTTTGGTGTGCAAATGCGCTGGTAGTAATTTTTCCAAGTTCCAAAAATTACTATTTACAGTATCTAAAGAGACCAATTAAATTAAACTTCTATCAGTTACCAACGATATATGACCCTGGGTGAGGTATTATACCTTCCAGTATTTCAATTTCCTCATCTGTAAAACAGTAATAATATCTAATCCAGTAGATGACTATGGAATGAAAAATTTGAAGCATGTAAACTGATCATAAAAATGTCTGTCATGTGAAGATGTCTAAAACAATTTTGATAATGGTATAACTGAGAGAGTAATGCTGATAGTATTCACATTACTATCTTTGCAGGGCATGTCTCAGATGGGAAAGGACAGGAGGGTGCTGTTGATGTGCTTCTGAAAGATCACAAAGAGAAGGGTTAGGAGCACCTTCCACAAGAGAGAGATGTCTAGGATCAGATGCTGAGTCACTGGCTCAGGCCTGGCCCTAAAGCAAATGCAAGATCCTTGAGACCTCCGGTTTGGTGAGTGTATTGTCCACATTTTAATGAAAACCATACATGAAAGCCAAGTAGAAAGTTCCAAACGATTATTGTTATTCATAGTATAATCACTTCCTGTTTGTCAAAATCTTTGCAAACTAATCGTTTCGAGTATATTTGTTACCAAAAAGAACCTCCTGTGCTAACAAACGTGATCCCTCTCAAAAGTCAAGCAAAAAGGACAATTCGTGAAAAATACAACCACTAGAAAAGTAATTTGGAAAAAGAACCATAGTTCTCCCTACCAGCCCAAGGCAGAAGGTTAAGTTTTTGTACCGTGTGTTTCCTAGAAACAAACCATCTTTAATTTGTTTGTCATTGAGGGAATAAATTAAATTTCTTTACTGTTAGGAAGAAAATTAGAAATCACCATTTGCCCTTGAAGTGAGGTCATTTTCAAAACCATTAATCAACAGTAAAAAAAGTGTAAATAATTTCAATAGTTTGGAAGAACATGAGCTTCCTACCCCAGTGTTATTAAGCATTCTAAAGAGCTTGTTGATATACTTATTCTTCTTTACTCTTTTATGGATATAAAGTTAGGATTTAAGTGCAATAACTACATTATTATACTTGTGGCCAATTTTTCAAAATAATCTGCCTTTTAAAGATTTTGCCACTGACTTCCTTGAAAACCTGACTATGCTCTATTAAACAGTCTTGAGAATTGAAAGCTCTTCTGTAGCCTGCTGAGTAAATATGAATCTCACAATTAAATACATAAAATAATGATTATGTCCAGTGGTCACCGGGGACGGGTGTTTAGGAGTATACTAATTAAACTGCACCCTTCAGACAAGGAGCTTCCACACTTACTAGCAGTGAACCGTAGCTGATGGGTCATTAAGTGATTAGGAATGCTAATGTAAACAGGTCATTCAAATGAGGCTGTCAGAGTGGAGACGAATCCTATATTTCATCTTCTGGTCTGAACTGTATACAGACCAACCATATAAAATAGTCAAGATGAAGTTACTAAAACAAGAGAACAAAATGGTTTCCTGGCTGCTGAAGAGATCTCATATTTTTAAGTCATTTTAAAAAAAATGTATTGACAATATAAAAATCTTATAAAATGAGAAAAATGGCTAAAGTCATGGTCCTGTGTTCAGGCCTGTCATAATCTAGCTGTCTGTGGGTGAGTACGTACACATGAGGATCTAGTTTTTAGGAAACAGAATATATGAGAAGTTCGAGAGTTAAAGTCATGAAGACAGTAAAACAGAGATTGGGAATAAGTGGCAGCGGACCAAGGAAAGAGAATAGTAAAGACAGAAACACAGGAAGTAGTTGGTAGGAAAAAGAATTGACAAGAGGCAAGTAAGGGTTTGACAGTCATGGAGACTACATGACAACATTAATACTAGAAGCTGTCAGGATAATGTCTCCAGATTATGTATCAAGATGATGAAATGAAAGTATGTCCTTCAATATTAACAGTAAACATGATAGGAGGTCAGTGTGGTAGCACATGCCTATAATCCCCAGTAAGTTGGGAGGCTGAGGCAGGAGGATCTCAAGTTCAAGGTAAACCTCATCAACTTAGTGAGGCCCTGTCTCAAAAAAAAAAAAAAAAAAAAAAAAGTGGGGGGGGGCTAGGGATATAGCTCACATCAGTGGGTTCAAACCTCAGTACCTACCTCAAGAAAAATGAGTGAAATTAATATACTGCTCAACCCAGATTTTTAGAATGAGTTTCTAAAAAGTCATTCTCTATTGGAGATTTTTCAAAAGGGTGATTTGCTTTAAATGCTTCATTAAGTAGAAAAAAAAATGTATGTGACCCCTGGTAGGTGCTAACTGAATATTTGTTCAATGAAATGATGAATTAGTAAGCTAATTACTTAAATTTCAGTGTTAAACCACTCCTCTTTCTAGGAAGGTATGTCCAATATATTTTCCATTAGTGATTTTGTCAGAGTGATAGACATTCCACCGGGTGGCCTACCGCTCCTGCCCCATTGATGGCTTGTGTGGTTCCTTGAGCTACCATCTACATTGAGTGAAGCACATGAAAGTTAAGTATGAAACTTATATTCTTGGGCAATAGTGAACATCTTTAAACCACCCTCCAGATAAGTACAATGTGTTTCCACTACATCAACATTTCCTTTTTACATTCTATTTGTGCTAACACCAATGCCTTCAAAGATAACCCACAAGAGCTTACTTGCTCTTGAATTTCTTATAAAAGAAGGCATGTATTGTATATTGTTTTATGTCTGCCTTCTTCCAGTCAGTGTAATGTTTATATCATTCAATCACATTTTACAAATGTCATACATATACATAAAGTGTCTATGTCATAAATATAATATGCATTTGTCAAGCACTTATGTTAAAAGTCTCCTTTTTTCTTGCTGCATAGGATTCTATTGTATTAAAATATTACAATTTGATTATTCATTTTTCTAATGAAGAAGAAAGAGTTGTGTCCATGTTTGGTAGCTATGAAATTCTTGAACAAGTTTTAGGCAAACATGTTTATTTGTTTCTCTTATTTATTTATCCAAGATTAGAATTGCTAGGGCTCAGAGCAGGATGTGTTTAATATTGCTTGATACTGTTAAAACTGCTTTTCTCAATGTCATTGTGCCATTTTATGTTCATATCCATAATGTATATACCCTCCCTATAGCCAAAGGAACATTTTAAATTTGATCTATTCTGGGGACTCTGCTTTGATGACTCAGGGTGGTGATTTTAATTTGCATTTCTCTTATGTCTTATGATGGGAGGGCAAATTTTCATATGATATTTTCATATGGTCACTTGAATGTCTTCTTTTTGAAGGCTTGTTTTTATATATGGTACAAAGAAATCATGCAGTATTTTTGAAAACTTGACCTTCTCACATCACACAATGTATTAAAATTTATTTGAGACAGTTCATATGTGTAAAAACAGAGGCTAAAATAATAGACTTCTAAAACACAGGTCAGCAACTAGAGCTCAAAGACCAATCTGGCTTGCCATCTGTCTTTCTTTTTCTTCTTTTTAAAGTCTTTTTTATCATAAAGAACTGTAGATTCACATGCTCTAGTAAGAAATAATAAAAAAACCCTTTGATGAAGGAAAAGAACACTCAAAAATCTGGTAACAGGAGAAAACTTTCTTAACATGATAAAAGACCTCCATGTAAAATCCACAGCTCATATATTTAAGGGTAAAAAACTCAATGTTTTCCCCGAAGATCAGTAACAAACCAATCTCCTCTCTGGCTATTACTTTTTAATTTCATACCAGTGTTTATAGTTGGGGTAAATAGCCAAGAACAGAAATAAAAACCGATTGAAAAGAAAATGTCAAAACTTTTTTATTTGCTGATGGTATGTTTTGTATACAGAATATCCCAGGGAATTCATTTAAAAAACTATCAGGACTAACAAACCAGTAAAGATCAATAACTAAAAATCCAATTATATGTATACTTTATCAATAAAAAGTCTAAAAAATGAAAACAAAAACAGTTTGATTTGCAGCAGCATAAAAAAATAAATGTAGCAAAAGATGTACAAGATCTGCACTCTCTAAAATACAGCTGATAGAAATTAAAGAAAACCTGTCTAAATTGAAAAGCACTTTATGTTCATATGCTGAAATATTTAATATTATTAAGATGGCACTATTGTCCAAATTGATCTGTAGATTTATTATAATTCCTATAAAAATGCCTGCAAGAAGTTTTGAAGAAATTGACAAGCTGATCCTAAAATTCATAGGGTAATTCAAATGGTTTAAAATAGCTGAAACAATCTTGAAAGACAAGATCAAAGCTGAAGGACACCTGATTCCCCACAAAAAGTTAAAATAAAGCTGAAATAATAAAGACTCTGTGGTACTGGCTTTAAGAAACCTTAAAGATCAATATAAAAGAATGGCGAGTTTAGGATAAAACTCTTAGACTTATGGTCAGTAATAAGGCTCCAGCCATTCAATGTGGGAAATAAAAATCAGTTATTTTCAAACCCTGAATCTTTCTTTCCTCTCTGGTGCCCCATCAGGGATTTGTGGGAGAGAGAAAGAAAACAAGGAATTCACAGAAGCCTCCTCTTTCAAGGCCTGCCGATCCTGTCCATTCGCCTTGTTTCCACATTCAGAATCCTTGCATGACTTCCTACTGAATGATCTCCAGGGAGTTCATTGTCATTGGAGGGGAGAAATGGCAAAGTTGAGGCTGCTGTCTTTTCCCTAAAGATTAAGGTCCATGTTCTGCCTTTCTTAAATAAAGTTTTATTGGAACTCAACTGTGCTCAAGCTAGTTGTTTGAGGATTGTGTTGAGCTACTTTCATGCCACAATAACAGAGAGGAGTAGTTGAGAGGAGTAATTATTACAGAGATTATATAGCCCACAAAAAGTTAGAGCACACTATCTGGCGCTTTACAGAAAAAGCTAGATAGGAACTGCTCTAGCAGAAAACTAGGCATACATGTGCATGACCTGCAGATTGGTCAAGTTTTTATAGGATAGAGTCACACTATTTGTAAAATAAATACATGGACAAATTGACATTAACAAAATGATAAATCTATGATCACTGAAGAGTACCTAGCCAGCAAATAAAATCACTAACCATAGACTCGAGAAAACATTTGCAATTAATCTTTATGACAAAGCATTCCCATCCAAAGTCAACAACAATGAACCCAAACACAGCACCCATTCATGTTCAAAATACCTGAAAAACAAGGGATAGTAGGAACATATCTCAGCATTGTGAAATCTAGCTATGCTAAACCTAAGGCCAACATCATTCTTAATGGAGAAAAATGAATGCATCCCTCTAAAAACTGGGACAAGGCAGGAATGACCTCTTTCAACACTCCTATTCAACCTGGTCCTTGAAACTCTAGCCAGACCTAGTAGACGAAAGAAGTTGAAGGGGTGCAAATAGGAAAAGAAGAACTCGAACTTCACTATTTGCCAAGGACATGATTCTGTATTTATAAGACCCGAAAAACTCCCCCAGAAAACTTCTAGAACTCACAAATGAACTCAGCAAAGTATCAGATATAAAATTAAAACCCATAAATCAATTGTGTTCCTATACATCAGTGACGAATCTACTGAAAGAAAAATAAGGATAACAATCCCATCAGAATAGCAACAGAAAAATAAAACATGGGAATAGATCTAACAAAAGAGGTGAGACACCTCTACAATGAAAACTACAGAACTCTAAAGAAAGAAAAGACCTTGGAAGATGGAAAAGATTTCCCATGTTCTTGGATAGGCAGAATTAATATTGTCAAAACGGACATACTATCATTTAAAAAGGAAAGTTGTGTAGCACTGTAAAAGTGCAATACAGATTTAATGTAACTCCTATTAAAAATCCAGTGAAGTTCTTCATAGAAATAGAAAGAGCAGACATGAAATTCATTTGGAAAAATAAGAGGCCAAGAATAGCCAAAGCAATCCTTAGCAAGAAGAATGAAGCAGGAGGCATCACAATATCAGAACTTAAACTATACTACAGAACTATAGTAATAAAAACAGCATGGTATTGGCACCAAAACAACATGTAGACCAGTGGTACAGAATAGAAGACACAGAGACAAACCCACATAAATTCAGTTATCTCATATTAGACAAAGGTGCCAAAAACATACATTGGAGAAAAGATAGCTCCTTCAATAAATTGTGCCAGGAAAACTGGAAATCCATATGTGGCACAATGAAATTGAACCCCTATCTCTCACATGGCACAAAAATCCACTCAAAGTGGGTCAAGGACTTAGGCACTAGAACAGAGACCCTGCAGCTAATAGAAGAAACAGTAGGCCCAAATCTTTACCTCGTCAGCATAGGAACTGACTTCCTTATCAAGACTCTTAAAACACAAGAAACAAAATCAATAATCAATAAATGGGATGGATTCAAACTAAAAAGCTTCCACACAGGAAAGGAAACAATAAATAACTTGAAGAGAGATCCCAAAGAATGGGAGAAAATCTTTATCACATGCACTGCAGATTGAGCATTATTCTCCAAAATATATATAGTACTCAAAAAATTTAACACCAAAACCACAAATAACCCAATCAATATATGGGCAAAGGAACTAAACAGACACTTCACAGAAGAAGAAATACAATTCATCAAAAATATATGAAAAATGTTCAATATCTCTAGCAATTAGAGAAATGCAAATCAAAATTACACAAATTGCATCTCACTTCAGTTAGAATGGCAATTATCAAGAATATAAGTAACAGTAAGTATTGGTGAGGATATGGGGGAAAATGTATACTCACACATGACTGGTAGGACTGCAAATTGGTTAACACTCTAGAAATAAGTATGGATATTCATCAGAAAATTTGGAATTGAACCGCCATTTGACACAGGTATTACACTCCTTGTATATACCTGATGGACTTAAAATCAACATACTATAGTGATGCAGCCACATCAACGTTTATAGCAGCTCCATTCACAAAAGGTAAGCTATGGGACCAAACTTGGTACACTTCAATAGATAGATCAATAAAGAAAATATGGTACATATACACAGTAGAATATTACTCAGCCATCAAGAATGAGATTATGATATATGCTGGTAAATGAATGACACTGGAGACAATCATGCTAAGTAAAGTAAGCCATTCCCAAAAAAACAAAGGTGAAATGTTCTGTCTGATATGCAGATGCTGACTCAAAATAGGTGGGGGTGTCAGGGGAGGGGTTGAGGTTCATTGGGGAAATGGGGGAAAGAGAGAGGGATGGGAATGAGAAACAGAGTAGAATGGATCAGACATAATTTTCCTATTTTCAAATATGAATACAGGACCAGTGTAACTCCACATCATGGAGTATCACAAAAATGGGACGTTATCCTCCATGTATATATAATAGGTTAAAATACATTCTACAGTCATGTATAACTAAAACAACAAATAAAAATTTTAAAAAGAAAAAATTAAAAAGAAACTGCTACAAAATTAGCAGTAAGATTACATAAATCATTCTTCCATATATTTATTGGTGCATTACAATCTTACATAATGGTAGACTTTGCTGTTACATACTTACACATGCACACAATATAACAAAATAATTTAGATTACATTCCCCTGTTTTTCCTCTTTTCCTCCCTTCTCCGCTCCCCATGGTCCCCTTCCTCCACTCTACTGGACTGCCTTTGATATTTATGAGATCCCTCCAAATCTTCTTTTCCTTTTTCCTCTCTAGTTTCCATGTATTAAACACAAACACATGACCTTTAACTTTCTGACTTTGACTGATTTTACCAAACCTAATGTTTTCAAGTTCCATCTATTTTTTTGCACATTACGTCATTTTACATTTTATTTCTAACTAAAACTTCATTTTTTGTGTGTGTGTATAATTTTCTTTATATAATTTTCTTCATCTGTTCGTTCGTTGACAGACATCATACTCTGGCTATCGTGAATCCTGCTGTAAATGCAGGTGTGTGTCTGCTGCTACGGTCTGCCTACTTCATTTCTTCAGATAGAAATATCAAGAGTGATGAAGCTGTGTCTCATGGTGGTCCCACTCCTAGATTTTTGAGGAACCTCCATAGTCATTTACAGTGTGTAGTACTGCATAGTGGTTCCACCAACCGTAGAGAAGTGTTCCCTTTTAGGCACGTCCATTACAGCATTTATTATTATTTTTATTCTTGATGGCTGCCATTCTACTGAGGTGAGAGGAAAGCTCAGTGTGGTTTTGATCTGCATTTAACTAATTGCTGATGACATTGAACTTGTTTTCATGTTTGTTGGCCACTTGTATTTCTATTTTCTAGGTGTGAGTTCAGTTCTTCTGCCCATTTCTTGATCCCATTGTTTATCTGATTTTAAGTTTTTTGAGTTTTTTATATATATTCTGGATACTAAATTTCAGAAGAGTAACCAGCAAAGATTTTCTACCATTGTATAGGTTCCCTCTTCACATTCTCGAATGTTTCCGTGGTAGTGCAGAACTTTTTAATTAAATTATTTTCTGACCTTTAGGGAACCTCTGGAGAAATTCATTGCCTGTGATTACATGTTGGAGTATTAGCCCTATTTTTCTCCAAGTAATTTTATAGCTCTTGTTCTAATTCTCAGGTCTTTGATTCACTTTGAGTTGACTTTTACGCAGGGTAAAGGACAAGACTCTAGTCTTTTTCTTCTATGTATAAAAAATAGTTTTCCCAGCACCGTTTGTTTTAAAAGCTGTCTTTTCTCAATTGTATATTTCTGGCACTTTGTGGAGGATTAGATAACTTTATCGTGTTTGCCCCTGTGTCTTCTATGCTGTACCATTGTTCTATGGGTCTGTTTTTATGCCAACCATGCAGGTTTTGTTACTATAGCTCTGCAGTATAATTTGAAGTCAGATATTGTGATGCCTCCAACAGAGCTTTATTGACTTGAAATTGCTATGAGTATTTTAGGTCTTTTGTTCTTCCAAATGAATTTTAGAATAGCTTTTCCTAGTCTGTGAGGAATGTCATTGGCATTTTTATGGGTATTACATTGAATCTATATAATGCTTCTGGTAATATGGCTATATTAATAATAATAATTCTGCCTATCCATTAATAAGGGACATCTTTCCATCATCCTGTGTCTTCTTCAATTTCTTTCTTCAAAATTCTATAGTTTTAATTGTAGAGGACTTTCATCTCCTCGGCTAAATTTATTCCCAAGTATTTAATTTTTATTTTTATTGTGGCTATTGTGAATGGGATGGTTTTCCTGATTTATTCTATGCAAATTAATTATTGATGTATAGGAAAGTTGTTGATTTTTACATGTTGATTTCATAATTGTCTATTTGCTGAATTTATCAGCTCTAAAAGTCTTCTGGTAGATGTTTTGAGTCTTCTAAATAACGGATCATGTCACCAGCAAATGGATCATTTGACTTCTTATAGTATCCCTTTAATTTCCATCTCTTTCCTGATTCCTCTCTCTGGCTAAAGTTTCAAGAATTATATTAAATAGGAGTAGTGGCAGTGGATATCTTTATCTTGTTCTGGATTTCAAAGGAAATTTTTTCAGTTTTCCTCCATTCAGTATGATGTTGGCTTTGGATTTGTCATATATACCCTTCTATTCCTAGCCGCATCTGTGTTTTTAAACATGAGTGGATGATGAATGGTATTGAAGACTTTCTCTACATGTACTGTGATTTTTGTACTTAATTCTATTTATGTGATGAATGACATTTTTACATTTGCTTATGTTAAAAATCCTTGAAATTCTGGGATAAAACCAACTTGCTCCTAATGCATAATTTTCTTAATATGGTCTTGAATATGATTTGCTAATATTTTTAAAAACATTTGCATCTACATTCATTAGGGATACTGGTTTATAGTTTTCTCTCCTTGATGTGTTGTTTGAGTTTGATATGAAGGTGGTATTGATTTATAAAATAAATTTTGCAGTATGTCACCCATTTCTATTTTATGGAAGAATTTGACAGTGTTGAAACTAGTTCTTTAAAGTTCTGGTATAAGTCAGCTGGGAGACCATCTTACCCTGAACTTTTCTTTTTTAGAAGGCTTTTTATATTGATAAATATTAGTCTATATAGATTTTCTATGTCCTCTTGGTTCAATTTTTATATTTAGAAATATATCCATTTCTTCTTGGTTTTCCAATTTATTGGAATTTATGTTTTTAAAATAGTCCCTAATGACCTTCTGGATTTCTGTAATGCCTATGGTGATTTCTCCTTTTTCAGCTCCAGTGCTATTCATTTGGGTCTTCTCTCCCTTTCTTTCAGTTGTTCGGCTAAGGGTTCATTAATCTGTTTATCTTCTCAATGAACCATCTCTTCATATTATGATCCTTTGTAAATTTTTATTCTCTATTTAATTGATTTGGGCTCCCAGTAATTATTCACTTTCTTTTTCTGGTTTTTAAAATGGTTTGCTTTTGTTCTTCAAGGGAATTTAGATGTGATATTAGGTTAATTATTTTAGCTCCTTCATATTTTCCTGTGTAAGCATTCATAGCTCTACACCTTCCTCTTACTATTTACTTTATGATGGCCTAGATATTCAGGTATGTTGTGTCACTGTTCTCATTTGATTCTAAAAAAATTTGTTTCTCCCCCGATTTCTTTCATCACAAATTCATCATTCAAAGTGCATTGTTCAATCTTCATGTGTTTATATAGTTTCTGGATATATTTTTGGTGTCAAGTTCTAGTTCTACTTCATTATGATCACATCAGATACAACAAACTATATAGGTTTTCTGTGTTTTCTTAAAGTTGCTTTGTGAACTAAGGTATCTTAGAGAAGGTTCCTTGAATAGATGATAAAAAATTTGCATTTGGCAATTGTTGGATAAAATATTTTACATCTCTATTAAGTCCATTTGCTTTATGCATATTTTGAAGTCTGAGGAATCAATACTGCATTTATGTCTGGATGGCCTATCTATTACTTAGAGAGGTCTGTTGAAATGGCCCAACAGTATAATACTAGAGTCTACCTGAGTCTTTAGTTGAGTTTTGTTTGTTTTACATAATTAGATGCACCAACATTTGGAGCATTATATCTCCTTTTGGGATTATTCTCTTTCTCAGTATGAAGTGTCCTTCTTGGACTCTTCCGGCTAATTTGATTTGAAGTCTGCTTCGTTGGATGTAAGAATAGCTACTGCTGCTTATTTTCTGACTCCATTTTCATGCCCTATCACTTGCCATCTTTCATTTTCAACCTATGACTATCTGTGCCTCTAAGGTGAGTCTGGAAAACAGTGGATGGTTGGATCTTGTTTTTTAATCCATTTTGCTAGTCTGCTGTTTAGTTGGAGAGTTGAAACCTTTTTTATTCAATATTATTATAAAGAGATGCTTCTTCATTTCTACTATTTCTATTAATTCCTAATGTTATTTGGTCTTGTTTCTCATTTGCTTGGCTCTACTTCAAATGTGATTTGCCCATTGTGAGCTCTGGGGCTTTGTTTTTATTTGTTCTAAGTAGTATTTCTTCACATATTTTCTGTAGTGTTGGTTTAGTATTCCTGAAGTCTTTTAATTTCTGCTTATCTTGAAAGGTTTTTATTTCCCCTTTGATTCTGAAAGATAGGTTTGCTACATATAGTGATCCTGATATAAGATCAACAGTTTTTTTTTGTTGTTGTTGTTTCATTTTGTTGTTGTTTTTTTACGGGGCTTGAAAACATGTCATCACAAGCTCTCCTGGATTTTAGAGGTTGGACTGAGAAATCAGAAGTAATTCTGATTGGCTTGCCTTGAAATGTGACCTGCATTTTCTCTTGAGACTTTAAAATTTTTTTCCTTATTCTATATGTTAACCATCTTAATTTAATATGTCATAGAGATTTTTTTGGAAATTGTCTATTTGGGGTTCTGAATGATTACCATATTTATTGTTGGTTCCATTGTCAAAATTTGGAACATTTTCTTCTGTCATTTCCCTGGAGACATTACCTATGTCATTAACCTAAAATTTGCAACCCTCTGCAATTTGTATTGTTTTTAAATTTGTCTCTTAATACTGTCCCAGAGTTCTTGTATGTCTTGATCATGGTTATTTATTTTCTTTTCTTTAATACTCTCTGAATGTTTAATTATAGTAAGTTTGTCTTCCAGCTCTGAGATTCTGTCTTCAGTGTGATCTACTCTAGTAGAGAGACCTTTTTTACTTAATATTTTATTCACTTTATGGTATCTTTCATTTCTAAGATTTCTCTTTTGTTCTTTTTCAACAGCTCCACTGCATTATTGAATTTCTTATTCATATCCTGTGATGATTTCCTTATTTCATTCAGTTGGTTTTCTGCATTTTCTTGGAATTCATTGATCATTTTTATATTTAGTCTTCTGAATTCTTTACCTGCTATTTCATTCATAAACTTTGGAATCAATTGCCAGTGAATTATAAAATTTTAGGAGGTGATATTATTTTTTCAGTTTTTTTTGTGTTTCTGTGTTGTATTTTTTATACCCATTGTGATGGATTTATATTCAATTCTAGTGTGTGGGCCATTACAGTGTACATCATTTTCTTGACAAAGTTTTCTAGAGTGATCTAGAGAGAGAATCCTCACAGGAGTTGTGTTCAATGCTTTTGTGCTAATTCTACATATATTTGCTGTAGGAGTGGGCATGCCTAGCAGAATCTGAGGTGCATCCCTACTTTTTTCTTTTGGGATCCTGGCTTTTAATTTTTTTTTTTTTTATCTCTACTGTTCTTTTTATGAAAGTATCACTGAAGTTTGAGCATGGTTAATTTGTGTATAGGGCAAGGTACACTGTCTCTTGGCATGGTTTAGCTCAGTAACAGAGCATCTACCCTTCAAACTTTTATCACACTAGATTTCCAGTACCTCACAGAAAATGGGGAAATAAACAGAAAACAGAAGCAATAACACAAGAAAACAACTTACAGCATTAAAATATATACCCAGGGATGACTATGACTTCTTCTTTTTTTTTTTTTTTTTTTTTTTTTTTTTGCGGTACTGGGGATCAAACTCAGGACCTTGTGCTTGCAAGGCAAGCACTCTACCAGCTGAGCTATCTCCCCAGCCCACCTTTTTTTTTTTTTTTTAAATTAAATTTTATTTATTTATTTATTTATTTATTTTCATTGACTTTTTTTAGGCATGATAAAATGATAAATACTTTTTTAAAAATTATTTTCATACTTGTATATAGGGTAATAATGTCTGTTTCACAATCTACCATCCTTGCCCTCCCCATGTACCCCACCCCTCCCTTCACTCTCCTCTGTAAAATCCAAAGTTCCTTCATTCTTCCCTACCCACCCCCAACTATGACTCAGCATCCACTTATTAGAGAAAATATTTGGCCTTTGGTTTTCTGGGATTGTCTCATTTCACAAAGCATGATACTCTCCAGTTCCATCCATTTACCTGTAAATGCCATAATTTCATTCTTCTTTAAGACTGAGTAATATCCCATTGTGTATATGTACCATATTTTCTTTATCCATTCATCTGTTGAAGGGCATCTAAGTTGGTTCCACAGTTTTGTATTGTGAATTGAGCTGCTATAAACATTGATGTGACTGCATTGCTGTAGTATCCTGATTTTAAGACCTTTGAGTATAAACCAAGGAGTGGGATAACTGGGTCAAATGGTGGTTCCATTTCAAGTTTTCTGAGGAATCTACATATTGCTTTCCAAAGTGGTCACACCAATCTGCAATCCCACCAGTGCTGTGTGAGTGTACCTTTTTCCCCACATACTCCTCAACACTTATTATTGCTTGTATTCTTGATAATTGCCATTCTGACTGGTGTGAGATGAAATCTGAGAGCAGTTTTGATTTGCATTTCTCTAGTTTCAAGAGTTGAAGAACATTTTTTCATATGTTTGTTGATTGATTATATTTCTTCTTCTGTGAAATCTCTGCTCAGTTCCTCAGTCCATTTATTGATTGGGTTATTTGTTTTTTTGGTGTTAAGTTTTTTGAGTTCTTTAATACCTTGGAGATTAGTGCTCTATCTGAGATGCTTATGGTAAAGATTTTTGCCCCATTCTGTAGGCTCTCTCTTTAAATTATTGATTGTTTCCTTTGCTGAGAAGAAGCTTTTTAGCTTAAATTTATTCCATTTAATGATTTTTAATTTTATTCCTTGTGCTTTCGGAATCTTGTTAAGTAAGTCAGGTCTTAAACCCACATAATGAAGATTTGGGCCTACTTTTTCTTCTATTAGGCACAGGGTCTCTGTTTTAGTGCCTAAGTCTTTGATCCACTTTGAGTTGATTTTTGAGGAGAGTGAGAGTTTAATTTCATTTTGTTACATATGGAGTTCTAGTTTTCCCAGCTCCATTTGTTGAATGGGCTATCTTTTCTCCAATGTACACCATCCAGAGTGCTAATAATTGCAACAATATGAATGGTGGAGGCAGAAGTTATATAAAAAAAAGCTCTAAAATATCAAAAATAGAGTTCATTAAGAAAAAAATGTGATAGGAAGGTAAAAGAAAGTTTAGAATGTTCATAATGTGAACAGAGAGAAAGCAGAAGAGATGTAGCAAGTGGTGGTTGTAACAAAGAAGAACACATATTTATTTATTTTGGTGGGGGGGTGGTAAGAGGGATTGAACTCAGGGCACTCGATCACTGAGACACAACCTAGCCCCATTTTGTATTTATTTAGAGACCGGGTCTCACTGAGTTACTTAGCACCTCACTTTTTGCTGAGGCTGGCTTTGAACTCATGATCCTCATACCTCTGCATCCTGAGCCACTGGGACTACAGGCATGTACCACCACACCTGGCTACGAGCAAATAAATTTTAAACGAAGTAAAAGGAGACAAAAAGAGACAATGTAAGATTTTGGCAATTGGTGAAGAAGGATAGAAAGAGAAACAACAAAAACAAAACTAAACAAAAACAAAAACCCTAACCCTCAAAAGGCAAGTCAAAATAACAATCAAAATGCTAAAAATGAGAAAAAATTAAAGAAATATATGTGTGTGCATATACATATGTGTATGTTCATATATGCGTGTACACAGTGTGTGTAGGTATGCATACATAGATGTACATGTATATTCATACATATGTACATATATATTGTTTTTACATGAACCAATAAACACAGTGAGAACACACAAAAAGGGAAAAAAGTTTGTTTTTTTTTTTTTTGTGGTGCTGGGGATCGAACCCAGGGCCTTGTGCTTGCAAAGTAAGCACTCTACTGACTGAGCTATCTCCCCAGCCCGAAAAAAGATTTTTAACAAATAGCAAAATACTTTTTTCCACAGAGGTGGTCAAAACTGTTGATGAGAATGGAGATAGTCACTCCCTACACCCAACTGTTCTTTCTCTTTATTCTTGGGGTATATAAAGAGAGGGAGAATGTTGGGCTTCTTAACCCCTTCCTTTTTCTTTTGTTCTTCACCAAACTGCCAGATGGAATGGCCTAAAACTGAAGCTGGTTGAAAAAGATTTCAAATTCTCTTCTCGTCAGTGTGAGGTAGGATGGAACCGGAAGTACTGTTGATTAGGGTTTTGTCCAGAGAGACCAGATCATTGCACTTCCATGGTGAGGATGGTGCAGAATTCTAAGTGAGATGTTCCAGTGACAGGGTCTCCGCAGACCTTCAAAACATTTTTGGATGGTATCTGCTTTTCAGAGATTAAACCAATATACCCTTACGGCAGGCTGATGCTGATCTCTGCTGGGAGTCTGAGTCTCAGAAACCTCCTGAGAATTCTGTTCATGGGGCATGGTGGACAACCCTTCACACATTTTCTGCCAATGAATATAACCCCTCAGTAGTAATCCCTAAGAGTAATCATGTCTGCCTAATCAGTTTTCCAACCCTTTTCAGGTGGTCACATGAGTCAAAGGAAAAGCAGGTTGCACTCCCCTCTGTATCTCTGATTTCAGTCCCCCTTGGTACACTCTTCTCTGTACCCAATTTAGTCATGTTCTCCTGGTCACAAGTTAGGTGCTTTCTAGGACAGTATGACGATGTTTGCGATGACATTCTTGGCTTCCACAGCAACAAGCTGCAGTGCAGCCTCCTCAAGATGACTCCATCACAGTTCTCTGTTCGTCAATTTAGAAACACACTTTATTTAAGTAGTTCACTGTGCAACCTCCAGATAAGCTAAGGTCAGCTTTCTTTTCCATTCCTCAGGTTTTTTTGCACCAAATTTGATGTTGTGTTTTTCTCTCTGTGTGAGTCCTCCTCTCTGCAGTGAATTGGCACTCTTACCACTACCACATATAGTTGGTCCAATGGAATTTGGCTTGTGCTTTTCTCAGTGCACCAACATTTCTGAGTCTCTGAGACACTCCGTCTGAAATAGAATTGCAGTAAATTCCATCTTTCACTCACCTCATGGGAAGTGGTACTTTATTATTTAAATCCTGAGTCATTAAACAACTAGCAATGCAGCCTTCCTCTAATCTACCATCTTGAATCAAGATAAATAACTCAAAAACAATAAAGATAAGATTTGATACTTACTTCATAAAACATGCCACACAATTTTGTTCTGAGTTCATCTTGTGTCATGAAAAGTCAATTTCAAAATGAGTCAGTGGAATGCATCCTTAAAGACAAGCCCACATCAAAGTCATCATACATATTAGAAGGCATTTTCATTTGATGGGAAAATCAAGCATGGTTATGACTGTAACTCAGATATTTCACAATTTTATATTGCTTGCAAGTCATTTTCTCAGTTATGTTATTGATATTTGTATTAGTGAGATTTTTGTTGCTGAGACAAAATACCTGGGGAAGAATAACTTAATGCAGGAAAGATTTCTTTCAGCTCATCTTTTCAAAGGTTTTAGTCCATGGTTCACCAGTCCCATTTCTTTGGTAGAGCATCTACCTTAAGTAGTTCACTGTGCAACCTCCAGATAAGGTAAGGTCAGCTTTCTTTTCCATTTCTCAGGGTTTTTTGCACCAAATTTGATGTGTTTTTCTAAGGTAGAGCATCATGAGACAAAGTTAAAGCAAAAAAAAGCTGCTCTCCTCATCCCAGCTGGAAAAGAGGGTGAGGAAGACCAGGGACAAGATATACTCTTCCGGAACATTTTAATTCCTCAATGGATTAATCTATTCATGGGATCACAACTCTCATGATCCAATCACCTCCCAACAACCCCAACTCTGAACATTGCTGAATTGGGGATAAAATCCTTAACATAAGAGAGTTTGGCAGACATTCTGGATCCAAGCCATAAAAATTCCACCTATGGCCCCCAAAGTTTCATGACCTTATTATAATCAAAATGCATTCTTTCCTTCTCCAAGAGTAGCCATAGTCTTAATAATTTTAGCATTGTTCAAAAGATAAAGTTCAAAGTTTCTTCTGAGAATCAAGGTGAATTATCAACTATTAGCCCCTACAAAAATCAAAAGATTACCTTCTTCCTTTATATAATGCACAACATAAACACTACAATTCCAAAAGAGAGGAATGGGATCATAGATAGGAGCAATGACTGGGACAAACATTAAGTCTTTTAGCTCCAACTCCAGCATCTTTGCACATGGTGGCAAAATGTGAGCTCTTAAAATACCATCAAAGTATCTTTCTTATCATCTACACCCAAAGTACTTGATTTCTCTTTGGTGGTGCTAATCTCTTCAGCAACCACTTCTTCCTTGACCCTAGTTTTACACATGATTTTCTGGCCAAATTGCATTTTTACAAATCTTACTCTTAAGGTTCTTGTTACTGACTTCCACTTTAAACCTGGCTAAAAGTCACTACATGAATATTATGCTGCCTTGAAATTTTTTTTCACTGATTAATTTGGTCATTACCTTTAAACTCAGCCTTACACAAAGTCTCATAGCAGGGACAAATGTAGACATGTTCTTTATCAGAATGCAAAATGAAATGTCCCCAGTTGAACTCCTGTTGGAGTCTTCATCTCCATCAGAAAACCCATGAGTGCAGTCTTTACTTCCTGCAGTCCTATCAGCGTTTCATTTCTTGAAAAGTTTATACTATAATGGTTCATTAAGCTCTACTTCAACATTCTTGGGATTCACTAGCCTGTATCTCCAAACTTTTTCTAAATTCTAAAATCCGGGCTTCTCAACTTCAAGGTTACATATAGTCAATCAGTGACACCACCCTTGATGCCAATTTTCTGCGTTAATCAGTTTTTCACAGACATGACAAAATACCTGGGGAAAACAACTTAAGGAAGGACGTATTCATTGTAGCATGGGTTGCAATCCTGTGAGTCTATTGTCAGCTGACTCCATGGCTTTGAGCCTGCTGTGAAGTAGAACATCAGGACAGAAGAATTGGGAAAAGGAAGCATATCCATGAAAGTTGGAGTGGTCAGGGGACAACTGAAGACAAGATATATCCTTGTAGGGTATGACCCCAGTGACCTATTTCTTTCAACTGGTCCCCATTTTCTATAGTTTCCTATACCTCCCAACAATCCATCAAATATGGATTCTTCATTGTAACGAATCCTCAATCGTTGATGAGGACAGAGCCCTCATGATTCCGTCATGTCCCAAAAGCTATAACTTTGAGCATTGCTTCATAGAGGGACCAAGTCCTCAACGCATGAGTCTTTGGGGAAATTCCAGATTCAAACCAAAGCAATGTTTTGGAAATTCAAGGTGGTTGCAGAAAAGAATATGGGTGAGAATGAAGAAGAGGCAAACAAGAATTAGATTCTTGAAAGGATTCTAAAAGCTGAAGTTGAAGAATGAGAAACACATTTAGAAAACATTTTTTCTACCTATATTCTCCCAATTCCAACATTTTTTTTTCATCCAAGAAAGATCATGAGGGAAAAGAAAAAGAAAAAAAAATAATTTCAAATTCCAGAATCAGTCCTGTTGGTGTGTGCCTATGCTCCCAGCTCTCGGGAGGTTGAGGCAAGAGGATTGATTGAGCCCAATATGTCGATGTCAGCCTGGGTAACATAGTGAGACCCCCATCTCTAAAAATAAAATGAAATGAAAATAAATAAAAGACTAATAGATCAACACTAAATTCTTTGCAAAAAAAATTTCTTAAAAACTGTTGTTTTCAAATCTGTGAACTCACGGTGTCAATGGATAACAAAATGACTTTTAAAAATATTTATGTGTATGTGTGTATGGGGGTGGTGATACATGGTTTGTGTAATCTATCATCTTTTCAATGTCCTCTAGTATTTTTTGTATCATCATACTCCAGTTTAAATGCTTTGAGAACAGCATATATATATATATATATATATATATATGTATATATATATATACATATATATATGTACACATATATGTCTATGTACATATAGGCACATATATATACACATATATGTGTCCATCTATGACATTCTCATTTTCTATATGCATGTTCTTTGTATTTTTATTTTTTTTCAAAGTCTTATAATCATATTAAAGTTCAACTTGAATTCTTTCTTTCTGCTCATATTTAAGTGAAATGAGTTCTCCTGCACTTTTAGAAGAGGAGGTAGGTGTGGACCAGGTTATTTGCTTGGCTCCAGTTTTCTAGGACTGCTTTATGCTCTCATGGTTAAGATTAGGAATGTGACCTTTCCACGGGGACACCTCTCTGGTACATTTCAGTTTTTCCACTCAGAGTTGGGCCTGCTCTATCCTTCCCTCCCAGAGCACCTGTCCTGAATAATTGCTTTTCTATTCCCATGGAGTTCTCATTGGTTCTGGAATTGAACTCTGTCTTGCACACATCAGTTAATTGCCAACTGCAAAACTAAATCTGATTGCACCTCTGGCTTACTGAGTCCTCCTGTTCCAGGGGTGGCCTCGATTTTGAGATAAGAACTTCTTGGAGAATTCCTCAGAATGTGGGACCTCCTGAAACCTCTCCTCCCTTCATTCACTTTTGTTGCCTTGCAGCTCTGGGGCTGTGACTTTATTCCACGACCTGCTCTTCTAGAGTTCATAGCCACAGGGTAACAGAGAGTCCAGTGACTTATTTAAAGTTGCCTATTTTAGAAGGTGCTTTTTTTTTTTTTTTGCCATGTTTTGGGACTTTATACTATTATTTATGATTATTAGTAATTCTAATTTAATATTTCAGAGCTTCAGTTAGCTAATAGGAAGTTTGAATCTACGTTCATGAATACTGTTTTCTCCATGATGTTTTCGATTATGCTTTCCTGATCTAAGTTTGATGGAAGGATGGCATCCTACTCATAATGAGTTGTCGAATATGACTCTTCTCTCTAGTATCTGAAAGATAAATACAATCTTGATTGGTAGAATTTGCTTATAAAGCCATTGTAGCAGAGGGATTCCTTATGAGAAGATATTCCTATGTCGAGACAAGTATATGAACTATTGTAGGACTGTGCATTTTCTGGTGTATTGAGCTTCTCTTTGGGAGGGGATTTCTAATCTATATTTTTCTAGGAATATTTCCATTTTATCTAGGTGTTCAAACTCATTGGCATTGGCATTGATAGTACCTATTCATGTAATCTCTGCCAAATCCTAGTGGTTCCTCTTTTTTTCACTCCTAATTGTATTGATTATTTATATAACAGTTGCCACTGAGATCTCTCCTGTAGGTATAGTGGATTTCCTGTCCATCACGGTAACCTCATTGTTAAGTCATAAAAATTTTCATGTTTGTGGTTTCCTGGAATTTTAAAATAATAGTATGAAAAATATTAATGCATTAGTCCTATATTATTGACTGAGGTAAAATTTAAGGGGAAAAATAAAATTTAGACCTTGGTCATGGTGCACAATCACTGTCAGCCTTCCAAATCCTAAGAGGAGAATGAAGGTCAATGTGCATGATCTTCACCTATCTCGAAGTTACGTGGTGCGGAATTTACTTACATGGGACCTAATCTCAATATAAAATGATCACCTTCTACAATTGTATCTATTAGAACGGGGACTTGAAAATAAATACCAGATCATCAGAATTCTAGGAGTTGTTAGTAAAAACCGACGACTTATCAATTTGCAGGAAACTTAAGCTGATTGACTTTCTTGTTACTTAGCAAGTGTTTCTTGTTCTCCTGACTCATCTTAGTTCTTTATTTTTTGTACAAACAATGAAGTTATAAGTCTGTGAAGGAATGGTGTGCACATTATAATGCTTCATTGCATGAGCAACTAACAGAAAGTGAATTATGAAAAAACAAAACCCTTGTTATACAAGTTTCAGTGATCCTTAATACTGAGCAGAAAAATCACCAATCAGTTGTAGAAGGTTCCATAAACAAAGCAGAATGATATGTATTTGAACTGTCATTGATTAAGTTTTTTTATTTTAGTAAAAGGAGGAACTAACTGGGAAATTGTGTGGGAAGACTTTTTTTTTTCAAATCAGCACAAAATATACACCTCCTTTTTTAAAATTTCCATTAGAAGGTGGTCATCAAACTAAAAGGAACTGACAAAGATCAGTAAGATTAGTGTCAGAATAATGAAATGCACTTTTCTAAGAGAAAAATTAAAAGTCTCTCTAAGATAATTTAAAATTTAAGTATTATGCAGACCTTTTCATTAGGAAGATTATGAGCACGTGGGTGATAACTCCATACAACGGGATCATTATATCTAGGTGATGTGTTTGTAAGTTACCTGGAAAACATCCAGAGTGAAGCAGCCAGGTGCTCCTTCGGGGGAAAGGAAAGGCAAGAGAGCCGTGGTTTGTACTATGCCTATGTGAATTTGTTCTCTTTTCTGACTTATTTCACTTAATGAACTTAATTTTTAAATCTGCATGTTAAAAACTGGGCTCACCTAATATTTCTCAGCAAAGATGGTTAAAAATACCGAAATCCCTTCGTGTCCAGATTTTCGGGAGAAATGATGATTCCAGATTTGGGGCAGGACATGTATGAACATCTCTTTGTCTTCCTAAACAAGTAATGTGAAAGTTATTGGGATCATGTAAACAAAAATCTAAATCAGCCTACCTGAATGAATTTCCCCTGGATAAGAATAAAAGACCCTCACTGGCCACTCATCATTATTTGAAAAAAAATTTAAAAAAGGAAGCAACTGTAAATCTTGATTAAGGATTTGGTCTGCCTTTTCCGTAGAATATTTACCATAAGATGAGCTAATGAGAAGATGTATTTTTAAGTGAATTCTGAGTTAATAAATGCAAAAAGAATGATACAATTAGAATCTTCCTGTTTTGCTCTTCCTAATGAGTAACAGTTTAGGTAGTGATTATCCACAGATGCCAACACTGTTAGTTGGATTCTTGTTGGAAATTTAATAAGGGAGGGATCAGCTACGGGGATGCTTGGTGGGTACCTGAAACCACTGACAACCTTGGCATCACTCAGCACGGACCAGTGTTCCCATATGCCCCCTGATATGAAGCCATTTGTAGTGTGAACTGCCTCTTGCTAAAGTTGGAGGCCAATTTGTTTAGCTTCGAACTAAATCTTAGGATCAAGTATTGGTTTGCCAGCTTTCTTTTGGCAAGTGTTTGTGTGCTATGTGCTCTTTCATCCTTTAATCTTTTAAGATCACCTGTTAGTTTTCATGTTGAGTATCTCTAATTCCATCAATCACTACTGTAATTGCCGTGGCTCTATAAAAAGGCAAGTGAGAGGATTGCTTCAATATTAGATCATAAGTACTCATTCCATGACTGGTACACTGTGAGTTGCAGAGCACAAATCCGTAGTTTCTGACTTCTCCAGCAGTTTTAACTGCCCACCGAGTTAATTCTTGTTTCCTAACCTCATCCGTGTTATTATTGTCATCTAATAATTTCTCTTATTGATCTCAATCTTATATTCAGAGGGCAAATGGCAGCAGTTTCAATAACTGAGGAAAATCCTCTACAAATTAAACACAGTCATTTCTATTTAGGGAATAAACTTGAGAAAACTTCTGTGATTCAAATAAAATAGAAAGACCTCAGAATGGCTTGTCCGCTTGTTCTCAATCAGTTATCATCTACCTGGAGAAGGAAGTCAGGGGTAATTCTAAGTCCGTTTCCAACTGGAGATCCAACTTAGAGATTTTATTTATAAAATAAAAGATTTGTTTGGGGAAAATGTGTCCTGATTATTAACTGAGAGGGAAAAAATTGCATATGGTCCTTTTTCTAACACGGACAACTTTAGAGTATTATATTTAAATTTTCGACTCCGGCCATAATAGATGAAAGCATGCTTTCCATAGAACAAATGACATCAGAGCTCCCCTGCTGTAGGGCTTAGTCAAGACATTCCAATAGAGACATAATCCCTTTTGTGCCTCTGAAATTAAAATGAATCATATGCAAAAATAGAGCTAGCCAAGAGGGGCTGTGTAGCCCATTATGATTATTATGCTTTATAGAACTGTATGCAACGCTCTGCAATAGGTAAATTGTGCTAAATAAAGAATAGTATTGCTCTTCTGTGATAATTATGTTCTACAAAATGCCTACTTGCCAGCAAGTCAATGGAGTGAGAGGAGATTTAGATTCATATAAAAATAAGTTTATTTTTGAATAGAAAGCGAAGTTAAAATCAGCTCCATCCATTAAAACTCAATTCATCCTGGATATTAGAAAAATAAAAAAGCATAAATAAATGAGGCAGATGTTGGCAATCTGAGTAGGCCACAAAGCTGTTCAACCTTAAAAACCAAAATTCAAAAGGCAGATGGCAAAAGCCTCAACAAAACAGAGGAAATTCTCCAAGACTTGAAGCATTTCTATGCAGATTGGTAAAATGCCCTCACGGCAAAGGAAATGTTCTATCGCCACTTGCAATGCATTTTTAAAAATATTTAGAGTGGAGTTTTATTTTCTGTCAAGGCTTGTTAACTCAAAAACTGCGGGTAAGGTCATGATAAAATCTGTGAGGAACTTCAGAAGATTTCCAAACTAAGAAAAATCCAGATGGAAACTCATTGATTTCTTTATGTCCTGCCTTTAAAATAAATTAATCCTGTTATAGAAACATTACCCACATGCCTCCTGTCTTTCTAGGCTCAATCCACTCTCCTCCCTGTCAAGAGAAAAATGCTGATTTGATAAAAGAATGTCCTGCTTAAATCTAGGATTGTCCAGGGAGGGCAAAATAAGGGAAATTTTACTTTTTGAAATATAGTTGATTGTCTTTTCATATTAATTCCTTTTTTTGGTGGCAGGAATTTAACCCAAGGGTGCTTTACCACTGAGCTACATCTCTAGCCCTTTTTATTTTTTATTTGGAGAAAGAACTTTGCTAAGTTTCTGAGGCCTCCTCAAACTTCTGATCCCCCCACCTCAGCCTCCTTAGCTGCTGGGATAAGAGGCCTGGACCACCATTGCTTCCCTAAATTCTAATGTTCCCTGATTTATTTACCTTCATTAACTCCTCTCCTATTGTAGCTGGAACCTTCTCCTCAATGGAAATTGTGAAACTGGTCCAGATTAGATCAACTCAATATACATTCTTTGCCACAATGAATAAAAAAAACCTCGACATTTGATGTAGTCACCATTAGACAGTTCAGATGGTGGACAGAGACAAATAGGGTTACTCTAGAATGTTCAGTAACTGACAGTTATTTTGGTCAATGAGTTAAGGAGGGCTATTTAAATTTGTTCATCAAATCAACAAATATGTCATGAGAACCTGTTACGGTTAGGTGGTTGTATATGCCAAGGATACAGAAATGGAAATTCCTGCCCTGTGCAATGTCTTTCCCAGCGTGGGAAATATACAATAACCAAATAACCAACAGAAAACTAAGAGTTTATTAGTGATTATTTCTAAGGACAAGAAACAGAGAATAACGGAGCATAAGAACCGTTCAGGGCAGTATTGCACTGAATCGCTAGTAGATGGAGTGGCTGGGATAAGCCTGGTTAAGGTGACTTTTGAGTGAAGACCCCAGGAAAATACGTGAGGAGCGATGTGGATGTATGGGCGTTGGGGCACACCACAGAGGAACGGCAATCCCCTGAGGGGTAGCGCGCCTGCGTGCCCGCATCCAAGGTCCTAATGCAACCTTATCAGGTGACACTAGGCAGGGTGCCTGGAACTCCTGCAGTAGTCAATCTAATTTGGGAACTGGGAAGCAGAGATTTCTCTGCAGTTCATTATGTGCTCTTGTGTCATGGGGCATGAACCCTTGCCTTGAGACCAGTTTGGTGTTTGCTGGAACAGGAAGATGAACACAATAAAGAGGCAGGACATCCAGATGAAGAGAGAAAAGTTTTCAGTCTGACCCACAAGAGAGGCAATTTTCTTTACACGCCTAGATTTTTCATTGTTCTTCGGACCGCGTGCAATGCTTGAGAATGAATGCCAGAAACGTCTCAGGATTCACAGATGCACACACATATAGATGTTTTCTAGACACAAACCTCTACTAGAAGCCACAACCAGTTCCAAATACCTAGAAGTTTCTTTTTTAATTCCCTGATAAAATTCTAGAGGACACTGTCCATGGTCATTCCACTGAAAGGCACCAAGTAGCTAACTAGTCATATGGAAGGGACTCAGAATCATTTCTCTTCAGATCTGCCTCATAAAAACAGAAGAAGGCATTTCTCAGTTAAAATCTGGGCTTCTTTTTTTTTTTAATTTGTTTTAGTTAGTTATATAAGACAGTAGAATGCACTTTGATAATTCATACATAAAGGAGCATAATTTCTCATTCTTCTGGCTGTACATGATGTAGAATACCACCCATCATATAGTTATATATGTACATGGGGTAATAATGTCTGTCTCTCTGTACTGTCCTTCCTACCCCCAGGGCCCTCCCCTCTCTTCACTACCCTCTACCTAATCTAAAGTAACTCTATTCTTCCCTAGTCCCCTCCACCCCATTGTGAATTAGCATCCACAGATCAGAGAAAACATTGGACTTTGGGTTTTGGAGATTGGCTAATTTTGCTTAGCAAAAGAGCATCCCTTAACTAATAAAACCCAGCTTTACTGCTCAATTGCTTTTTTCCTTAAATAAATCGAAGTTGCTACAAAAAAAATGCAAGATACCTGTGGCCAGTTAAATACAAACTTCAAACAATGAACATTTTGTTCAGAACAAGAGTCAAATATTCCATGAGGAATACTTATGCTCAAATACTAGAAAATAAATCAGTTGTTCTTCAAAATTAAAATTTAATGTAGCTCATTGCATGTTAGTGAACTTTCTAGAAGAGCTGTAGATTTCCAAATAATTTTGAAGATTGCACACAATTCCTGTATACCCTACATTCAAGTTTCCCTCTTCTTAACACCATGCACTGCATGTGTTAAAATTAATAAACCTTTATACATTATTAGCAGAAGTCCATATTATCTAAAAAAAAATGCATCACAAATGCCAAGATTATCCAGATCTTCCCCTGTGTTTTCTTCTAAATATCTTATTTTTTCCAGATTATAATTAAATCTGTGATCCACTATGAAATACAACTCTGAATCAACGTGGAAAGTATTTGACCAGCATCTAGGTTTATTGTTTGCTTAGGGACGTGAAAGTTTTTCAACACCATTTGTTAAAAAGGTTACTCTTTTTCCATTGAATTGCCTCTATTCCTTTGCCAAAGATCTGCCTCACACTCTATTTTGGAGGCCCTTTCCCTGGGCTCTCTAATCTGCTTGATTGATATTTCTATTCTTTCACCAAAATTGCGTTGCTTGACTTGTGTCACTTTACTATATTAAGTCTCAAAATCAGATGGTGTGATTACTTCCACTGTGCTCCTCTTTGTATATCATAGGCTAGTCCAGTTCATTGGTCCTTCCATATAAATTTTCAATCAGTTCATTGATATCTTCAACATAGCTTCCTGGGATTGTGATAGGGTTTTTTTTTTTTTTCAGTCTATAAGTAAAATTGGAAAGAAATGTCATCATCCCAACAATATTGCATCTTCCAATTGATGAATGTAACCTACTTCTCCTTTTATTTTGAGTTTATTCAATTTCTTTCATCGGAAGTTTATCGTTTTCTGCATCTCATCACTTCAACTATTTTGATGGGTTTCTATCTAACTATTTTTGGCCTTTAGTACTTCAGGTGATCCTTGACTGACAACAACATTCCACCCTGACAGAGCTGTTGTAACCTGAAAATACAGCTGCTGAAAACGCATTCATACCCGTAACCCGGGGATGCCGTAGCTGAGCAGCACACACGAGTGTCAATTGGTTCCCCTCAGGTTATCTGGGAGGCTGACAGACACTACATAGCATCTCCTCAGAGGATCCATCCCCATATCATTGGTAAAAATCCAAAATCAAAGCGCAAGGTCCAGTTTCTACGGAAGGCATATTCCTTTCACAACATTTTGAATTTGAACAATCTGAAGTCGAGCCATAGTTAAGTCCGTTTACTGACTGTATTGAGGGATAGCTTTCAAAATTTCAGATTCCAGTTGTCCTTCACTTTTGCAGAGGCGAACAACTTACTTTTTGAATATTCACTCCTTTGATCATTTCATTTCCAGTTCCAGGAGTTATTTTTGTCTGATCTTTAAATATTTTAGACCATCAGGTTAGTCATCCTCAAAGGAAGGACATGTCATTCCTTCCATTCCAAATGGTGACTATTCCATACCCTCTTATTGCTTTATGGCAGTAGCTAGGACTTGCAGCATGATGTCGTACAGGAGTGGTCAGAAAAGACCTTTTGCCGAGACCTGACCTGAGGGAAAAGCATTCAATTCCCCAATATTAAAAATCATGCTAATTGTAGAAAACCTTTAGATGACCTTTACCAAGTTCTGCATCTTTCCTTCTGTTCCCAGTGTGATGAGAGTTCTTATCAGAACATATTTCATTTTTGCAAATGCTTTTTTCTGCCTCAATCAAGATGATCCTATGATTATCTTAATCTGTTGATGTGAGAGATTATATTGATTGGTTTCTGAATGTTGACCCATATCAAATTACTTTTGCACATTATTGAATTTGATTTGCAAATAGGTCTCCAAGGTTGTTTGCTTCCATATTCATTGGAGAAATCAGTCTCTCCTTTCTTGTAATGCCTTTATCTGATTTTGGAAGAAGGGTAATGCTGGTCTCACAGAATCTGTTAGAAAGTGTTTTCTCTGCTCCTGTTTCTTTTCAGAAGAGATTGTGAAAAATAATTGGTCCTTTTTTTTCTAAATCTTTTATAAAATTTACCATTGAAACCATTGTGGTCAAGTACCTTGCTTTATAAATGATTATTTACTAAGTGTAAGAGTGTATAAGACAATATTTGATATCATATTATATAGCATGTATTATAATTAGTACTATAATGTGTAACTATGTAAAAATAACATGCAATACTCTGTTACAAGATGTGATACTTGTTAAGTACTATTAATCTATTAGTAATTAAAATTCTTTAGCAATTATGTTATAAAGTCATCATATGACTTTGTTTTATTTTTTAGTGTATTATAGTGGTACTTAACAGTTGGGTTCATTTTGACATAATCACGTCATGATTAATCACACGTCATGCTCATATGTGCTGAATTTAATTTACTCCATTTTAGTCCCCAGTGACCCCCTTTGCTTCCCCTCCTGCCTCCCCCTTCCCCTTCTTCTATTCCATTGACCTGCCTTTCACTCAATTTTATATTTTTCACTGGTGTTTTACAGATATACATACAAATGAAATTCACTTTGCAACATTTATACATGCACCTAGGGTCATTTTGTCAAATTCATGCTGCCTTCCCTCCTTTCCAGTCCCTCCTCCATCTCCCTCGATCTTCTACTCTGCAGATCTACAGTCTGCCTTTATGATATCTGGCCCTGATCCTGTACTCTCCCCTTCCTTTTTCCCCCTTACTTTGTTCTAGCTCCTGCATATGACAGAAAACAATCAATCCTTGATTTTTTGAGTGTTGCTTATTTCATTTAGCATGAAGTTTTCCAGTTCTATCCATTTACTGGCAAATGCCATTATTTCATTCTTCTTTATGGCTGAGTAATATTCCATTATGTAAATATACCACATTTTTTTAATCCACTTATCTACTGAAAGGCATCTGAACTGATTCCATAATTTGGCTATTTTGATTTACACTGCTGTAGACATTGGTGTGTTTGGATCACTGCAGTATGATGATTTTAGCTCTTTGCATTTTTACCAAGGAGTAGGAACGTCAAGTCACACGGTGATTCCATTCCTAGCCTTTTGAGGAATCTCCATACTGTTCTTCAAAATGGTTGTACTCATTTGAAGATCCACCTGCAGTGTATGAGTGTACTTTTCCTTCCACATCCTCACCAGGATTTATTATCATATGTATTCTTAATAATTGCCAGTGTAGTTTGATTTGCATTATCATGATTGCAAGGAATGTTGAGCATTTTTTTATATATTTGTTGGACATTTGTGTTTCTTGTTTTTTTTTTAATTTATTTTTATTGTAAACAAATGGGATACATGTTGTTTCTGTTTGTACATGGAGTAACAGCATACCATTTGCATATTCATACATTTACATAGAGTAATGATGTTTGATTCATGCCATTAATTTTTTCCTTCCCCCCCACTCCTCCCACCTCTCTTTTCCCTCTATACAGTCCTTCCTTCCTCCATTCTTGCCCCCCTCCCACCCCCATTCATGTCATCATCTGCTTATCAGTGAGATCATTCGTCTTTTGGATTTTTGAGATTGGCTTATCTCACTTAACATGATATTCTCCAATTTCATCCATTTGCCTGCAAATGCCATAATTTTATTATTCTTTATGGCCAAGTAATATTTAATTGTATATATATGCCACAGTCTCTTTATCCATTCATCAATTGAAGGGCATCTAGGTTGGTTCCATAGTCTGACTATTGTGAATTGAGCAGCTATGAACATTGATGAGGCTATATCTCTGTAGTATGCTGATTTTAAGTCCGTTGGGTATAGGCCGAGGAGTGGGATAGCTGGGTCAAATGGTAGGTCCATTCTAAGTTTTCTAAGGAATCTCCACACTGCTTTCCAGAGTTGCTGCACTAATTTGCAGCCCCACCCGCAATGTATGAGTGTACCCTTTTCCCCACATCCTCTCCAACACCTATTGTTGCTTGTATTCTTGATAATCGCCATTCTAATAGGGGTGAGATGGAATCTTAGTGTAATTTTGATTTGCATTTCTCTTATTACTAAAGATGGTGAACATTTTTTCATATGTTTGTTGATTGCTTGTAGATCTTCTTCTGGAAGTGTCTGTTCATATCCTTAGCCCATTTGTTGATTGGGTTATTTGTATTCTTGGTGTAGAGTTTTTTGAGTTCTTTATATATTCTGGAAATTAGTGCTGTATCTGAAGTATGAGTGGCAAAGATATTCTCCCACTCTGTAGGCTCTCTCTTCGCATTGCTGAGAGAAAGCTATTTAGTTTGAATCTATCCCAGTTATTGATTCTTGCTTTTATTTCTTGTGCTGTGGGAGTCCTGTTAAGGAAGTCTGATCCTAAGCCAAAAAGGTGAAGATTTGGACCTACTTTTTCTTCTATAAGATGCAGGGTCTCTGAACTGATGTCAAGATCCTTGATCCATTGAGTTGAGTTTTGTGCACGTTGAGAGATAGGGGTTTAGTTTCATTCTGTTGCATATGGTTTTCCAGTTTTCCCAGCACCATTTGTTGAAGAGGCTATCTTTTCTCCATTGCATATTTTTGGCACCTTTGTCAAGTATTAGAAAATTGTATTTATTTGGGTTTGTGTCCATATCCTCTATTCTGTACTGTTAATCTACCTGTCTATTTTGGTGCCAATACCATGCCATTTTTGTTACTATTGCTTTGTAATATAGTTGAAGTTCTGGTATTGCGATATCCCCTGTTTCATTCTTCCTGCTAAGGATTGCTTTAGCTATTCTGGGTTTCTTTTTCTTCCAGATGAATTTCATGACTGCTTGCTCTATTTCTATAAGGTATGTCATTGGGATTTTAATTGGAATTGCATTGAATCTGTATAGCACTTTTGGTAGTATGGCCATTTTGACAATATTAATTCTGCCTATCCAAGAACATGGGAAATCTTTCCATCTTCTAAGGTCTTCCTTAATTTCTTTCTTCAATGTTTTGTAGTTTTCATTGTGGAGATCTTTTACCTCTTTGGTTAGATTGATTCCCAAGTATTTTATTTTTTTTTGAGGCTATTGCAAATGGGGTTGTTTTCCTCATTTCCCTTTCAGCTGTTTTGTCGCTTGCGTATAAAAATGCTTTAGATTTATGCATGTTGATTTTATAGCCTGCTATTTTGCTGAATTCATTGATGAGGTCTAGAAGTTTTCTGGAGGAGGTTTTTGGATCCTCTAAATATAGTATCATGTCATCCGCAAATAGTGACAGCTTAACTTCCTCTTTTCCTATTCGTATCCCTTTAATTTCTTTAGTCTGCCTAATTGCTCTGGCTAGAGTTTCGAGGATAATGTTGAATAGAAGTGGTGAAAGAGGACATCCCTGTCTTGTTCCCATTTTTAAAGGAAACGGTTTCAGTTTTTCTCCATTAAGAATGATGTTGGCCATGGGCTTAGCATAAATAGCCTTTACAATGTTCAGGTATGTTCCTACTATCCCTATTTTTTCTAGTGTTGTGAGCATGAAGGGGTGTTGTATTTTGTTGAACACTTTTTCTGTGTCAATTGAAATAACCGTATGATTCTTATCCTTAAGTCTATTGACATGATGGATTACGTTTATTGATTTACGAATTTTGAACCATCCTTGCATTCCAGGGATGAACCCCACTTGATGGTGGTGCACAATTTTCTTAATGTGTTTTTGGATATGGTTTGCCAATATTTTGTTAAGGATCTTTGCATCTATATTCATCAAGGATATTGCTCTAAAATTTTCTTTCCTTGATGTGTCTTTTCCTGGTTTGGGTATGAGGGTGATATTAGCTTCATAGAATGAGTTCAGTAGGGTACCCTCCTTTTCTATTTCCTGGAATACTTTGAGAAGTATTGGAATGAATTCTTCTTTGAGGGTCTTGTAGAACTCGGCTGAGAATCCATCTGGTCCTGGGCTTTTCTTAGATGGTAGGTTTTTAATGGCTTCTTCTATTTCATTGCTTGATATTGATCTGTTTAAATTGTGTATGTCCTCCTGGTTCAGTTTGGGAGGAGCATATGTCTCTAGAAATTTGTCAATGTCTTCGGTACTTTCTACTTTGTTGAAATACAGATTTTCAAAGTAGCTTCTCTTTATGTTATGTATCTCAGTGGTGTCTGTCGTGATGTTTCCTTTTGCATCATGTATTTTAGTAATTTGAGTCCTCTCTCTCCTTCTCTTTGTTAGTGTGGCTAAGGGTTTGTCTATTTTGTTTACTTTCTCAAAGAACTAACTGTTTGTTTTGTCAATGTTTTGAATTGTTTCTTTTGTTTCAATTTCATTGATTTCAGTTCTGATTTTAATTATTTCCTGTCTTCTAGTACTTTTGCTGTTATTCTGTTCTTCTTTTTCTAGGACTTTGAGCTGTAATGTTAGGTCATTTAGTTGTTGACTTTTCATTCTTTTCTGGAATGCGCTCCATGCAATCAATTTTCTTCTTAGTACTGCTTTCATAGTGTTCCAGAGATTTTGATATGTTGTATCATCATTCTTATTGACCTCTAAGAATTTTTTAATCTCCTCCCTGATGTTTTTTGTTATCCATGTTTCATTCAATAGCATATTATTTAGTCTCCAAGTGTTGGAGTAATTTCCCTTATTTAGTTGTCATTGATTTCTCCTCTCAGTCCATTATGATCTGATAGAACACAAGGCAGTATCTCTATTTTTTTGCATTTCCTAAGGGCTGCTTTGTGGCATAACACATGGTCTATTTTCAAGAAAGTTCCATGTGCTGCTGAGAAGAAAGTGTATCTGCTCGTTGATGGATGGAATATTCTATATATGTCTATTAAGTCTAGGTTATTAATTGTGTTATTGAGTTCTATGGTTTCTTTGGTTGAATTGTTTGGAAGATCTATCTAGTGGTGACAGTGGTGCATTAAAGTCGCCCAGAATTATTGTGTTGTGGTCTATGTGATTCTTGAAATTGAGAAGGATTTGTTTGATGTACAGGGATGCACCATTGTTTGGGGCATAAATATTTACTATCGTTATGTCTTCCTGATTTATGGTTCCCTTAAGCAGTATGAAATGTTCTTCTTTATCCCTTCTGACTAACTTTGGCTTGAAGTCCACTTTATCTGATATAAGGATGGAAACCCCCACTTTCTTACTGAGTCCACGTGCATGGTAGGTATTTTCCCATCCTTTCACCTTTAGTCTATTGATGTCTTTTTCTATGAGGTGAGTCTCTTGCAGGCAGCATATTGTTGGGTCTTTCTTTTTAATCCATTCTGCCAGTCTATGTCTTTTGATTGATGAGTTTAGGCCATTAACATTCAGGGTTATTATTGAGAAATGATTTGTATTCCTAGTCATTTGGCTTATTTTTGGTTTTTAAGTTGGCTTGATTTCTCCTTTGAGTGGTTTTTCTCTAAGGTAGTTCCTCCCTTTGGTGACCTACATTGTTGTTTTTCATTTCCTCCTCATGGAATATTTTGTTGAGAACATTCTGCAGTGCAAGCTTTCTATTTGTAAATTCTTTTAACTTTTGTTTATCATGGAAGGATTTGATTTCATCTTCAAATCTGAAGGTTAGTTTTGCTGGGTATAGGATTCTTGTTTGGCAACCATGTTCTTTCAGAGCTTGAAATATGTTGTTCCAGGCCCTTCTAGCTTTTAGAGTCTGGGTTGAGAAGTCAGCTGCTATCCGTATCGGTCTCCCCCTATATGTAATCTGATGCTTTTCTCTCACAGTCTTCAAAATCCTATCTTTATTTTGAATGTTAGGCATTTTCATTATAATGTGCCTTGGTGTGAATCTGTTGTGATTCTGTGCATTTGGTGTTATGTATGCCTCTTGTATTTGATTTTCCATTTCATTCTTCAGGTTTGGGAAGTTTTCTGATATTATTTCATTGAATAGGTTGTTCATTCCTTTGGCTTGTTTCTCTGTGCCTTCCTCAATCCCAATAATTCTTAAATTTGGTCTTTTCATGATGTCCCATAGTTCTTGGAGATTCTGTTCATGATTTCTTACCATCTTCTCTGTTTGGGCAACTTTATTTTCAAGATTAAATATTTTGTCTTCATTGTCTGAGGTTCTGTCTTCCAAGTGGTCTAGTCTGTTGGTGATGTTTTCCATTAAGTTTTTTATTTGGTTCATTGTCTCCTTCATTTCAAGGATTTTTTTTTTTGAGAATCTCTATCTCTTTGTTGAAATGATCTTTTGCTTCCTGCAGGTGCTCTTTCAGTTTATTGGTATTATCATTCATTGTCTGCATTTGCTCTCTTATCTCATCCTTTGCTTTGTGAATCATCTTAATCATGTATAATCTGAAGTCCTTTTTTGACATTTCTTCTAACATACTGTCATTGGATTCTATTACTGTAGAATCTAGATTTGTTTGGATCATTTTCTTCCCTTGTTTTTTCATGTTGTTCATATATCTTCCCCTGTAGCAGTGCAGATCTGGGGTATTGCAGATTTCCCCCTATAGGCTTATAGTGGCTCTATAGGTTTCCAAAACCCTTTCTTTAAGGGGAGATCAATATTAGCAATGCCCAAATCAGACACTATGCATCCTAGACCAAATAGCCCCTATGGGGACAATAACAAAATTTTCATAATAAACAAAATGAGTTCAAATATTATCTTTGGTAAAACAAACAGGTTTGCAATAAGGTCTGCAGTTTCTAATGGAGGACAAAGAGGATGCAGAGGGATGTAGAATGTGGCTGTTAATGAGATAAGAAAAGAATATACAGAAGTTCTAGAAAATAGGGTGAGAGTGTAATGAAAAGAAATCAGATGTTATCATGCAAAAAAGGGAGAAAGACTCTGAGGGAACAGGTAAACAAAAGGAAAAGAGACCAAGAAAAGTAAAGAAATAAAAACTTAATTTTTTTTTAAAAGGAGAAAAAAGAAAATATCCAGTATAACAGCCATATAGTAATGAAACCTCCCAGTGTTCAGTAGCCTGATGCATGAGAGGTACCTGACAATGAGCTTCAAGCCTCCAGCAGGCGTCACAGGATGGGATTTGCCCCACCCAAAGATCGGAGCTATGGCTTCCAGGATTATCCCAAGATGGCTGTTCTGGCTTCAAAATGTGTTGGCAAATGGGGAGCTGCAGCTCAGGGGTGGACATGGTCAGCTGGAGGTCCTGGAGACGGGATGCAGTTGGTCTGGCAGGGGTCCTGGAGGTCGGATGTGTTTGGTGTGGTTGTGGGATCCTGGAGCCCGGGTGCAATCAGTCGGTTTGGGGTCCCGGTGATAGGGCGCAGTCAGTTGGTCTGGGGGTCCTGGTGGCACGAGCAGTCAGTCGATGTGAGGGTCCCAGAAGCAGGGAGTGATTGGTCCAGCTGAGGGATCCTGGAGATGGGGCTCAGTCAGTCCAGCCAGGGGTCCTACGGGGCCTGGCTGTTGTCTCAAAATGGCGGTAGCCACGTGTAATCCAACCTCAGGTACTGTCACAGTGAACTTCCAGGCAGCAGCAGGCAGCTGGTGCTCCACTGGCGGTCGGCGATCAGTTTGCTGATTGTTGTCGGACAATCAGGAAGTGAACCTCGAGCGTTGGGATATGGATAGGAGTAATGCAGGCGATGGACAGGCGAGAGGCAGGCAATTGGCAGATGATAGATGCCTGACAGTGAGCAATCTGCACTCAAAAAATGCGTCGATATGCTGGCAGACTGCAGGTCATCACAGCAGACATAATGGGGAAACACCAGGGAATCGATAAGCAGCAAAAACTGCCTCACGGAGAAACAGATATCCTCTGCTTGAAACCGGCGTTATGGAGTGACAAGGAACTCAGCCTCCCTCTAGTCCGCCATCTTGGATCTACCTGTGTTTCTTATTTTGAGGAGTATCTGTTTAATTCTTTTGCCCATTTATTGATTTTTTTTGGTGTTAAGCTTTTTGAGTTTTTTATATATTTAGAATATTAGTCTCCTGTTAAAGGTCTAGCTGGCAAAAGTTTTCTTTTCTTTTCTTTCCATTCTGTAGGCTCTCTTCAAGTTCTTTATTATTTCCTTTGCTGTACAGAAGCTTTTAAATCTGATGCCATACCATTTATTGATTCTTGGTTTTATTTCTTGATTTTCTTGTTAAGAAAATCAGTGGCTTCAGCATTTCTTTTCCTGCTGAAGATTACTTTGTCTACTCTAGGTCTTTTATTCATCCAAATTAATTTTAGGATGAATTTTTTTCTGTGAAGAATGTCATTGGTATTTTGATGGGGATTGCATTGACTCCATATAAGACTTTTAGTAGTATGGCTATTTTCACAATATTAATTCTGCCTCTCCAAGAATATTAAGGTCTTTCTATCTTCTGGTATTGTCTTCGATTGCTTTCTTCAGGGCTATATAGTTTTCATTGTAGAGTTCTTTCACCTCCTTGGCTAGATTTATTCCTTAGGTGGATTTTTTTGAGACTGTTGTGAATGGGATAGTTTTCCTAATTTCTTTTTCACAGACCCATTACTGGATTATAAGAAAGCTATGGACTTGTGAATATTGTCCTGGTATCCTGATACTTTACTAAGTTTATTTATCAGCTCTAGAAGCCTTCCGTTAGAGATTTTTGGTCTTCTACATATAGTATCATGTCATCAGCAAATAGATAATTTGATTTCTTTTTATATTTGTATTCATTTAATTCCTTCCTTTGTCTAATTGCTTTGACCAAAGGTTCAAAGACGATGTTGAATAGGGGTGATAAGAGTAGACATCTTATTCCTGATTTTAGAGTAGATGCTTTCAGTTTTTCTCCATTGGGTATGATATTGTCTTTGGGTTTGTCATATACAGCCTTTACAACATTGGAGATAAGTTATTTCTATCTCTAGTTTCTCAAGCATTTTTAACATGAACGAGTGCTAGATTTTATCAAAGGTCTTTTCTGTGTCTGTCGAGGTTATCATATGATTTTTTTTCCTAATTCTATTTATGCTTCAAATGACATCTATTGATTGGTATATATCAATTTACATATATTAAACCAACCTTGCAATCCTAGGATGAAACCCACTGGCACATGGTGAATGCAGTTTGCTTATATTTTATTAAGGAGTTTTGCATCCATATTCAGCAGGGATATTCGTCTGTGGTTTTTTTCCCTTTATGTGTCCTTGTCTGGTATTGTAATCTTGGCAATAATGGTTTCCTGGAATTTACTGGGGAATGTTCCTTCCCTTTCAATTTCAAAGAATAATTTCTGGAAGACTGGTAGAACTCAATCAGGAATCCATCTGATCCTGGGCCTTTGTTGGTTGGAACACTTTTAATTGTTGTTTCACTTTCATTGTTTGATGTTGGTCTGTTTAGGTTTTTTATATCTCTTGGTTTAATTTGGGTATGTATAAACTTGGTAGTTTTGTTCCCAATAACTTTGTCCATTTCATGTATTTAGCAAATTTATGGGCATATATTTGTCATGATGTTCCTTCATTTTCCTTTTCATATCTGATCTATCAGCAGTAAGGGCCCTACTTTAATTTGTGGTAATAGTTATTTGAGTTTTTAATATTTTTCTTGGTTAGCATGTCTAAAGTTTTATCAATTTTATTGATCTTTCTAAGGAAAAAGCTTTCAACTTTGTTGACTCTCTTTTTATTGTTTTGTGGCTATTGCTGCTGTTACTTTTCTTTTTAATTCTACTGATTTATGCTCTGATCATTAATATTTTTTCTTCCTACTCCCTTTAGGAATTTTACTCTTCTTTCTCTATATTGTTAAAATGGACTCTTACATTATTGATTTTAGCTCTTTCTACTTTTCTAGTATATGCATCCTATTAGAACACATTTCATTCTAATCATTGTCTTGCCACATTCACAAATATACATTAAAATATTTTCATTTTCATCTCGTTAAATTTTTTAAAATTTTTCTTGATGCTCTTTAATGTGCCACTGGAAGTTAATTTTTCACTTTTCAATATTTGAGTATTTCCTGGTTTTCATTCTGATATTAATTCTAGTTTAATTTCATGTGGGTCCAAGCATATACTTTCGTTTAATTTTTTTTTTTTTAATTTCTTACTGTATGCTGTGTTTTCTAGATTTCAGTTCTGGTTGAACTTAAGAAAAATGTATACTTGACCAGTGTTGAATTTATTATTCTACAAGCGTAAGATAAAATTGATGATGGCGTTGTGCTGTGCGGATAATCCAGAACAGTATCCATTCTGTGCCTTCCTGATCTGCCGATACTAAGAAGGAGGTGTGGGAAGTCTTTAACTATAATAGTGGACTCGTCTATTTCTTCTTGCAGTTCTGTGAGTTTTGCCCTGCATTTTTTTTCCTTGGTTCACCGTAATTGCTGTAATAGTTGGCATTGCCATTGCACACCCATGCATGTGCAGAGCATAATTTGGTCAATGTTATTCTCAGTACTTCCACTTTTCTTCTCTCCCCTCCTCTCCCTTGTCCTCATCCTCTTCTGTCCTCTTCTGGTCCCATCTTTTTTTTTTTTTTTTTCCTATTTTTCCCCTTTTATGTCCCAAAATCTTCATATCAGCAAAAACACACAACCTTTGATGTTCTGAGTCTGGCTGATTTCACTTAACTTTTGAGTTTTATCCACTTTCCTGAAAATGACCTATTTTTTTTTTTTAAGTGTCCTGGGGATTGAACCTAGGGGCACTTTATCATTGAGCTGCATCACCAGCCCTTTTGATTTTTTATTTTGAGACAGGGTCTCCCTAAGTTGCTTAGGGCCTTGCTAAGTGGCTGAGGCTGGCTTTGAATTTGCAATCCTCTTGCCTCAGCCTCCTGAGCCACTGGGATTACAGGTATATGTCACCATATCTGGCAATTTTTTCTCCTTTATGGTGGAATAAAGCTCCATTATTTTTTCATACTGTATTTTATTTATTCATTTATCAGTTGGAAGACTCCTGAACTGGTTTCATAATTTGGCAATTGTAAATTGTTCTGTTATAAATATGGGTATGCATATACTGCTGTAGTATGTTGACTTTTAATTCTTTTGGATAAATATCAAGATATCTTGGGTATTTTTATACTCTGTTGTTATGTATCTGCTTGTTAAGGACTGGTTTGACTTTTGGGAAGCATGACCCTTTATCAATTTGTAGTGTTCTTTTTTATAACTGATAATTTCATTGTTCTTAAGTTTATTTTAAAATTACATAGCTATAGTAAATTTCTTTTGACTGATATTCACATTGCATCTTTCTTCATCCTTTTACTTTTAACCTATATTTGTCTTTACATTTAATATGAATTTCTTGTGCACAACATATTGATTCTGAAAATCTACCTTTTAACTGGTATATTTATATCATTTACATTTAATGTGATTACTGATATAGTTGAATTATTACCTACATGTTTGTAATTGTTCTATATTTTCTGCTCCTTTATTCCTTTTTTTTTCTTTTCTTTCTTCTTTATCTTCTGGCTTTCTCTGGTGTTAATTAAGCATTTTATATACAATGTATCAAATGGTATGCCTTTTGTCACATACAGATTTTATTACTTAAAAGATGAATTATTTTCCTTTGAGTCTGCAAAGGTCATACCTTTTGAAATGTTCCCATAATTCTTAAATGTTCCACTCTGCTTTTTTCTCTGTTAATAACCTTTTTCCTTTGAAATTCAGCTTTGGCCAGGCATGGTAGCATTTGCCTGTTATCTCAGTGGCTCAGGATGCTCAGTTGCAGGACTATAGGAACTTGGAGACCAGCCTCAGCAATTTAGTGAGGCCTTAAGCAACTTAGCATGACCCTGTCTCAAAATTAAAAAATAAAAAGTGCTGGGGATGTGCCTCTGTGGTTACTTTCCCCTGGTTCAATCCCTGGTACCAATAAAATAAAATAAAATAAAAATAAAAGGAAATTCAGTTCGGGAAGTCTGTTGGCATATCTTCAAGCTTACTGATTTTTTTTTTTTCCTGATTCTATCCAGTCTCTTTGTGAACAAGTTGAAGCATTCTTCATGTCTGTCAGTGACTTTTATTTCTTGAATTTTTTTGATCGTTTCTTTCTGCTTCCTTTTCACATCTCTTTTTACATGTTTTTCCATTCTAACCTATTAGTCTTACTTAAATCCCTTGTAAAATAATCCAAAATCTCTGTTGTCTTTTAATTGTGTTCTGATGAGTATTTTGTCACTTCAGATTCAGGTTCTTCTTGTCTTTTCTCATGTTGGTATTTTGTTGTTGTTTTCTGAATGTGTCAAGTATTAGGAACTGAGGTAAAGGCCTTTAGAGTGAGATTTTCTGTAAATCTGACTAGAAGGCAGGCTGTGTGTAAGGTTTGATGTGGCTGTAGGTGCTACCACCTTCAGATTTCTCTGGATCCGGGACTCCCTAGTTGTCTTGGGGCTTCCCTGAGATCTCCTCCTTGGACAGAGTCTCCATCTTTACAATATTTTGTGCCTATAGGGATAAGTGCTGGTGCTCAGAGAAGGAGTGTCCATAATTTATGATTAAATCTCATAGTGGTCTTCACCACTTTAACTTCGCCACCATCTCTTGAGATGACATTGAAACTCTAGAAGGGGCTGGCATTAGCTGGGTTAAGGCCCTGGCATACTCAGTTTTCTGGAAGGGCCTGGGAGTAAATGCTTTTCACAATGATGCTATTCTCCTCCCTCATCTGGAGCATGAAGGGATTTTGCATGCATCTTTACCACAATAACCCTGCAGGTCTCTTTAAGATTAAGTCTTATGAAAGTGTGTGCTTGCCCTGATACTATGACCCCTGAAGAGCTGTTCCCATAGAAGTCCACATGCAGCTTCTAGCAATTTCTAAGAATTATCAGCCAGGAGTTCTTGTTAGGTTAGGACCAATGGCTATGTTTATAAGTAAGCAGGTATTGACTCTGATCCTTGATTTCTGGATTCATCTATCTGTCTCTCCAGGTATGGGGTTGACCCTAGTTCTCTGATGAGTCTAAGAAATGTCATCGATTTTAAGTTTGCTTTGTTTTGTTTTTCCTTGCAAAAGTAACAACTTCTAAGCTGCTTGCAGTCAGAACAGGAATTGGAAATCCCGTCCCAGACCCTTTTACACCTGTGCCTTAGGGCTGATCTTCTCCTTGAGTCTGTAGAGAGAAAAGAAGATACTCAGAGCCACAAAGATACAAAATAAATATTGGGAGTCATGTGGGTTGTTTTTAAAAAAATGCATTTATATGCAGTTATATTTTTACTATTTTTACTTTATCTTTTTACCATTTGATAAACTCCAGTCTTTCTTTTATGAAGTCCCTTTTGGAAATGACCTGGAAACTCAGGTAATAGAATTCCTTCTTTCTATGATGATAGATGGGAGTCTGGGAGAGGGAGCAGGATTTGGCCTAGTAGTCTGGCTCAAAAAGGGTTGAAGTTGAAGGAATGGAGCCCAGGGTTCCTGAATCTCTGTCTGTTTTGGGGGGCAGATGAGCATAGCTCCAAGGAAGTGCCCATTTATTAAGTGGTATCACGTAGCTAATCGTAATATACAGAATCTTACGTTTTTGTGGGTCCAAAGGGATAACCTCCTCTTAATTGAACATTATACCTTCTGAGTAACAGAGTGTTGAAATATAGGAGTAGACATTTGGACTCTGCAGGACTGTCTCTGCAAAACTATGTCAAGAGTAATGTAGGTCAGGTTTTGATCCAAATGTTAATTGACAGTGTCCTTTAATGTGCATTTTGGGGCTCAGGTAATAGCAGTGAGGAAAACTCATTATAAGCCCGGCAAGAAGACAGTGTGCAGCCTGTGACATGCCATCTGATGTTTGAGAGGCTTTCACTGAATCCAGGAAGGTTTGCCTGAGGATAAATCCACCCTTTCACCAGTATTTGTGGGAGGAATGTGGCAGTGGCCCACGGAGGTGCCCTCAGGCAGTGGGGTCCCTGTCACCTGCAGTATCACCCAGGCTTTGAAAAGCACTTCTTTTTCTTTGCTTCAAGGATCTGAACCTTTCACTCTCACTTTGTCCACCAAGGAAAACTGACGAGCATTATTCTCATGTCTCCGCTTTTAGAAGTGCTTCCTGTTTGACAGATGTCCTTGTTCCAAGCTTAGTGTGCAGAAATGTTACCCCTTAGAAGTCTGCATCAATAAAAATAATTTGAATTTCTCAAGTTTTTGTGGCGGTTTTGAGCCTATCAACAATATGCTAGCTCATACACAAATTCCAGCAATCCTGTCTTTACTTTCCACAGTCATTTCAATGAAGCAATGGGTAGTTAATTTTCAAAAAGAAGAAAATGAATCAAAATCAGCAACATGTGATTTTAAAAATCATTTTAAACAGCAGACCTGGTAGATAGGATTTAAAGCTCTAATGTTGCTTTACTGTTAATTCTCAGGCAGTAGATAAACTATTGGAACAACAGTGCATTAAAGAAAAAGCAAATGGAAGCTTTTATAAAAGCATTTTAATGGACTACTGTGAAACTTAATATTTTAAAATTGTTTTTGTATTCACTTAATTAAACTAATTTTTCTCAAGCACTCGCTATAATGCTTTGGATTCTTCCAGAAGCTAAATCTGAGTCATTTAAGTGCAGGTTGCTTATTTAACAGGTTATTTCTAGAAACAAAGAAACTGATGAAGTAGGCGAGGTGTGTAACTCAATGGTAGACTGTGTGCTTAGCAAGATCCTTAGTTCAATTGCCAATCCCCCAAAAAAGTCAAAAATAAAATAGAAAATAATTTAGTCCATGACTTGAGACAAAAAAGAGTAAGAAGTCAATAAGGAATTCATTATTGAGCAAGTTACCCATCCGGAGGGTCATAGCTATGCTACCTAAGGGCAAAAATGAGGGGCCATTGATCCAGTGACTCCCTCCATAGGAATGGCTATCAATTCCACAGCTCTTATAGCTTGACTTTTGCAAGTGGCTTGATGTAGCCAGCCAAAAAGCCCTGGGCCACAGAGCTGGCAGACTCTCTACAAGAGGGACTGTCAAAATGCAATCCCCAAACCGTAAGTATCAACATCACCTGTGAATTTGGTAGAAAATGCAAATTTTCCCTTTGCTCCCTGCTGAGAGTTATCTCCCATGGCAGAGTTTGTCCTTGTTGATTGTTACCAAAGCTCCACAAATCTGCTGCACACCTCTCATTTCATAGTGTTTTTATTAAATATTTTATAGTGCGAAGACTTAGTTTCCTGAATTCTGGAATTTCTACACTTGTTCTCTCATTTGCCAGACAAAGAAAAATTCCTAAAGTTGTCTGAAATCAAGTTATTCCTATAATTGAAATACATTTGCACATCATAACAATGTTTATACAAAAATTACCCTTTGTCTCACTACATTTGAGCTGTTATTTAAGAATACCTTAGAATAGCTGATAAATAAAGAGAAAACTGTTTCTCTGGGTTTTGGAGGTTGGGAAGTTCAAAATTAAGACACAGCCATTTGATAAGGGCTGATCTGATCTGTGTTTCCAAAATGGCGCATGTGTTGCTCATCTGGTAGAATAGAGGAAAAGGACACCATTCCCTAGAATCTTTTTCTTTTTGTTTTTTTTTGTACTGAGGGATTGAACCAAGGGGGGTTAACCACTAGTCACATTGCCAGTTCTTTTTTGTATTTTATTTAGAGACAGTGTCTCACTGAGTTGCTTAGAGCCTGGCTAAATTGCTGAGGCTGGTTTCAAACTCACGAACCTCCTGCTTCAACCTCCCAAGTCCCTGGTATTATAAATGTGCACCACCATACCTGGCCCCCTCAAGTCCTTTTATAAGAATGACAATCCCATTCTAGAGGGAAGAGCCCTTGGGATGAAATCCTTTGAGAGACCTTACCTCTTTCTTGTTCTACTTTGTGCACCACATTTTAACATGAACTTTGTAGGGGACACCATGGTTCCAAGCATAGCACCTTTGTTTTACTGTTTGGATAAAAAGTTCTAGGACTAAGTCTTCCTCTTTCAAAAATTTAAAGTTTTTGACTTTTTCCAGAAGCATACATTATCACTTGAGAAATCTAAGACCATTCTGGCTCCAAACATTTCTAATAGACTTATACACTCTGTTTAGATATTTTTGGATTATTGTCCTCACATTCTGTATCCTGAAAATTGATCAAGGTTGTTGATCTCCATCCTGAAAATGTTCAATCTAGTTCCATGTCCTTTGTTTCTAGAATTCTTCCTATTTTTTTTTCTTTTGTTTTGGAATCTCTCTCTTCTTTATTTGTTTAAACTTTCCTGTAATTAAGTGTTGTAGTACATCAATTACTTTCTAATTGTACTATCTTTTCTATTATAAACACCTTGATTTTCTTCCACTTTAAGAAACATCCTTGACTTATATTCCAATCTTAATTTTCAATTTTTTATTTCACATATCATTTTCTTGGTTTTGATATACTTTTTCCTATGATATTTTAACATTCATAGTAATCAGTCTTAATGAACAAGATTTCTCCCTAAATCCTGATTTTATGAATATACTAATTTTAGAGAAATGGATTTGAAGTTCTCTTCTGTTTCTGCATTATTATTGTCTTTGTTTCATCTGTTTTACGTTTCTTCTTCTTTTTTTCTTTTTTAGCATTCTTTTCCACATGAAGGTTGTCTCAAATTCTCATTAATGATTAAATAAATAAGAGACACTAAATATAGGTCCATGTCTGAATTCCTGTAACCTGTGAATGTTACTTTATATGCAAAAAGTAGATTTGTAGGTGTAATTTAGTTAAGTATCTTGAGATGGAAGATTACGTGGATCGTTCAAATGGCTCAACATAATTTTAAAAGGTTTTATAAGAGAGATGAAGAAAGTCAGGGTATAAATACTATGATACTGGTTTTGATGATGGAGGAAGAAAATAGATTCTCGACGGGCATGGCGGCACTTGCCTGTAATCCCAGTGGCTCAGGAGGGTGAGGCAAGAGGATTACAAATTCAAAGCTGTCCTCAGCAACTTAGTAAGGCCCTAAGCAACTTAGTGAGACCCGGTCTCAAAATAGAAAATAAAATGGGCGGTGGGTAGGGATGTGACTCAGTGGTTAAATGCCCTGGGTGCAATCCTTGGTAAGACAAAAGAAAAGAGAGAGAGAGAGAAAGAGAGAGACAGAGAGAGAGAGAGAAAAAAAGAGGAGAGGAGAGGAAAGGAGAGGAGAGGAGAGGAGAGGAGAGGAGAGGAGAGGAGAAGAGAGGAGGGGAGGAGAGGAGAGGAGAGGAGAGGAGGAGAGGAGAGGAGAGGAGAGGAGAGGAGAGGAGAGGAGAGGAGAGGAGAGGAGAGGAGAGGAGAGAAGAGAAGAGAAGAAAAACAGATTCTCCCCTTGAGCCTTCAAGAATGTTACTCTGCAGGCCCATTTTAAAATCGTACCTCTAGAACTGTACCATAACAGATTTGGATCTGGAGGTACAGCTCAGTGGTAGAATGCTTGCCTAGCACACGTGAGGTCCAGGGTTCGATCTCCAGCAATGGAAAAACAACAAAAAAACAAAAAACAACAACAACAACAACAAAAAAACCTAAAGATGATTTGTCTTGTGTTAATTCATTTAATTAGAGTATATAGTAGTCATAGGAAATGAATACAATGATCTATAAGATAGTAGTGAACTTCATTCACACTGAAATCTCACTTCACGAGATAGTCATGGGTGTCTAGATGTCTGTTTCTTCAGAATTCACCACCTCTATAAATGGTAATCATTGAGGATGACTCTCAGCTTTCTCTTTTTTTAAAGTGTGCATAACAATAACATAACCATTTTACCAGATTTTTGAAGGCATTAAATGAAAAAGTTGGTATGAAGTTTCTTTCAAAACCATAAAGTGCTATAAAATATATGATGTGGAAAAGGGAATAATATATACATATAACACTTAGGAGTTAGTCCATGGCAACTTGGGAAAGTATTTTGAAGTCTCTGTTCTACGAAGGCAAGTATAAACTTGTTTATACTAACGCAGCAAAGTGAAAGTAAAAGAAAAAATATATTGCTAGATAGTGAAAGGAAAATGTCAAGGTGTGTCCAATAACCCCTGAGCAACTGGATGCTTGGATTATTTTAGATGAATTTTTACTTTGATACAATCTCACACATAAAGAGAATGTGTTAAAATACTACAAGTTTCTTTTATCTGGGTTTACCAGTTGATTACAGTTTATCCCATTGGCTTTAGGCTTTATCTTCTCTTTCTTCCTTATTCTCTCTCTCTCTCTATTGCTCTCTCACTCTCTCAATCTCTGGGTATACGAATATATCTAATACTTGTCTGCAATGTTTCATATATTCACATATTATATAAAATGTAGAAACAAAAAGTTTTTCATCCTTAACCACTTCACTGTATGTTTCCAGATAATTACAGTAAGCAAAATCATAAAAGAAATATTAAAACATTACTGCTTTCTAATCCAATTCATTCTAAATACTCTTGAAGTTTAGAATCCTCTGAGAGGACTTTTGAAAGTGTCTCAATGCCCAGGTCACAAATACAGGCATTAAATCAGAATGTCTAAGGTAGAAACCCAGCAAATAAATAAATGAATAAATAAATAAAATCTACCAGTAAGCATTAAAGAAATAGACTAAGAAAAGGCTAGGACAATTGAGAAGTTTCAACTAAATCAACTGTATTAGAAGTGTCCAGAAAAATGGAAGTATTATCAAGCAGTATAAGCAGCTACTTGCATGAAATAATATAGGACGTACAGGATTTTTAAAAATAATTTAAAGGTAAATTATTTTTTCAAATAACCACAAATTTAAATCTAAAAATTCAGTTCATCGATCTTTTAAATGCAGGTGCCACCTCGAACTTCCGGGGAATCCTTCCAATGTGACCTCCCACGTGCTGCATAGTTGAAGAATGCCTTCCGTTCCTTTCAGTTTGTGTGTTCTTTCTCCTCGGGATCACTCTTGCTCTCAGAAGCAGCCTTCGTTGGTTGCAACTACCCAGGACAGAGACACTCCAGAGCGTTTTCTGTGAGTCTGGTGGAGAAGCTGGAGGCAGCAGCAGAGGAGGGAGGGAGTGAGGCCCTAGTGCTCCGTGCTTCTGTCCCAAGAAGACCAGTGGCATGAAGAAGCCCATATGGGTTCCACTTGGCCCTGGAGCCTGAAAACTACTAGACACAAACCCTAAGAAACTTGAACTTCAGCTAGGTCTGTTAAAAGGATCACCGTCCTTCACAATGATTATTTCATTTTTCCTTTTTAGACAAAGTCCTATGATAGTGCTACCTTCATATTATTATATTGCAATTTTGTGGCTTAGGTAGTGATTTGGGTCTTATTTTTCCTTATCACCTGGAAGAGCCGAGCATGTCTTATTATAGGACTCAGTCCGAAGTGTGCCTTAGGATGAGAAGTGCCCTCTGGATTCAGGACCTTCCTCAGACCCAGCAGGGTTTCCATTTTGCCTTACGCACCCTCTGTTCAGAGTGTAGCCAAGAGACACATGGGCAGGACAACTGCATCATGAGATTATTATTTCCAGGAACATGCTTGGTAATCTTTTATTCTCTTTTCTGTTTGTTTGTTTTTGTTTTGTTTTGTCCTAGCAATTGGAAATCATTTCTAATTTCTCTTATAAAATAGCACATAAAATACAGTGCATGGCGTTTCTTTTCATTTTATTGCAATAGATATTGAAGCAAACACGCAATCTCTTAAGAGGCTTTGTATGATTATCTGTAAGTGGAGAATATGGTTCATTTCCTTCTGTTAGAATATTCCTCAACATTTTGTGCAATATCACTACGTCCAGTGGGATGGTTCACCTCCATAGTTAAGGGAAAGGCATTTTTCAAAGGGAGCATCAATTTTCTTTATCCCATTTCCCCATTAGAGCACGTGGCACCTCTGGGTAGAGGTTATGCAGACATAACAGGTATATGAAGACTCTTGCTCCCGGGATCAAGAGTGCCCAATACCTACTACCAACAGGAAACCCAGGGTTGATTATATTGATCAACTAAGAATATTCTTAGTTTTCCACACACTTTATGCCCACTCAGTTTGTTAACAGTATTTGTGCTTATGGGTTACTTCTCAAGTAACAGAAGCCTTAACTCATTCTTCATCCAAAGTGCATGTCACATTTTGAGAGGAACAGCACATAAATGGAGAAATTAAAAATATGGAAGTGAATGAGGTATATTAAAACTTTCAAAAGTTTTAAGACTTTGCAATACATATTTCATATACAAAGACACCAGGCACTAGAAACTAAAAATCTTTGTACTAGGCATAGTTTTCTCCAAAGCCTGAATGCATAGAAGTATGGTAAGGATTTTAAAATATCTATTTATATTTATTTCTATTGCTTTTTTTCAGATGTTTAATTTGAAGAGTTTTACACTCAAAGCAAAATAATCGGGAAGACTTTACCTCATTTCACCAACTCTTAATATTTTCCTACATTTACCTTATCTCCATATATGTCATTTTTAAAATTTTTGTTGCTAAATCTTTTGAGAATTGCAAATTCTCAAAATTCTAAGTTCTGAATACTTAACTGTGCATCTCCAAAGAATATTTTCAATACAATCATGATATAAGAGTTATCCTTAGGAAATTGACATCAATAAATATTAATATCCATCATAGAGTGACAAATTTCACGATTGTCACTTCTATTATCAAAAAACACAATTGTCTTTTCTGTTTTTTTTCTGTTCATACAACTTGGATCGAAACTCATATTTTGTGTATGTAAATTTCATACAATGCATATACTCTTTCAAAACCGAAGCACTTTCCCTTCTTTTTTATTTTTCTCTTCTGTCTTTCATGACAGTTTAAGAGGAGAGCCTATTTGTTTTGCATAAAGACCCTCAATCTTTTTTTCTTAAAATATAATTGGCTTATGAGCTGGGCACAGTGATGCTTGCCTATAATCCCAACAGCTCAGGAAGCTGAGTCAGGAGGATCTTGAATTCAAAGCCAGGCTCAGCAAAAGCAAGGTGCTGAGCAACTCAGTGAGACCCTGTCTCTAAATAAAACACAAAATAGGGCTGGGGATGGGCCCCAGTGGTGAGCGCCCCTGAGTTCAAACCCTGATACCTCTCCCGAAAAGAAATGTGCACACCATAAAATTAAGCCTTTAAAAGTATACCAAGCAATGACTTTTAATAGATGTGTCAAGTTTTGCAACCATCTCACTATTTAACTTCAGAACATTTTAATCACCTCAAAAAAACCCCACCCTTCATATTATCAGTCATTCCTACGAATTCCCAGCTCTTGATCATCACTAATTGGCCTTCTGTCTCCATAGATTTGACTATTTTAGATACTTCACATACAATATACATGTGAAGTTATACAATATGTGACCTTTTGTGCATGATTTTTTTACTTGACAAAGTGTTTTTTCCCCACATATTTTTTATTGGTTCATTGAGTTATACATAACCACGGGATTTGTTGTTACATATTCATACTTGCAAAAAATGAAACAATACAATTTGACCAATAACCCTCCTCAGCACTACTGCCTCCCCCTCCTTCTCCTACCCCCTGGTCCTTTTCCTCTACTAATCTCTCTGTACTTTCCAGGGAAAAAAGTTTGGCATGCTGGAGAGTTTTCTTTTCCTTTTCAACAACAACAAAAAAATTACCAGTTTTTAAAAATTATATTGCTTATGCTTTTAATATCTAAGAATTTACTCACTAACTTAAGGTCATATAGACATGCACCTCTTTTCTTCTAAAAGTTTTTTTTCTTTTTTTTAGCTTTAGCATTTAGATTTAGTTATTGATTTTGATATTATTTTGTATGTGTAATGAGGTAGGAACCTAACATTTTTTGTTTTTTGTTTTCTTTTCTTATATAGGTATCAGCTTGGAAAAGGTATACTTTCCCTTTTAAATGGCCTTGATACGCTTGTCAAAATCAGAAGGCTATCAATGTACCTCCCCCGAAAAAAAGTGTGCATACCATAAAATTAAGCCTTTAATTTGTGTTTTTAAATTATTATTGTTTAAATTTGCACTCTGAATTCTCTCTTTTGGTCTATACAGCTCACTTTATGCTGTTACCAGACTGCCCTGCTTACAGTAGCTTTGGAGTACATTTTGAAATGAGGAAATGGGAGTTCTCAGTTTTGTTTTTCTTTTTATCAGACTCCTCTCAGCATTGTGAGTCATTTACATTTTGAAAGGATTATAAGCCTAGCTGATGAATTTCTCCAAAAAAAGCCGGAATTTTGAAAGGGTTTATAAACATTTTGGGGTAGGTAGGTATTATTGACATTTTAACAAAACCGAGCGTTCCAAGTCATGAACATGCAATGTCTTTCCATTTATTCAGGTCTTTTTAAGTTACTTTTAATAAAGATATATTTTTGGTAATCAACATTTTCACTTCTTTGCTTCTTTTAATTTAATAATTTAATTTTTTGTAAGTATTTTAATTTTTGGTGCTATTGTAAATAAAATTGATTTCTTAATTTTATTTTCAATGTTCATTGCTGGAATAAAAAACTAATTGATATATACATAATGTATCATGCAACTTTGCTGAAATTGTTTATTGATCAGCTGTAACAGATTTTTGAGCATTTTATCAGGGTTGCCATTTACAAGATCATGTCATACACAAATAGGGATAGTTTCAGTTCTTTGATAATCTGGTTCCCTTTCATTTGCTGTGATTTGAGTTAGGGTAACCATTTCTGGAAGGCATATATTACATAGGTGGTGAATGGTTGCTCTCAGGGTATCTCATTAGAAGAAATGATGGCAGTTTGTCTTGTGTTTAATTAATGCCACTTAATTTGAGCACTTCCTTAAGGTGGTGTCCATCAGATATTTTCATTATGAATATGATCTCTTCCCTTTTTTGCTTTTAGTTTTTTCTCCGTATTTTTATTGATGCATTGTACAGAATGGCAGGATTTGTCGTTACCTATTCATGCACACACACACAATATAATAATATAATGTGGCCAATATCACTCTCACGACCAACCGGCTCCCACCCACCCTTCCTCCCCTTCCTCCCTTTCCTCTACTGATCTCCCATTGCTTTTCCTGAGACCCACCTCCTTCCCTACCATCTTTCCTTTTCCTTTATCCTCTATAGCTTCCACACATGAGAGAAAATATATGACCCATGACTTTGGTTTATTTTGCTTACCATAATGGACTCACGTTGTATCCATTTTTCTACAAATGACAAAATTTCATTCTTCTTCATGACGGAATAAAACTCCATTGTGAATATATACTACATTCCTTTATCCCTTTTATCAATGAATAATCCATGATGAGATTCTGTGAGGTGGTTTATCTCACCCTTTCATATCTCTAGCTTTGTGAGTTGAGTATAGTAGTCTGCTCTTATCTGCAGCCTCACCTTTCACCATTTCTTTTGGCTTAGTCAAACTTGGCTCCAAAATATGGAGTGTAATACAAAAGGAAGTGATGCTTAAGTTTTAAATAAAGGTTATTACAGTATTTTATAATTGTTCTATTTTATTGTTAACTAATGTTGTTAACCTCTTAGTGTCCCTGATTTTTATTTTATTTTACTTTATTTATTATTATTTTTATTTAACTTTTAGTTTTTTACAGACTCCATTTTGATTCATTGTACACAAATGGGGTACATCATTTCATTTCATGGTTGTACACAATATAGATTCATACCATTTGTGTAATCATACATGTACATAGGGTAACAATGTCTCATTCCACCGTTTTTTATACTCCCTCCCTCTCATTTCCTTCTACATATTCTAAAGTTCCCCCATTATTCTCTCATTTCCCACCCACCCATTCTCCACTTATCAGGGAAAATATTTGGCCTTTGGTTTTTTGGGCTTGGCTTATTTCACTTAGCATGATATTCTCTAATTCCATCCATTTATTGGCAAATGTCATAATATTCTTCTTCTTCTTTGACTGTATTCCATTGTGTATATATACCACAGTTTCTTTATCCATTCATCAGTTGAAGGGCATCTAGGTTGGTTCCATAATCTAACTATTGTGAACTGAGCTGCTATAAACATTGATGTGGCTGTGTTACTGTAGTTTGCTGATTTTAGGTCCTTTGGGTATAAACCAAGGAGTGAGATAACTGGATCAAAAGGTGAGTCTATTCCAAGTTTTCTGAGGATTCTCCATACTGCTTTCCAAAGTGACTGCACCAATTGGCAACTCCACCAGCAATGTAAAAGTGTGCCTTTTCCCCACATCCACGCCAACATCTATTATTGTTTGTGTTCTTGATAATAACCATTCTAATTGGAGTAAGATGAAATCTTAGAGTGGTTTTAATTTGCATTTCTCTAATTACTAGAGATGTTGAACACTTTTTCATATCTTTATTCATTGCCTGTGTGTCTTAGGTATGTATGTACAGGAAAAAAAAAAAAAAAACAAAATTATACTGGGTTTGGTACCATCCAAGGAATGCACTGCAGGCTGTGATCAAATCCTCTGCAGAGGACACCCCGGAGGGGCTGGGGTGCTGCTGACGGCAGTTGGTAATGGTGGTGCAGGCATATGGTTTCAAAAGAAGTAAACACACGTATTTGGGGAATACACGGTCAAAATAGTTTCCTCAGTAAGGCGTGCAACACAACCCGTTTGGGAGCCAGTACTCTATCAAACCAGCTCTCCTCTTCCCCATTCCTTTCCGCCTGTTGATTCTTGCTTTGGTCTTAGACCCCAGTAGAGGGGCTGTTCACTGCAAGTTCTCCAGGTCTTCTGGCTTTTTTTTTTTTTTGTTACTGGGGATTGAACTCAGGGGCATTCAACCCCTGAGCCCCAAGCCCAGTCCTAGTTTGTATTTTATTGAGAAAGAGTCTCACCGAGTTGCTTAGCACTTGGTGTTGCTGAGGCTGGTTTTGAACTCAAGATCCTCTTGTCTCAGTCTCCTGTGCCACTCTGCCAGGCTCTTTGGGCATCTTTGAAACTTAGAAGGCTGTTGAATCCCACTCCAGATTCTGTGAACATCGGCCTTCCACTCGCACTGGTTAACATTCTCCTGGTCTTTTCATGTTTACTATCTCCCCTCGCCTTGTCTGGCTTCCCACCTGCTCTGACCCACTTCATAGTCCCCTCTTCATGCCCAATCAAACACACAGGCACGCCCGCCAGCGAGCACTCCCTGATCACGTTCTTGGGTCCCAAAAAGAATGAACTCTTCGGGTGCATCTTTCCTGAAATAGAAGTACAAGTTCTGATTCTCAGCAGTCTCTTTAGGATTTAACATGAAATTTATTTAAAGCAATGATGTGATTATATAAAATCATATTTTATATAAATATAAAACCAATTTATTTTTTGATATATGCATACATCAGTTTTCAGAGAATTATATGTATACATAAGTATGTAAATGTGTGTGTGTGTTTCTTTTCTTTCTCTTTCTTTCTTTCTTTCTTTCTTTCTTTCTTTCTTTCTTTCTTTCTTTCTTTTCTTTCTTTCTTTCTCAGGTAATTATCCTGAGGTTAAGTGCTGCTCATATTATGCAAGCAAATATTCAGTGAATTTCTCTCGGCATGCTAAAGGATGTTACAGTTCAGAAAACACAGTTTAACACAAAACTAAAGTATAAGCCCCTGAAAAACTCTAGTCCTCTAATACTTGGGGGAAAAGGAAAGCAAACCCATCTCTTCATTTACTTGTTCACAATTTATTGGAACACTTTTTAGTGTCAGACACTGGAGTAAGCCAAAGGATATAAAAATGACAAGACACGGCTGGGTCTTTCTGCAGCACAAATGGGCTCTGGGGCTTGTGGCCACTGAGTCTTGGGATTAGACGGGTATGCCAGCCAGGAGGGCAGGCATCCTGGAGACAGAAGGACATAGCAAGGGTATCCTGGAGATGACCCTGAGGCTTAGTCAAACATGATGAATAAGAAGTGGAATGGATGCAGGTTAAGACAATAACGCAGTGAGTTTCCAGCAGTTTGAAGGCGAAGTGGGAGAGGGGAGTAGTGAGGATGATGGTGAGAAATGATTCGAAGGAACCAGATCAAGGAATGGAAGCAAGAGGAGCCTTGGGCCAAGCCAAGGATTCCATGTTTGAGCCCAAATTGGAGTAAAGCCTTGAGGAACTGTGCCCTGGTCAATTAGCACTATGCAGCTGAGGGACGTTCAGCGTGAAAACAGCTGGTGCAGTGACGCATGCTTGTAATCCTCGGTGGCCTGGGAGGCTGAGGCAGGAGGATCAGGAGTTCAAAGCCAGCCGCAGCAACTTAGGGAGGCCCTAAGCAACTCAGTGAAACCCTGCCTCTAACTAAAAAAATAAAAAGGACTGGGGACGTAACTCAGTGATTACGTGCCCCTCTGTTCAATCTCCAGTACCAAAAAAATAAATAAATAAAAAAATAAAAGCGATAGTGCTATGAATTATGTTTGTATTAATGCCTGCACTGCACATTCAGGATGGTGAAGGCACTGGTTTGGGTGAGATGATTTGTAAGTCAAGTCCCGGTCTTCCACCATCACCCAGACTTGGTCTTTTGTGCAAAATAATTTCACGGTTCTTCCTATATTTTCTGTTTCAGGATTTGACATAACCTTATTATGCGATTGTTACCAGATTGTGAGTAACACAACTGTGAAATAAATTGATTAATGGTAATGCAATCATCATTAAATTATTTGACATATACCATACTAACAACTAGAGTTGACACTTTTCTGGTGACTTGTGTGAACACCCATCTAGGTGGGTTTGAGTCATAAGCAGAGTATCTCTGTGGGTGGTCCAGTGCATGGGAATATCCATCAGCAATGCTCCTTCCCAGAAGCCCAGGTGGTGATAATAAAATAGCAGTATTGTAATTAATTTATTTCCCTAATACATAATTCTTCCTAATGCATATTTTTTTAGAAATTTTGATAGGCAAATATGTCTGAAAATCTTTATTCTCAGGAATAATATGTCAAGAAATACATCAATACATCTCTTTCTAAAAAGTATATATATATGTATATAATACATTTATATATGAAAATATATATGTATACACATACATGTATGCACACATTACATACAAATTCATAAACACTTCTCATATACATAATATGCATGCATATATACACAACATATTATGCACATGTATATTACAAACATATGAAGTAGTTTGGGGATAATGAAGCAAAAGTTTGTGAGTGATGACTATGGTTGCAATCTGCAGCTTTAGGACAGAGGACTGCTCTGTTTTAGGATATTGGGGTCTAGTTCAAGCTCAGTGGTCTTTCACATTGTATTCTTTGAGCCTAGCAATAAACTGCTTTAGGTAATAATTCTTATAAAAATAATATCCTAATGCAGTCCTAAGGATTTTGCACTCACTGTTTTTTTTTTTTTATTTTAAGCTCTACATGCTATCTAATCTGAAAATCAGCTCTTTGCTGCAGTAGAGAGGGAGGTGACAACTTGATTTAGTAGCTGTATACACATAACTATAATTCCATGCCTTTGTTTTTGTTCTTCAATGTGATATTGAATTGGGGTAATGGCTAACTTTACCTTGTGTATTCAGTTTAAAACCTCTCAGCCACATTCTTTAATTTCTTGAGGAATGTCTCATTTTTATGATTCTTCAAATGGGTCAATTATTGCTTTTAAAAAAATGTTAGATTTTTCCCTATCCTGGTTCTACCATGCAGAAAGTTTTTCCTCCCTAAAACTGATCTTAGATAAGCCATCTTGCTACTTACTAAAGGGAAATGGCGACTAGCTGGTTTCTCCCTCTGAGATCATAATGTTTTTCTTACTTTGTGTTTTGCCTTGACTTTGGTATGCAGAATAACCTCAGACATCCTAGAGGCTGCTCTTTTGAGACAGAGAAATGCCCGGTTGATGAAAGGGATGGAGCTTCTGTAAGGAAGTGAGGTGGTGTTCCTGCTTGTCTTTCCATCTGAGATAAATGGCGATTACAGAACATTCATTAACACTGTATCATCATTTGCAAACACCAGAACTTAGTAATGAGTAATGGGTCCAAAGAGTCAAGCATGCTTTCTGCTTCCTGATAAGAGTTATAAAAGTGTTTCCCCAGTTTACTTACTGCAGGTGATAAGCAAATTTGCAATTCAGTGAAGTCACCTCTCTGTTGCATTTAGAAGGTTTCTGACTAAGGATGGTTCCTTTTGCTGTAATCTCCACCTGTCACGTATAGAGTCTGGGATCTTGATCTTCTGATTGTGCTCATACAGCATCTTCAAGAATTTAGACTCATTCTCTATGATTACAGCAACCACATGGGCCAAATCATGAGTTTATTCAGTGTATTCTCATTGATTCTCAAGTTTTTCAAGGATACATAACTGCCCACTAACAGAACTTGTAATGCTAAAACAAAGTTTCAATCCTACTCAGTCCGGAGGATTAAAAAAAAAAAAAAAAAAAAAAAACTATTTTAAGGTGATAAATACATTGAGATTGTTCTTGAAAACTCCATGAAGTATATATATTGTTGCACTCGGAACACAGTAGAAGTTTAGTGTTTGTCAAGTTTACTTGGAATAGAAGTATAGAACTTTGAATTTTGGATACTGACATGTCAACTTCTAGCTAACAAAGTATCTCAAGTTCTGTATTCCCTATTTTTTTTTTGGGGGGGGGAGGTGCTGGGGATCGAACCCAGAGCCTTGTGCTTATAAGGCAAGCACTCTACCGACTGAACTATCTCCCCAGCCCCTCTGTATTCCCTATTTGAGATCGGTAATATAACTTTTTTTCATCTACTTGGGATTGAACCCAGAGGGCTTTACCACTGGTCTACATCCCCAGCTCTTTTAATTTCTTTTTATTTTTCTTTTATTTATTGATTTATTGAATCCAGGTCTCACCAAGTTTCTTAGGATCTAACTAATTTTTTTCAAACCGGCCTCAAAATTGCAATGCTCCTACCTGAGCCTGCTGAGCTGTTGGGATTACAGCATTCACCGTCACATCTGGCTCAGTAATAGAACATTCTTAAGAATGAATTCGTTGCCGGTAGTGGGGGCACCTGTCTTTAATCCCAGTGACTCAGGAGGTTGAGGCAGGAGGATCTCAAGTTCAAAGTCAACCTTGGCAAAAGTGAGTTGCTAAGCAACTCAGTGAGACCCTGTCTCTGAATAAAATACAAGATAGGGCTGGGGATGTGGCTCAGTGGCTGAGTGCCCCTAAGTCCAATTCCTGGTACCCCCAAAAAGAATGAAATTGTTTTCTTATCTACTAAATGTTGAAAATGAGATGAAAATCCCAGAGCACACGGGCCACGTTTTTCTAAAACTCCCATCATAGTGGCATTTGTCTTTTGGTCCAAATTTTCTTTAAGCAATGTAGGTAATATTTGGTCAGCTCATTAGATTTGAAGTCTACATTGCATAGGCTGCATTGCTGAATTCCTTTTAGGAGCTAGCAGAAATCTGAAAAAAGTTCACTTGACTCTCATTGTTGCTCTAATTAAGGGATTTCAATTTTCCTTATTATGGATTATAAAGGAGATGAGAATATTGAAAAGATCCTTGTTATTGATAAGCATGGTGATTTTAGGAAAACATCCTACTGAAGTTAAAAGCCCACATGCTAAATATTGAATTTTCTCAATGATATTTGGATAGTAAAAGAATGTCCTGATAGTTATCCTGATAGTTATAGAAACACTTTTGTTATTTTAATTTCTTCTTAAATATTATTATTGAGAGTCTTTAAAAATGCTATTGAAACAGCTCTTTGATAACTTGCAGTTTCTCGGGGATATGACAATCATGTTACAGTAGAATAGGTCTTATCAAAATCAGTACTCATGAAAATGAATGGAATAATGAATGAATAATAAATTTGAGGACTGAGGATTTTACTGGACAGTCCAATGACTTTTTTGTGTGGAGATGTAAACTATGTCCAGAGAAGGAACATCTGCTGTGATCTCTGTGTATAGAGACAGCATTTTCCTGTGTTCATTTGTGATTCTCTAAGAGTTTTATATGTGTGTGCGTGTGTATGTATGGAAATTTTATTGAAAAATGTTACAGTTAATGAATATTAAAATGTGTGTTTTCACTGGAAAGAGACAATATACATTTTCTTGATATACAGGATAGTACAAGCTTTTCCTGAAAGAAAAAGCAAGTTCAGCTTTCATCCAGTCTCACAAGAGCCTGGGCCTTCAGACTGAGCTTTGGACAAAATTGCAGCTGCTTCCCTTGGGCCTAGGAGTAGCACCAGATGTGGGGCTTGGAGGGAAGCTGCCCCCAACACCGAAGAGACATGGATACAGAACCCTTCCTCAGAGAGCTGCAGATGGACCTCCAGGGCAGAGAGTTCCATCTACACTTTGTCAACCTCCACCTTGTGACATTGTGCCTAAAACATTCTGTGTTGTGGGGAGTCGTACTGGGCATGGTCAAGTGTTCAGTGACCTCCCACATCTCTACACCCTAGATGCCTGTGGGATCTGCTGTAGTTTGAATCTTAAGTGTCCCCAGACATTCATATGTTAAAGTCTTGGTCTCAGCATGGTGGGGTCTTTAAGAGATGAGGCCTAATGAGGAGAGGTTTTGAGGTCACTGGAGACACACCCCTGAAGGGAAGGAATAGTGGGGCTTCCGCCCCTTTGACTTTCACTCTTTTTCTTCCTGGTGATGAGCTGAGTGGTTTGCTCTGCCAGGTACTTCCAACCATGATGTGTCCTTTCTTCCAAAGCCACCGAGTCAACGACCCTGGACTCAAATATCTAAAAGTCTAAGCCAAAATAGGTCTTCCCTCTTTATAAGTTCAATATGTCAGTTGAGGTTAGAGGAATGGAAAGCTGATGAATAAAAACCGTCAAGATGCAACAGTCCCAAAAGTCTTGATAGACAAAAGCATTCTGTCACCACCGTGACCAAGTCAGCTCTAGGGGATATCAACTTGAAAGGGACTCATTCATGTAGTGTCGGAGATGCAGACAGGAGATGTACCATCAGCTAACAGAAAGAAAGCCTTTCTGGATTTTGTTTCTTTTATTTTATATTTTGTCTTGGGCCCCCGTGAGGAAGGGAAGAAGCTGTTAAATAATCAAGTATATTTCCAGATCATGCATATTGCTTTCTTTGTTAACGACAATTTCTAAATGTGAAAGCACAGAATTTATTGAATATGCAATATACAGGCTTAAGCGTTAATTGGAAATACTTGATAAGAGGGAGGCTTGCAGAAATTGGCTTGCAATATCCTTGATAGACTTCTCAAAGTATTTACTATGAAATATGCACTATGAATCTCTAAACATGTGCATAACCTGTTCCCCAAACTTACTTGACCACACTGTAGGACAAATTGCTATATTACAATGTGTAATGTTAGTAGGTAATGTGAAAATATGTATAAAACAATTCCCCACACTCTGATATTTCATGCCCATGGAGAACATGAACTGAAGAAACAATCATTATTATTAATAACCTACAAAGGACACTGGATTTGAAAAGAAGAATACAGGTGTGGCACTTACTTGCCGCATCAATTCTTGCTGGTTTCTTGTTCATTCTACTCCAATGCCACACACACTCTGTGCAGAATACTAATCAATATTTAGCTATTTAGTTCATAGTTTTTGTTTGTCTCTGTTCCAATATTGCTTTCAATGCCACATCAACACTTTAATTGCCAAAAACTCTGAGGGCGACCAAGAGGTACCATGGACATATTACTATTACTACCATCGTTATTGATGTGCTACTGACAAACTTGTTGGGGTGGGCATGTCGGTGCAGACACATACACCAAATGATTTCGAAGAGATAAAATAACAAAGAACAACTGTTCTCCAAGTGGAAAGACCTAGGAGTGTACACCTGTTTTTATAAATTACAAAGGAGCTGCCTTGAGGGAAACCAAATTTTCTACTTCATGAGCTTCTTTCCATTTCTTTTCTCATGAAAAAATAAATGTTGGTTCTCACTGAATTAGTTTTAATATATTTACAATATATGTGAGCTCAGTGGGTTTCAAGAGGAAATGTAAATCCCATCTGAAATCACATTTGGTTATAATTTGAAAGAGCATTTCCTACGCAACTAATAAACAAATAAACAAATCAGTTTGATCTGCTGGGCAAATTCTATTGCGAGAGAACCTGTTTTTCTGAAGCAAAAATTCATTTTCGTTGTGGAAGTTCTTCTTGGGGGAGAATTTCTGTGTCCCGTGTAGAGCTCTGAGTCCCTTTCATGTAGTGCGTTTCCCTGGCTGAGAGCTGAAAGAGGGTAGAGTGAATCTCAGTGGATCAATTAACAGAGGGACCTGTCCTTCAACAGCAGAAGATCTATTTCAGGATTTGCATATCACTGAAAAAAATTACAAAGCTGAGATAAATACAAGCCCGATAATAACTCACTGCAGACTTGGCTCCATTCCTAGATTTCCTTGGCTGTTTGTCCTAATAAAGTGTCTCCATGGCACTTAGGGCGGGAAGGTTATTAGTAGCTGTCAATCAAAGGAGGGAGTAGGCATCGGCAGGAGGAGGAAGAGAAGAGAGGTGACATTCATCCTCTCTTCTCACTGATATTGGGTATAAAAGTCACTCTGAGCAAGTGGTTAAAAAGGGACAGGTCCCTCTTCATCCCCATGGAAAAGAGAAAAGCCGCCTTGGTTACCAACAATTTAATAATAAAACGAAATACATCAATCATCTTTTTTTTCTACCTTATTGATGCCCCAACGTCCATTAATTCTAAGGAAATGAAGGACATATGAAAGAGATCTTCTTGGGGGACTCTTGACTCAATATTTTTTCTCTCTTTTCACAAGATGCACACATATCAAGGCTTACAATTAAAGAAGAAAAAAATTCCACCATTATCAGACATCTCTATTTTATGTGTTGTTTTTTTTTTTTTTTAATGTTGCAAATTTTCTTAGAGCATGTCAAATAAATGCCTTGAGAAAAAAAAATCAGGTAGAAAATTTAAAACATTTTTTTTGTTCATTTAAATCAGATACAGAGATTTTTGACTTTACCAAGTTGGTACGCAAACCCTACCTCAATAGCAATTAATTGATACTTTAAAGGTCTTTAAATTATTGTACCATTTTCTTAATTAAAGTATATCTACTGCTTGAGCACATAGACTCTCTATATGCATATTTTCATAAGTAACTGAATCCATAGAGTGCTAATTGATATCTTGGTCTCCAGACAATGCTTTGCTAAATGAAATGACAATTATAACCAATTAAAATTCACTTTACATACTACTTCACCTATTTGGTATGTATTATGCATGAAGACCGAGAGTACATTGCCTCACTGCTCGGGATTTCTGCGTGTCTCAGAAATTGATGGACAGCTCCAAGATCTTCTTTTCAGAGCATTTTTTTCCCTAAACCAGGGGTCACTCGGGGGCTTATCAGAAACCCTATATTTTGGCGTTACTTAGATTAAATAGCTAATAAGTGTTGTTATTGGTTGCAGATTGAACCTTTTTTCATACTTGCCTAACAAACATCAAGAGCACTTCTCTATGGAACTACTCTTAAGATGAAAAGAGTTTTTTTTTTTTTTTCTTTTTTTTTTTTAATAGAAATGCTGCTGTCTAATTATATATCCTATCTCCAAGTCCTAGCTGCAAGATGTCTTCCGTAAATACGGTTGACACCTCTGCCAGATCCCAACAGCCCTGCATGAACCTGTTGCTCTGTACACAGCTAAACTTGGGATCTTCCTACTACCTCAATTTGCTGAGGCCTAGGCAACCTTGAACTAATATGGAAAGGCAAGAAACAGTAACAGAGGGAGCACCAGCACCATGGTCTGTGTGTTGAGTAAAAGGAGTCACTGTTTCCTGTCATTTCTCTTTCTAAAATTTTCAAATCAGAAATACTCTGGATGAAAGAGAGAGAGAAAGAGAGAATAAATAAATAAATAAATAAATAAATAAATAAAAAGAAAAAGAGGAAAGGGAGAATGACAGGTACATAACGATAAGAATTCTACAGTCAGGATAATTGGATTCTAAAATTAAGAATAGATTTCTAATCTTTAAATTTTTTTTTTGCGTGAGTGGCCAATTCTCTGGGGAAACGCACCTTTGTCAGTGCCTCGGTCTCCTTCAACGATCGCCTGCGTGGTGTGAGTGGATGTGATCTTCCTAGAGGGGGACAGAACCCTTTAATTTTTTTTTTTTTCCTAAAAACTATGATGTGATGAGAAATGTGGATTCCTGCACTCATCACATCTTTTCATTTTCACTCTGGGGCCCAAATTGTAATTTTTTCAGAAACTTCATTTCTATTCACCTGTTTGCGTGGCTCTTACATTAAGGAGACTAATTTCTGAGCAACAAGTGGCACCATCAATATCTAAGTCGCACTGGTCTTAGAGGGGTTGGAATGATCAACGTTTTACATATTTTTTTTTTCAAAAAGCGACAGAAAAGTCAGTGTGGTTGCAGTGTACATTGGTTTTGAAAATTTAACTGTATCCGTTACAATGATGCTAGCATTTGCTTATATATATATATATATATATATATTTTTTTTTTTTTTTTTTTTCTTTACTGCAGCTCTGATGAATTACCCAAGAAATACAACACCTTGAAATCTGGCATTCATTTGTAAGACGTTTGCCTTGAAGTACGCATCGGGATTAGTAAGCTGCCCAACTTGTGGCCCGCATTTTCTTGAGTCTTGAATTACATTTTTAGTCGTATTTAATATTAAATTGTCATTCTTACTTGCAACATTTTAAATTCAGAATGTTGGAGTTCAATAATCATTAAACAAGTTGTAAACATCAGATGCAATAGAAAAAATAGCTTCTCAATAGCTCTTTCCAATCATTATTTCTAAGTTCAAGTACAAGATGATGCCAAGTAATTGTAAACATACTTGTAGTTTATAGTACATTATAAATTAGATTCCTATTGTGAGTTTCCATTCCTATTCTTCCCTTCCTTCCTCATTTAGTTTCCTTTCATTGCTTCTTTTGAGATAACCCATTTTAGAGTTGGAAGCGTGGAATTTAACAAAATTTCTATGAAAGCCCTGATCAATTTGATATAAATAAAATTGTTGAATTTTATTTTATTACAGTCATTTTGGTTAAATTTCCCTCTTAAATAGTTTAAATATTATTGTTTCCTAAACTTGATTTTATGGACCGCAATATTTGATATATAGTTAAAAAATACTCTTTCCCTAAAATGATAAATTTCAGAGATTTTTTTCTTAAATTTAAATGTTTACATTGTTTTACTTTTTGGTACTCAGTGAGCATTCCACAGGTGCCAAAATAATCGTATCATATATTTTATATAAAATAATCGTATATTTTATATAAATATTTTATATAAAATAATTTTATATTTTATATAATATATTTTTATAAAATATATAATAAATATAATAAATATATAAATATATATAAATATATATATATAATATATAATAAATATTTTATATAAAATTATTTATATAAAATAATAATAAAATAATCGTATAATATAAAATAAATCATATAATATAAAATAATATAAAATAATCGTATCATATATTTTACAATTTTGAAGTTTTGCTTTTTCAATAAGTTCATCATTTTTCTGTTTTTTTTTGGCTGTTTTTCTTTTTCTTTCTTTCTTTTTTTTTTTTTTTTCCGAAAAGTTATTTTGCCCAGTAAATGAAGTGCCAATGCAGACAAATGTAACCAACATTAAGCTGGCCAATAGAACTGAGCAAACTGCTAAGGTCATTAATATAATTTGTTTTGGCACCGTTACATTTCCTAGTGCTACCCTGAGTAGTTTGCTGGGCACATCAATTTGTTTTCAGCTATTGTGAAATTGGATATCTTGGCTTTCATCCAAAGCACCCTCTCCATTTGCATATCTTTGTTATCATTTCAGGTTCTCAGAACATACTGTGGACTATCACACCATCTGCACGAAGATCCTCACATCCAAACACAAATTAAAAATGAAACTGTAAAATTTGCAAGGAAACAATACAGACCTTTTATCTCATTCTCCCTCTGTTCATTTTCAAAAGAGAAACTTGCTTGTAGCCAAGCATAGCAAAAAAGGCTTTTATTAATTGGACTGGCATCAAGCATGCATACATAAAATTGTTTATTTTTTCCCTATAAAGGGGTTGCCTGACATAAAAGGGTCTTTGAAGATGACATTCAGATTTTGACATTTGCATGATATTGTATAAATATCAGAGGTAGGAGACTTTTCTGACAAACCAGATGGGTCAAAAAAAAAAGGAGAAAAAGAAAAGATAGGAAGAAAGACAGACACTACCACAGAATGATATTAGTTTTTTATTTAAAGGATATTAACTTCTCCTCTAAGCAAGGAATTATTAGCCAAGGAAAACAAACATATTTGTTATAAACCAGAGCTTTTTTTTTTTTTTTAAGAGAATTCTGATCTTGAGAAAATATGAAGTTTATTACTGAGATGGATTCTGTATTTCAATTAAGAGCACATAATGTAATTGAATCTTGGCCTTCTAAGTGCTGTAGTAATTAAGTTTTATTGTTGAATGTCTTACTGCTGGATGGTCTTAATTTTGATTGTAGGTTGGGCTCTGGAATGCTTTTGGAGGATGGAAGGGCACTTGGAGTCCGCACATTCATCAACATCTGGATTATGCAGCCATAGAATTTTTGCTTCCCTTGGTGATTTCTGAATGCAGATGGAGCCTGCTTATAATTTCTGCAATAATAAGAGTGTCCTGCCAACCCCATCAGTAGATCTGTTCACTAAAACAACAACAACAACAACAACAAAAAGAAAGACAAAAAAGAAGGAAAGAAAAAAAAATAAATAAAACAAGAAAAGCTACCTATGTTGCTCTTAGGGGCAAAGGCAGGAGAGGAGAGCAGACAGATCAAAGGAGGATTTGCTGATGGGGTACTTCCATGTGGATTTCAAATGCTGGCAAAGGGAATCTCCTCCATCTGAGTGTATAATAGAATAGCACAAATTTGATTAGACTCCTTGACCCTTAGTTATCAACCAAGAATCGGACAAAGTCAGCAAGCTGTGTGCCAAAGACAGTCGATGTACTTGGCCTTCAGTGTAGACCTTCACCCTTCAGGGCCTGGAGGGCTACACACTGGTTTTCTTATCCGTCACTCTCATGATCATCTCAGTATTTGTTATGAACTTCCGGGAGATGCCTCAGCACTTCGCTTGTATAAGTCTCTGCCTTAATAAAAATGCTGACCTCCTGTTCTCTGAAGAGTCTGCGATGGAGAGAATAGCAGAGATCCGGAAGCAACAGAGGGGGTGTGGTTGGAAGAGGGCTGCAGGTTGCAGTTAGGAGGATGCTGGGTGCACTTTGGGGAGGTCATGCACATTGGGCAACTCCCATCGATGGTTTGAAGTCATCTTACATCTCCCCTTGCATCAGCACCGAGTTGTCTTCCCTTCTGCAATCGTGATGTGAAAGCGACCTTTCTAACTCCTTTTCTCAGAAGCCTTATAACCCGTCTCTGTGGTTGACCAGATGATCTGTATTTTCTTCCACACTGCTTTGGAGAACATACTCCCTTCTTTCAGATTATCATTCCCAATGTCTCTTTCCCTTCCATCACTCCTCCTCCAATTCTCCTCTTTATACTTTTTTTGGTTTTAAATGAATTATTAGGAAATTAAAGAAAATACAGAGATACTCAAGTCTGGAGGTACTAGTTCGACTTAGGACCAGTCCTGCCTCACACCCCCTGGTGGAGTCTCCTTGCGGATGGGTGGCTGTGAATCTGCTCACAACTCCTGGACCCAGAATCAAAGCATCACCTGCTTTGTGGGTACTGGGGTGAGGTTTTGTGTTGGTGTTAGGCTGGGATAGATGACAGGGATTGATTGTCACAGAGTTTTCTGCTGGTAAGTCACCCTCTTCTTGTCCTTCAGCTAGTGGAAACAGGCTTTCTGTACGCCTGTAGGCAGTTCTGGTTTTATCTTCTACACATCCTGGCCCAGGATATGTGGAAATGATAAAGAAACCCATCAAATCTCAAGGTCTTAGGACGTCCAACTTCTTTCCCCATTTCTAAGTCTTCCTTTGTGCTTTTGTTGTGTTGTGTTTGGTAGTTGACAGTGATGAGTCCCTAGAGGAATGGGTGACTCTATCTAGGGGAAACCCACTATCTGTGTTTTGATCTCTGGTTATTTTCTTGCGTTTGGATTACACGGGTTAATAGCACTGCTATTAGTGAACAGGCAATGATGGCCAAATGTAAGCTAGACAACATTCCTTCATTTAAATCAGACACAGGCAGGGTGCAGTGGTGCACACCTGTAATCCCAGAGGCTTGGGAGGCAGAGGAAGGAGGATCAGGAGTTCAAAGCCAGCCTCAGCAACTTAGTGAGACCCTAAGCAACTTAGTGAGACTCTGTCTCAAAATAAAAAATTTAAAAAGGGCTGCAAATATGGCTCAGTGATTAAGTACCCCTGGGTTCAATTCCGAGTACTAATCAATCAATCAATCAATCAATAAAATGATTAAGTTCTAAAGCATTATTTGCCTTTTCTAATTCTGTCTCTTTCCTTTAAAGTCTTCCTTTGCCCTCCAGGTTTTAATACTCCTTGTGATCAGTACGGTTTGCATTATTAGATTGCATCAATCTGCATTTTCATCCAAAAATATCTTTCCTACTGCTTTCTTCAACTTGAAATCAAACAATGTCTATTTAGTCTTTTACTAATGTGAGTGAAGCTCATTAACCTCCATATACTACTTTAAGCAGTGGAAGCAACTGATGATCTTTTACTGGTATTGGGAATATCCAACTTCCTAGAAGATCAGAGGAAAGCACATTTATGGAATTCCTACTATGTTCCAGGAACTGTATTTTTTTTATTTCCAATTTAGAAAGTCGCTTCAATTATTAAGAAATTTTTACCACCCTTATTGACTGCTGTGGAAGACCAAAGATAATTTTTGTCTGTCCTAGTTGTATTTAGTGAAAGTAGTCAATTATCTTGAGAAAACCCTAAAGTTTTATAATTTATGTAACTTGAGGATCTCCGATCTCTAGTCTTGAATAAATGCCAGAGAGGACGATGGCTATAATAAAACAACTATTTGCAAGTGAAAAACCATAAGCAAATAATTAAATTTATTTGATTTGTAAAACATTAAGATAAAATTAATAGCTTTTTTATTTCAGCAAATAAATTGATGGTTTTAATGTAGTCTTAAAATAGGTGTTGGCCACTTGTCTTTGTCTTTCCAGATCTATCTAACTGGAATCTAACTAAAGAAAAATTAAATAAACTGTTAAGTAACTTTGGGATCAAAGAAGAAATGTAAATAAACAAAAAGTAAGGATCAACAAGAACAAAATGATAATAAAAGTATTTCAAATTAGGGTTTACAGAATGAAGTCTTCAGAGAAAAATCCAAAGCATTGAATATTTATAACAATAGATTGATGATAAATGGAATGAGTTTCCAACTCAAAAAGTGAGGAAAAGAACAAAGCAATGGAAAACAGCAAGAACTAAAGGACAGAGAAGCAACTACTGACAAGTCATGGGAGATGCAGTGGAGGTAATAAGGAAAATCAAATATAGGTTCTTTCAAAGTTCCATCAGTCAGCCAAATAACTACCTACTATCATCCACACAAAGGAAGGAAACACAAATGTGCGAAATAAAACAGAAACATCCAGGAGGAAATCATATGTTAAACAAATGAAAATTCAAAAACATGATAAAAGAAGCTGTCTTGTATAAATTTAATTTTTTAAAATCTATTCAAATTTATTCAAAAACGTAAACAGAAAGATAACTTTTTAAGGAAAATATGACTTAGCAAAACAACCGTAGCAAAACAAAAAACCCTATTCTGACCAATGTCTATGGAAGGAATAAATATTTTAAAAAAACAGACTTCCAACAAGTTCAAATAACTTTGTACTAGTTAATGTGGTTGAAAAATATTATAACATATCTATCACACAGGAGAGGACTGTGTAGATATTCAAAAAGAAGGAAGAGATTCCTCTATACTGATATGGAATAATTTTCAGAATATATTCTAAAGTTTTCTTTAAAAAAAAAAAGCAACAAATAAAAAAAATTACATCTGGGCAGGGTGGCACATACCTGTAATCCTAGCAACTGGAGAGGCTGAAGGGCTCGGATCTCCAATACCTGGAGATTAAATAATAAACTATTATATGATGAACGGATACCAGAAGACATCAGGAGGGAAATAAAAAAAAATTCTTAGAAGTAAACGAGAACAAAGACACATCATTTCAAAATTTCTGGGACACTATGAAAGCAGTACTTAGAGGAAGATTCATTTCATGGGGCGCATTCAACAAAAGAAGTAGAAATCAACAAATAAACGACTTAACATTACAGCTCAAAGCCCTAGAAAAAGAAGAGCAGACCAACACCAAAAGTAGTAGAAGACAGGAAATAGTTAAAATCAGAGCCAAAATCAATGAAATTGAAACAAAAGAAACAATTGGAAAAATTAACAAAATAAATAGTTGGTTCTTTGAAAAAAATAAACAAAATTGATAAACCCTTAGCCACACTAACAAAGAGAAAGAGGGAGAAAACTCAAATTACTAAAATTTGGAATGAACAAGGAAATATCACTACAGACACGAGTGAAATACAAAACATAATTAGAAGCTATTTTGAAAATCTATATTCCAGCAAAACAAAAAAACCTCGAAGACATCAACAAGTTTCTAGAGACATATGAATTACCTAAACTAAACGAGGAGGATATACACAACTTAAATAAATCAATTTCAAGCAATGAAATAGAAGAGGTCATCAAAAGCCTACCAACAAAGAAAAGTCCGGGACCAGATGGGTTCTCAGCCCAGTTCTACAAAACCTTTAAAGAGGAGTTCATTCCAATACTCCTCAAAGTATTCCATGAAATAGAAGAGGAAGGAACCCTCCCAAACTCATTCTATGAAGCCAATATCACCCTGATACCTAACCCAGACAGAGACACATCAAGGAAAGAAAATTTCAGACCAATATGCTTAATTAACATCAATGCAAAAATTCTCAACAAAATTGTAGCAAATCGCATACAAAAATATATTAAAGAGATAGTGCACCACGATCAAGTGGGTTTTATCCCAGGGATGCAAGGTTGGTTCAATATTCGGAAATCAATAAATGTCATTCACCATATCAACAGACTTAAAGTTAAGAGTCACATGATTATTTCCCCATAGATGCAGAAAAAGCATTCGATAAAATACAGCATCCCTTCATGCTCAAAACACTAGAAAAAATTGGGGTAGTGGGAACATTCCTTAACATTGTAAAGGCCATCTACACTAAGCCCATGGCCAATATCATTCTAAATGGTGAAAAACTGAAAGTATTCCCCCTAAAAACTGGAACAAGGCAGGGATGCCCTCTTTCACCACTTCTATTCAACATCATCCTTGAAACTCTAGCCAGAGCAATTAGACAAACCAAAGAAATTAAAGGGATACGAATTGGAAAAGAAGAACTCAAACTATCCCTGTTCGCTGATGACATGATTATATATTTAGAGGAACCTGGAAATTCCACCAGAAAACTTTTAGAACTCATAAGTGAATTCAGTAAAGTAGCAGGATACAAGATCAATGCTCATAAATCCAATGCATTTTTATACATAAGTGATGAATCTTCAGAAACAGAAGTTAGGAAAACTACCTCATTCACAATAGCATCGAAAAAAATAAAATACTTGGGAATCAATCTAACAAAAGAGGTGAAAGACCTCTACAATGAGAACTACAGAACACTAAAGAAAGAAATTGAAGAAAACCTTAGAAGATGGAAAGATCTCCCATTTTCTTGGATAGGCAGAATTAATATTGCCAAAATGGCCATACTACCTAAAGTGCTATACAGATTCAATGCAATTCCAATTAAAATCCCAATGACGTACCTTGCAGAAATAGAGCAAGCAATTATGAAATTCACCTGGAAGAATAAAAAACCTAGAATAGCTAAAGCAATCCTCAGTAGCAAGAGCGAAGCAGGGGGTATTGCAATACCAGATCTTCAACTCTACTACAAAGCAATAGTAACAAAAACGGCATGGTATTGGTACCAAAATAGACAGGTAGATCAATGGTACAGAATAGAGGACATGGACACAAACCCAAATAAATACAATTTTCTCATACTAGACAAAGGTGCCAAAAATATGCAATGGAGAAAAGATAGCCTCTTCAACAAATGGTGATGGGAAAACTGGAAAACCATATGCAACAAAATGAAACTAAACCCCTATCTCTCACCCTACACAAAACTCAACTCAAAATGGATCAAGGACCTTGGAATCAGACCAGAGACCCTGCATCTTATAGAAGAAAAAGTAGGTCCAAATCTTCAACTTGTTGGCTTAGGATCAGACTTCCTTAACAGGACTCCCATAGCACAAGAAATAAAAGCAAGAATCAACAACTGGGATAGTTTCAAACGAAAAAGTTTTCTCTCAGCAAAGGAAACTATCAGCAATGTGAAGAGAGAGCCTACAGAATGGGAGAATATCTTTGCCACTCATACTTCAGATAGAGCGCTAATTTCCAGAATCTATAAAGAACTCAAAAAAACTCTACACCAAGAATACAAATAATCCAATCAACAAATGGGCTAAGGAAATGAACAGACACTTCACAGAAGAAGATGTACAAGCAATCAACAGATATATGAAAAAATGTTCAACATCTCTAGTAATAAGGGAAATGCAAATCAAAACTACCCTAAGATTCCATCTCACCCCAATTAGAATGGCGATTATCAAGAACACAGGCAACAATAGGTGTTGGCGAGGATGTGGTGAAAAAGGAACACTCATACATTGCTGGTGGGGTTGCAAATTAGTGCAGCCACTCTGGAAAGCAGTGTGGAGATTCCTCAGAAAGCTTGGAATGGAACCACCATTTGACCCAGCTATCCCACTCCTTGGTCTATACCCAAAGGACTTAAAATCAGCATACTACAGAGATACAGCCACATCAATGTTCATTGCTGCTCAATTCACCATAGCCAGATTGTGGAACCAATCTAAATGTCCTTCAATTGATGAATGGATAAAGAAACTGTGGCATATATATACAATGGAATATTACTCCGCCACAAAGAATGATAAAATTATGGAATTTGCAGGCAAATGGATGAAATTGGAAAATATCATGCTAAGTGAGATAAGCCAATCTCTAAAAACTAAAGGACAAATGATCTCGCTGATAAGCAGATGAGGACATATAATGGGAGAAGGGAGGGGTTAGTGTTAGGGTTAGGGTTAGGTTTAGGGTTAGAGTTAAGGAGGGTGGCAAGAATGGAGAAAGGAAGGACTGTATAGAGGGAAAAGAGGGGTGGGAGGGGTGGGGGGGAAGGAAAAAAAATAACAGAATGAATCAAACAACATTATCCTATGTAAATTTATGATTACACAAATGGTATGCCTTGACTCCATGTACAAACAGAGAAACAACATGTATCCCATTTGTTTACAATAAAAAAAAAGAAAGGAAAAAAAAAAACAAAAAAAGAAAGGGCTCGGGATGTGGTTCATTGACAGAACCCCACTGGGTTCATCCCACAGTTGTGCAGACATACACATAAAAAAGAAAAATCATGTGTCACATTTTGTGTGAGAAGTGAAAGAAAAAAATAGTAAAATGTATATATTTAAAGAACGAATATACCACAAAATATTCAGTTACATGCTTATAAAATAAATAAATGATATCCCTTATCCCTCTCAAATGTAAAATAACCAGGCCTTATATTGATCCTGATGCATATAGTATGTCATACATGACACTGACCACAAAGTCTTACTTTTACTGATCAGATTATATTTGAACTATCATCTAATAAATCCTCCAAATCCAACTTCTGGTCTACCTGTGTCTCTGGGCTACACCAATGAGTTAAAAGTTACCATGAGGTAGCACTTAACCCAATCTCTGAAAGGAGATATTTCCATAGGACTATTGGCCCCATTTCTCCAGTAAGTCAGTGGAAACAGTAATAAAGGAGATACTCTTTCAATTTAAAAAAATATTTAAATGTAATTTAAGAGAAATAACCCAAATTGTCCTATTAGAAAAGGACCAGAAGAAATTTGAGAATGGGTCTTCAAATCTATTGCTATAGAAAAATGTTTATGTGTGAGACATATACCGACGTCTTCGGTGGGAATTGTTGAAATGGTACAGTATCTGGGATTTCCTTGAGAGCATGTCAGGGAATTCAGGGTTCCAGCAGGAGAAAGCATGATGGTAGGAAATTGCAGCAAATGACAGACATTGCACAAATTTATCAATTGTTAAGCATATTTGTGAGTACATGGTCATTCTTCATATTGTCTACATATGTTTCCAAGTATAAATTTTCCTAAGAAAGAAAGAAAAATAGAAAGGATGGGTTGTACAAAGAACCAACTTGAGAACTGTATTATTCTTATGTAAAAAGCCAACCAGAAAATAGCAAATGGTGTACAAAAATAATTTCTGGGTAATTTGGGACAGGTATGTCCCACAGTTTTTTCTTGGGCCTGGGCTAAAATGATAGCAATGGATTGGAGCATATCCCTCCTCGGAATGAAAGACAGAAAGAAACTCTCGGATAAAGAAGCAAAAATGCACAATGCCTCCTTGGCCCCAGCTCAGTCCTACCATGTAACACTGACCAAACCAAGATGCATGCCCAAGCCCAACCAATAGCATTGACATCAGAGAAAGCACTGTTCCTACGGAAGTTTGGGTAGAGATATGGGTCTGGAGAAAGAAGGAGGGAGGGAGTGGAAATTTATTGAGCAACAATGGACCACAGGAAATAAGGCTTACAGTTTACAGTGAAAGAGAAATGCAGACAGTAGGATATAGGATTCTGGATTTCATAGAAGAATTTGGATTGGAGTTGCAATTTTTTAATATTAATTTACCATTGCTTTCATTGAGTTGCCATGATATTTTAGTATTAAATATTGAGAAAGCATATTGACAAGACTAATCATGGATATTTTCCAAATCTTGATTAGAAATGTGTAAAGCGGTTTATATAAAATAGCGGAATTCAGATAAAATACAAATAGATTTGTGAATAATTTTTCAAGGCTAGCTGATTCTGCTAGATGAATGATTTTAATCCTAGCTTAACTTTCTGATTTTCTGAAAGAACAAAATGGTTAACAAAAAAAATGTTAGAGAATCTCAGATTCAGAAAGACCAAAGGTATCATCTGGTCCCAGCTACTGCTCACTCCAGGAATTCCTTTGACAACATCTGTCCATGGCCATTCACACATTTCTTGTCCACTTTCACTGAAGAAAACCTCCTTATTTTACAGAATGCCTCATTTAACCCTGGGATGATTTTCCACTGACATCTTGGTTCTAAATTTCCCAGCACTGTGGTTGTTCTATACTTCAGTTTCCTCTGGTGGGGATAGTAACAGTTACTTCATTTCCTCTATTTACATAGAGTGATAACAACTAATCTTCTACAGGCACTCTGACTCTCTCCAATATCCCATGATACCTTAAAAATAACTGATCATGGTTTCAGAAACGATAACTTGGGATGTTGCTTACCTGACTCTAAGGGAGTATATCTCAAGCTTAGCTCTCTATACATTGGAGTCACCTGGGAAAATTATGGAGCCTGGGTATTATCCCTAAAGAATCTGAATATGTCAGTGGTATATCCTCACTTTCAAAATTATTGAAAATGCCTCATGTACCTTGTGGGTACAACCAGGATTTGGAACCACTGGTCCAGGGATGTGAGTTGTTTAAAGTTGTTAAATAGTCTTCTAATTTGAACATCTCTTCCAAAGCTTCATGCATTGGAAATTTAATCCCCAAAGTCATATGTTAATGAGATTTGGAGGTGCGGTCTTCAGAAAGTAGTAAGGATTAGATAAGGGTGGGGTCCTGAGTGTGGGATCTACACCATAGCATTAGTGTTTTTCTAAGGTGAAGAGACTCCAAAGTAACCTGCTTACTCTATCTTGTCATATGATGTCCTCCACCATGTTCATATGCAGCAAGAAGGTCTTCAACTGGTATCAGCACCATGCTCTTGGAATTCTCAGCCTCCAGAACCTGTATTCTTTGTGAATTACCTTGCCTCAAGTATTTTGTTATACTAACAGAAAACAAACTAAGCCATCGTACCAGTAAACCACAGTGGAATATCCCTGATCTAAAAAATATAGAAAAGACCAATGCAAACTATACCAAATTCTGGTACAAATTAGAAAAGAATTACCCTCTGAAGAAATAAACGTCTATCATTATAAATTATCCAGTCTATGGTATTCAATTATAACAGCTAAAAACTTATTGAAGACAACCTCTCTTTTGGGTATAATTTCCTGGTAAATTTAAGTTAAGAGAATTGATTGTACAAAGTGACAGGCAAATCCTCTAGCCAACTTTGGCAAAAAGTTTATTCATAAAATTTTAATGTTAATAGAAAAATAATTTCATGTCAATTCAAAAGGAGATGAAATAATAGCAACAGTCCTCATAAATAGTAGATCTGGAGTTTTCCGTTGGAGTCACACAGCTACACTCTATTCATAGATTCTCAAAATTCAGCATGCATCAGTGTCCTCTTGGGAGTTTGCTAGATAGCCCCATCCTCAAAGTTTAGTGAAACCTGATGATTTACCTTTTGCATATGTTCCCAGTTGGTGCCTATGATGCTCATTTGGAGAACACTGGTAGGTGTTGGCATCTTTTGGACTTTTCTGAAACATTCCTCTGCTATTTACTGATTATGCACCCTCATTCCATTTATTTGCCTAAGGTAGTGGTTCTCTACTCTGCATTTTAAGGTCTTCCAGATGATTCTGATGCAAATAAATTTTCCGGTACACTGGTCTGGATATTGAGACTGTTGAAACACTCTCCCTCGCCACTCCCCTCCTGTTTTGCTCTCAGTGAATCACTGGTGTTGGTATGAATTCTTGAAAAGAAACAGTTAATTGTGCCACTTCATCTTTTCACACCAGACCACAGGTGCTGTGGTTTTCTCTTAAGTCTTCATGTACTTGAAGTGTGGTCCCCAGTGTGACCATGTTGGGGAGGCGTGGAACCTTTCATAGGTGAAGCCTAGTGGAAGTTAATTAGGTCATTGGAGATACTGGCTTAAGAAAGCATTTCTGTAGTCCCCATGACACCCCTGTTAGTTCTCCCAAGAATAGGTTGCTGCAAAAAGAGCAAGACTGGTCGCTCTCTGGTCCCTGGACTTCCTGTCTCGCCATGTGATTCCTCCCTCTCACACATTTTTCTGTTCTGATATCCTCCGTCATTTGGTGACATCATCAGGGGATCAGGAAAATCTTTATTTGGGGGGGGGGGTTACCAAGGACTGAACTCAGGGGAAATCAACCACGGAGCCACATCCCCAGATCTATTTTGTATCTTATTTAGAGACAGGGTCTCACTGAGTTGCTTAGTGCCTCACCGTTGCTGAGGCTGGCTTTGAACTCGAGAGCCTCCTGCCTCAGCCTCCTGAGTGGCTGGGATGACAGGCATGTGCCACCGTGTCTGGCATCAGGTGAGTCTTGATAGAACTTGTTTCATATTGTTTAGATTTTCAGCCTCAAAACTGTGAGTTGAATAAATCTCTTTATAAATTATATAACTTTGGGTCTTTGTTATAGCAGCAGTAAATTAACTAATGCATTTGACCATTGATCTTACTGGTTTTCTTTGGTTTGAACAGATGTTTAGTCAGGCATGAATAGTCCTTAAAGTATGATCTTTGAACCCATAACAATAGCATCATCTGAGACCTTGGCAGAAATGCAATTTTTCAGGCTATCCCTAGGACTTGAAACAGTAGCTTAGGGGTGGGATCCCCAGCAATTTGAGTTTTAAAAAATTCCGCAGGTGTGGTTGCTGTGTAATGATGTTGACCATCACAGCCACCGAAGAAGAGTCTAGCTTAATGCTTAAACAGTATGTGCCAGGCTGCTAGCAAGAGGCATCAAAACACATTTAAAAAATAAAAAATCTCACCACTAATTTTCACTTCTTCAAACTTCAATTTTATAAACTTTAAACTCGGAGGAGACATTGTAAAAGGAAAAAAAAAAAAAAAAAAGGAGGATCTTTCTTTGAAACCATAGGCCCCATATTACCAAATTTCTGCATGGTCTATGGCTGAAACCTTATCTAAACAACCTGGCTGTGGATTATAATTGTGGAATCCACAAGGGTCACATTGGCAATAAAATACTCCACGACTTCCATGGCAGTGAACATCTGGAATGTAATTTTACATAAACAAATTCTACTTTGATGAAACTTAAACCTATGCAATTTAAACAAAATGGTGTTAGGGTTGAATCCCAAAAGAAAAAGAAAGGAATTGAGGTTTTTGTTTTTCCTTTTTTGAAACCCAGGTGCACATTAAAGTTAATGTCAGGACTCACACTTGTGTAGTTTGGCTCAAGTGCACATTTTCCTGTCTAATGGCATTAGACAGGCGACATCAAAATAACCACAGGCCTCCAGCAGAGTTTGGTTAAACCCCATCCTTCCCACAGAGGAAAACGGAAGGAACTGTCCTGGGCAGTTGGTAATGTACTCAACATAGCCTTCAACTTGATATCAATGAAAACATTGAAGGAAAGCATCATTTTCTACTTTGGGTTAAATTACTTAGTTACTCAATTCAGAAATCTAATTCAAGGAGACATCTATATCAGATGCTAAAGAGAACGAGAATATTATTTTTTATCTATTTTTTCAAATTATTTTCATGGATTAAAACCTCTTAACTCCTACAGTATAGGATCTTTTTAAGATGCACATTGTTTTTTTAAAAAAGCATTATTCTCAATTATAAATTTTTCTTTTTTTTTTTCCTTTGGTCCTGTAGATTGAACCCAGGGGCACTTAACCACTGAGTCACATCCCCAGCCCTTTATATATTTTATTTAGAGACAGGGCCTCACTGAGTTGCTGAGGTTGGCTTTGAAATTGCGAGCCTCCTGCCTCAGCCTCCCACTGGGTTGAAATTACAGACATGTGCCACCATGCCTGGCTCAATTATAAAATTTTCAAAAGTAGATGAAACATAAATCTGAGATTTTATTGTTGGGGAGTTACTCTTTTATTTGAGAATACCAACTCAAACTAATATGTGTAGTAAATTAGAAGGAAGGCCACTAACAACAGCAATCATTGTAATGATGCCTTTAATTAATATGCTGGTTCAACCTCTGTGTACTCAGACTCCCTCACGTAGCCCTTCTACAGGCTGCCACTGGCACAGATTCTCCACTTTGTGATGTCTTCTTTCTGGACCATGTCCTCTCCTTCCCGAATGGTTTTTCCTCTGACATCCTAACTTCAAGGTCATCTGCTCAAGGTCATCTGCTCTCCTTTGTATCACTTCAGATCTGGGCTCACTGCAGGCATCTGAAGCCTCCCATGTGCAAAGTGGAGCTCTGGGTTCTTTTCTCCTTTCTCATCAAAAACCTGAATATGTCCCATGTTCTCAAAGTGTATCCTAAGCAACAAATCCAGTGACTCCTTGTGGCTCCTCCCTTTCATTTATTTTCAATATGTCCTCTATCAGTGGTCACTCATGCTTGCCAATTCTACTTTAGAATTACCTTTTAAATCTGCCTTTCAGATCCCTTCTCTATTAGGTTCCACCTAAACTATTGCAATATCTTTGCAATTTCCTGTCATCTATTTCTCTCATTCCAACCCCTTTTCCACCTGTGTGATTTCTTCCTTAAAATCCATATGTCCCCATTACTCCTCTTTTCAAATCTTCCCAGGGAGTTTCTATTGTTTGCCGAAAAGGACTTACTGCACTATGAGTGAGGTCCTTTAAAATTTGGCAGACACTCACCTGTGGACCCGGGTCTCTAGATATTCAACTCACACTGCACTGGCACTCTGTGTTATTTTTGGAATATGCCATGCCTTATCAAGTCTCTCTGCATACTGCAAAATGCACTGTCCCTTTCACCAGAAAGCCCTCACCTTCTGCCTTTGTCACCTACTGCTTTTTATTATTTCACCCAAAACTGCACTGTTAGCTAAGCTAACAGGTGTCCTCCCTGACCCAGGCAGGACACGTCTGTGTTTATCCTAACACTGTGAACAGCATCGTGATCTCGTGCTCACATGCAGTGGATCTTCCTCTCCTTTCAAGAGACAAGAGCAGAATGCACGGTTTTGCCCCTCTGCAGTTATTTGGAGCCACATTACCACGCTTAGTGAAGGCATGGGGAGAAGTGATAGGGGTCGTTTTCCGTGCAAAAGCACATTTCATCACTCCCTCCTTCTGCTGCGGTGACCAAGGAGGCCAGTATTTCAGATCCGGTACCTGTACCATGGTGGCGTTTTCGTTAATCTGGGTTCCTGTGTGACTGTGGAGTAGAACTTTCCTGCCAACCTATGTTGAAAAAAATCATCAGTGACAAGAATCTTTTGTACTATGTCTATTTAATTGCTGTACAATGAAAACATAGCCTGAAATGAAACAGCTCAAAACAAAAGCAATTCATAATTTCTCATGAACCCGAGGAAGGTCTGCTGATCTCACCCAGGCTCACCGTGGTTGGGGTGGATACTTCACTTCTCTTCCACACAGTCTGTCTCTCTCCATATGGTCTCCCTCCTCCACAGCGTCTCCTTCCTCACATGGGCTCATCCTCCAGGGACATGCTACACGATTTCCTTATAGGATAGTGGCCATGTTCCAAGAGAGAACAATGTCGGTCCTCAAAAGAATGAAGTTTGGAACCTTCACATATTATTGAATAAAGCTAATCACAAGGCCAGTCTAGAGTCAAAGCAAGTTTCCACACCTTCTTGGGAGGCTCATCATGGACATACAGAGAGAGGAGGAATAGTTACTGGTTGTCTTTAGAGACTAACTGCGGTATAAGGTTCCACTGCTGAGACTTGAGGTTACTTATTACTGCAGCAGATCCTAACCTGTCCTTGCTGACATATACAGCATGTATTTTTATGTTAGAAATCAGTTTGTAGGTTCTCCACAATAGAGACATGAAGTTCTATTTCCTCATATCTGCCATCTCCCCATGGTTGAATCATAGTCAATAATTCACTAAAAGCTATTGAGTAAATAAATGAAGGTTTTGCTTGTGCAAACAAGGGAAATATAGCTTGAGGAGAATAAATGACAGCACAGAGGTCAGAACATAATGTCTGAGTAATGGAGTATAATGACAATATTATGCAGGGTGCCTATTTACCAGCACATTGCTTTTATCTGAAATAGTTTTATATACTCTCTAATCTTTTATACCCTCAGACATTCAATGAGATATAAAAAATTGTATATTATTAAAATAATTTTGCAAATCAAATACTTGAGTCACAGAAAGGTGGAGAGAATATTCAAGATCAAATAACTGGAGAGTTGCAGATATTAGTCCTCTAGCTTAGAATTCAGTCTTCTATCCATACATGTCTACATTATTATATTGGAATTTGGGGAAATATTTGAAAGTGAAAATAAAAGAAATGAGATGAATTTGTAGGGAGAATGAAGGTCAAGGCAAAGATTTAAAAGAGGATAAGAGTATTCAGAGGAAGACAGCTTTATGTTGTCAAGAAATATGTGGGCAGCTGATAGGTAAAATGGATAATTTAATTAGTTGAAATGGGTAAGTGCATTTAAGAGGAAAGTAGAAAAGAAACACTTAGAAGGAGCAGTCCAGTTATAGATCTGTCTGTGTACAAAAGGCAAGTGACAAACATTATGAATCTTTTCTGCTAAATTAAGCATTTATAAAACAGCAATGTATATGTCTTCAGATAAGTAATTCATGCAAAAATATAGGCTTTTGGTCAGAAAGCTGTCTTTTGAGCTCCATTTATTTTCTCCTCCTTGGAGGATGCTTCCTTAGACATCTCTTCCTTATGCTCTTATTTTATTTTATAGTCACCCTCTGCATCACCCATCTTCCCACTCAAGAGACAAGCTATCCCACCAGTACCTGGATACCCACTGGAAGACCTAAAGCAAGGTGGGGGCCACCTTTTGCCTTCGGTTCTCACCGTGCCTTGGGCTCTTCCTCAAACTTTGGAGGCAGCTGTGCAGGACAACTTGAGGTTGGTGGAAGGGTGGAGAAGAAGCACAACTCCTGGCACCTACCCTGACCTGTGCTGGGCTCGGTCCATCGTTCCTAACCAGCCTCCCTGTGTCTTCTCACATCCTCCAGCTCATGCAGATATCCATCTCAAGACAGCCTGAAGACAAAGCCACTTTGTCCACATCAAAAAGTCTGGGGCTTGAAGTCCCCAGCATCAGACTGCGCTCAGTCTGCATGTGAACTTTTTGTCCCTGTATATCACGGTTATCTGCAGAGCTGCAATATTTTTATAGGAAAAAAAAAATATTCCAGGGAACTGGATCAGGAATTCTCTACCTTTGTTCTCAACATGAGTAGTTCTCATTTTTGTTCCAGTCCTGCTTTTAGATTCTTAAAGATTATTGAAGACTCCAAAGAGCTTTTCTGGATTATATCACTTGATATTTGAAATATGAGAAATTAAAACTGACTTTCTAAATCGGGTATTAATTTCATTTAAAATAATAATGATTCCATAATACATTTACCACAAGGAAAATTTGAAAAATAAATTTGTGTTTCAAAACCAAAATAATCAGTGAGGTGAATAGCATTGTTTTCTATTTGCATAAATGTGTTTAATGTTTGGTTTCATGAAAGATGGCTGATTCTCATAGCTGTGTCTGCATATAATTCTGTTGTGACATATAGGATTTGGTTGAATTATGTGAAGAACATCCAGATTCACATCGATATTAAAGGTAGCCCTTCAAGGACCCTTAATCTTGTCCAAGAGATTCTCAAAATTTCTTGAATTGAGAAAGTGTGTGTGTGTGCGTGAGAGAGAGAGAGAGAGATTTTATAGAATATGTACATTTTATCTATAACCTGTGAAATGATGACGGATATAAAGTTTTATTTTTTGAGATGCAGACAGTATTTTTAGTAAAAATAAATCACTAGAAACAGAAAAAAATCAGGAAGGAAGGAATTTAGCAGGATATTAGAGATTAGATAAGAATTAGATCATCCAAAGAGTCCGGGACTTCCATTCTGGGACACAACGCAGCAGAAGTGCAAAGATAGATGTTTAGAAGTCAAAAAAAAAAAAAAAAAAGAAAAAGAAAAAGAAAAAGAAAAGAAAAGAAAGAAAGAAAAACAGGAAAAATAACTTGTTTGTTTTCTGATACTTAGCTATACTTGAGTACCATTCATCCTCAAACTTGCCATTCAGCCTGTTCTACATTGTAATGTATCCATGTTACTGAATGCTCTTTACATGATGTGGCGAGGGAACACACGTTGTCCCTCCTATCTGACATGCAGGATGCACCTGCATTCCTCCATCCCGGGGCTCAGGGTGGGAGGAAGCTGTGGTCGATGTACTCTGTAAGCATGGCCCTCATGCTGCCAGTTCTGGTAATGCTGTGGACTATAAGTGACAGACAAATGCCACTAGATGAAGTCCTAAACTCAATCCCTCTTCTAGCTCCAAAATCAAGTCACAACTTTCTGGGGCCTTTCCATTATGTTCATTTCTAAAATAAGTAAGTTTCAAGTAATTTCTGAAAATCAAGAAGACGCATTAAAGTGATAGGGGAAGCAAATACCCTCCAAAGAAAGATACAAGGTAACTAGCATCATTTAATAGCAGATTCTATTGATGAGTACAATAACAGAAAGACAATTTATGTTCCTGACTTAGGTGTTCCTAGGATGAAAAAGAGCTTCTCCTGTGGATTACAGTACAGTAAACTGACTTCCACATGTGCATGCTACAGAAAGGAGAAAATTATTTTGCTCCTGAGAATGTATTGAGAATGTTGCTGAGGTCTTGAGGGAAGAGTATGGGAAGTTGCGGGGTTCCAGTGACAGAAAGAAGTATCAAAAAAGAGGGAATAGTAAAGGACTTACTGATTTGTACTACATACACTCATTTGGAGAGGCTATTAAAAATGAAGGATAGAAACATTTACTACTTCTCAATTCTGAGCAGTTTCCTGCACATCTTCTCACTCTTCTAGTAAGATGGGTCCATGAAACTACTTCAGATGAACCAGCTATGGCTGGAAGTGATGCGAGACACCTCCCTGTAGAAGCATTAGCATCCAGTAGATGGCCTGCCAGCTCTCCTCTCTTCTGCAGCAGTGTTCTCCAAGGGACCACCACAAAATGCAAGCAGCTTGGATTTGGAAGATGCTGCTGGAAGAAACTAAGTTTGGAGGGTCAGAGGACAAGAGAAGAGTTTATATTAGCCAGACATAAATCTCCATGTGTTCAGTGATTGAAAATGTAGGACTTGATTGTCATGACAGCAGAACTTAGATTATCCTTACTCATACAATGGGCAAGGTTAAGATTACACAAGGTATGATCATTCATTATTGGAAGATAAGACTTCAGGGGACAAAATTTTTTGGAAATGCAAATATGCAAGACTATAGTTTTAAAAATCAAGATTCTCATTAAAATAATCTCAAATATTTTAAATTAAAAGTCAGATTCTGCTTAAAGTAATCCTGACATAACTTTCTAAGATGGATCCAGGCATCAGCCTTGGTACATTGCTATGCTGCCCCCAGCCCCATGTGATTTAAATAGGCAGCCTGTGTTGAGAACCATGAGTTTAAGAAATGCACAAAGGCAGTCGATATCACAAAGCAACTTTGAGGAAGAAAGGATGGTAAAAAGAGAGAAAACAAAGTACAGAAAGAGTGGAACCATGGAAAATCTGTTTCAATCATAAAGAAGTCATCACTCTTATAGTGAAGATAATGTGCTAGACCTGGCCAGCCCAAGCCACAGGTGAGCGGAGTCAGAGGGTGACCCCATGAAGGTACTACCAGGCTGATTCCATGAGAAATCAATTGAAAACTGAACACAAACACGGCTCATTACAGAAGTTGGTGATTTCAAAAGATATTGATAAAGCTATCCTTCATAATGATGCAGATTTATTTTACTTTCTTTTGGTGTTGCTTCATTTCTTCTAACATTTGGTTTCATTGAGGCTTAGAAACTCAAGTGCAAAGTATGGTAACAGTGTAGCTTTTGTACTTATCAGTAACCAGCACACAAATAAAAATAGAGCTTGTTTCCAGGAAGAGGACTGGGACCGTCCCTTCCACGCTGGTGTTCCCCAAGGTACCGTACTGACGTCTATCATCATGGACTAATTTCACTTGTTCTTAATCTTTATACAAATGGAATCATAAGGTCAATAGTTTTTTCTCTTTTCTTTTTTCCAACATTTTATCTTTGAGATTCATCCATTTTGTAGTATGTATAATGCTTATTGCTTTTGCTATTTGGTGTGAAATTCCATGATAAGGCTATTGCACCGTTTCCTCTACTCAGTCAGATGACCACACTGTTTGGACTCCATTTTGTCATGCGGTGTTTGGAAAACAACAGAGAAAAAAACAAAACACTCAGAGGGAGAAAGTTAGAAAATGTTGGGACTCACTGTTTGCCTCCCTTCTCTGAAGCATCATTGTCCCCATTCATTGCTGTTTGGAGCCTCCATGATTTAACTCATATCTTTTGTCCAGCTTCTTAGTTTGTGTACAGTAAGAAAGTGAGTAGGAGCCCCACTCCTCTCCCATGAAGAGAAATACAAGTCTTACATCATTTTTCTGTTTTAATGATAGAAATTACTGGAGCACTATTACATATTGAAAGAAAGAACAGGAATGGGGTTCGAGGTATTTTAGAAGCAAAGGGAGAGGTGATAATAGATTGCATTACTGAAGGATTTACCAAGGAAGTGTGCTCTGGGGTAGAGGCAACTGGATTTGGTTTTCAACACTGCAAGGAACCGATTTCTGTCTTAAAATAGAAGAAGGGAATATGGGTAGACTTAAATTAGGGGGATGACATTGATCCTCTCAAACGGCCCTTTTCCTAATATGTAATTTTAAAAATATTACTTGTGGCCAAGTTGTGGGCTGAGGGTCAGACAGGGTTGGAGTCAGGTGTTCCAACGCCCAGTGACAGTGTGATAGAAAGAGGTGATCAGGATGCTGCAGAGCCATAGCAAGAGGTCCACTAAACTTGAACATAAGAGTGTGTAGATGATGTATGTGGCTTCTTTATTGGTGGTTAGTCTATTCATTTGTTAGAGCTGCCATCAAAGTACAGTCGCCCCTTAGCATCTACAGAGGAGCGGATCCAGGACCCATCTGGGACCCCGGAATCCACAGGTGCTCAAGCCTCTCATACAAAACAGAAACTGTGTACATCCTCCAGTAGGCATGAAGTCATCTCTAGGTTAGTGACGATGCCTGATGCAATGGTGATGTTTTGCAAAATGTTGCACTGTGTTGTTTAGGGAATAACGACAAGTACGTGCGTGCTGGGCACAGACATAACCATCTGAGGCTTACGATTTCCAAGAACAGGTGGATGCATCTATGAATGTGGAACCACGGGCATGGACGACCAATTGCAGGCCTAAGGCAGAGACCTGTGGAATAGAAGTTTACTCTCTCGCAGCCTGAAGGCTGGAATTCCAAGGTCAAGGAATTGGCAGAGCTGGTTTTTTCGGAGGACTGTATGAAAAGAATCTGTTTCAGGTCATTCTTTGGCTGCCAGATGACACCTCCTGTGGCCTTCACAGCTCTCCTTTATCTGTGTCTCTGTTCAACCTACCTCTGTTAATAAGAGCACCAGTCATATTGAACCAGGGTCCATTCTAATGACCCCACTTTAATTTGATTAGCTCTCTAATGCCCTTCAACAGATAAATGCATAAAGAAACTATGGTATATATATATATACACAATGTATTATTATTCAGCCATATAGAAGAATAATATTATGGCATTTGCAGATACATGGATGGACTTGGAGAATATCATGCTAAGTAAAATAAGCCAATCCCAAAAAACCAAAGGTTGAATATTTTCCCTGATAAGTGGGTGATGATATATAATGGGAGTGAGGGGATGGGATAAGGGAAGAATGGAGGGACTTTAGATTACATAGAGAGACATGAGAGGGAGGAGGGTGCAGGGTATGAAAGATGGTGGAATGAGACAGACATCATTACCCTGTGTACATGTATGATTACACAAATGGTGTGAATCTACATCGTGCACAACCATAGAAATGAAAAGATGTACCCCATTTGTGTACAATGAATCAAAATGCAGTCTGTAAAATTGAAAAAATAATAAAAAAATTTTTAAAAATCATCGTGAGTTCTAAGCCAGCCTCAGCAAAAGCAAGGCGCTAGGCAAGTCAGTGAGAACCTGCTCTAAATAAAATACAAAACAGGGTTAGAGAGGTGGCTCAGTGGTTGAGTGCCCCTGAGTTCAATCCCCTGTACCCATGCACTTCCTCCACAAAAAAAAAAAAAAAAAAAAAAAAACTATCTCCAAAGGCAGTCATATTCTGATCAAATGGAAGTGAGACTTCAACACATGAACTTTGAGGGGACAAAACTGAACCCAGAGCACTTAGTGAAATGATTTCAGTGATTTGTATACATTACTATGATGTTAGTAATCAATTTGGGACAAAGAAAAACATGACTATGAAATTCCTATAAAGTTTGTCTAAATGTAATACATATAAGAAATGCCTCGAGACCAGTAAAATATTGAGCAAAAATGTATATGTGGGTAGTGGATGACAATGATGGCTCACCCCTATTGCAAACAATAGGTGTACATTTCCTATAGATATGTAAAATTACTTGTTGGCCTAAGTTCCAGCATTTTCTGCAGTTACCTTCAAGTCTTTTAATAGCATATGTCAGATGTTATGTAATACACATATATGGTATTACTTGTCTTTAATAAAAATTGTATTTTACATGACTTTAATTTGAAGAACTAGTTAACACAGTACTAAATCTATCATAGGAAATTCCACACATACATTTGTTTCCAAAATAAGTATTGGTATGTTGCCTATGCCCAAATCCTAGGGATTTGGGAAACTGAGCAGAAGAATTGCAAATTTCAAGGCTAGTCTTGACAGTATCGCAGATGTAGATTAAACATAAAAAGGGTCGGGGATGGAGTTCAGTGGCAGAGCACCCAAGTCTCATGTTCCAGTACAAAAAAAAAAAAAATTTGCAACAGTTTGAAAGAACTCCAAGTCATCACGTTAGGCAGAGTTCTTTTCTTCAGTTTCTCTGAGTTTGGATATCCTTTCATTTAATGGTAGGTTTTAAATAAACTGTAGGATAATACCATAATATGTAAGACAAATGGAGATCATTTAGCAGTGAAATTCTCTTGGAGATTTTATTTGTGTTTACAATGTACAATAGTGAAACCGAGAGATACATAAGACACAATATTTTTATTTGCTCAGTACAAATTTTAGTTTGCATACAAATAAATGCCTAAATGCAAATATCTTTAAAACTGAAACTTTAGGTTTCAACTATTCTACATACACCACTGTTTGTGGTCCTAGAGAGGGCACATTTATGTGTGAAATTCTTAGCAGTCACTGAGAGCAAAATAAGAACAGTAAATATTTTACCATGATTTGGAAACAAAACATTTTATTTTTTTTTTAAAAAACACATAATGAAGTTGCTAAAGATCATTTTTTTCCTGGTAATGTAACCTGCTGGCAAGATCCCTCATGGATCACTCTAAAGGGTAATGGAACCCTCTGACAAGATCCCTCATGGATCACGATGAAGTTGTGCTATATGAGCCATCAGGCAGAGTTGACAAAATTCTCCCAAGAAATTGTCCTGGCAAGTGTTCTGGTCATCTCTGTGGCAATGCTTTTCAGTAGGGTTGATGACATAACAGCTAGAAAATGCAAAAAAAAAAGAAGAAAAAATGAGTAGTCTAAATGAAAAACTATATGTAGAAATCTTTCTTACAGACTCGCCTGAGCTTAAGGAAAAGCTTGATGTCATTAGAAAATTGTTTCCTAAAGTGTCTTATAGTGAATTCTCCGCTGTTAGAGTGGGAACCTGGTGTAGCGGCACATGTCTGTCATCCCAGCAGCTCTGGAAGGCTGAGGGAGGAGGATTGCAAATTTCAAAGCCAGCCTCAGCAACTTAGGGAGGCCCTATGCAACTTAGTGAGGTCTTGTATCTAAATAAAATATAAAAATAGGGCTGGTGAAATGACTCAGTGGTTAAGGGCCCCTGAGCTCCATCCCTGATACCAAAAAATAAAAATAAAAATAAAAAGTGAAAACACAGTGTTTGCAGTCGTGGAGATTTACAGAGCCCCCACCAAGTGAGAGACTCAGAAATGTCACTGGGTTAAAGAAGCCTATTGAACTGCATATAAGAACTTCCATGTGCTTCATTTGAAATAAGCCCCCCTCCCCCTCCCAAATTAGCATGATCTAGAATTGAATTAGAATTTATGTTCTTAGAAAACAGTTTGGAAGTGAAGCTATTTCATATTCTCTAAGGATCCAATCATGACATTCTTCCCGTCCTCTGTAAAGAGTAGCGGTGGCTCTCTGCTAACAATTGCTTGAATAACAGGAAAGGTCTTCACATCTACACTACTGGACAGGCAGCAGTAAGGCCGGGTTAACAACAGTGTCACATTGTCTTCCAATGTTTATAGTTAACACCAATTTTCTCCAAAAAAGTGTCCATCCTTTTCAAGGTAAATTTTTTTCTCTAACCATTAGAAGGTAAAACTTAATAGGATTTCTTTTTCCCTCTTGTTAAAAGAAGAGATTCATTTTTTCCCTGTGATGAAACATTTACGTAAAAAACATTTCTCAAGGAAGCTAACCAATAGAAAAAAGATTGTATCAAGTGATAACAAATAGTTAAAGAAAGTAGTTATACATATTTTTAAACATGGCAACAAAAGAAAACAATGTCTTTAAGGTGTACAGCTACAGGGAGAGAAATGAGAAAGAGAAGACATATTTTAGCAGAGTAAAAATGTCCCTAAAATGACAAAAAAAAAAAAAAAATGTGATTTAAATAAACGGCTCCTTTGCACTTATATTACAAGGAAGCTCATCATTGTGCGCTCACTAGCTGAGGTCAGATAGAGATGTCCTGTATGTGTCCCTGTGGAGGCCTTTGAAAGGAGGTGACAGGAGGGTACTCTCTGGAAGGTCTAGGATTCAAACACTTCTACACAAGCAGTCTAATTTCCAGCTCCCACAATAGTCTGTAAACAGCTAGAGATATCTGAAAAGATGCACTGTAATAAGAAATGACCAGGAAAAAAAATAAATCTCTCAAATCAATGAATGGAGTAAGGGAAAGAAAAACATGCGGCACTTAAAAGCACCCATTTTATGTTCAGATGGATCCAGATCTGAATTCCAGTTAACCACATTCCTACTTGTAAGATCTTAGGAAATTTCCTTCATCTGTGACCCACTTTCCATAGTCACACAGTGGAAATGATAGTGGAAATTCTCAAAAGTTTGCCAAACTAGATTTGAAGTGCTCAGGACAATATCAAGCACCTAATTTCCATTTTGGGGGAAATTGCTACGCACAACCAAATGAGAACTTAATCACAGAGAGAAAGCGGCTACACCTTTCAACATGATCTAAAAGGAAATTTAAACACAATGTCTGGGGTCTTTTTAAAAAAAATCCATAATTATTTAAGTATTTTCTTCTTTTGAGTGGCATAGAATTTAAAAAGTGGTTAAATAAAATAAATAAATAAATAAATAGGAATAGCCAAATTCCAACTTTGTTCCATCTGAAAGATCTGGAGTGTAAAAGACATCTCATGAGAAAACACCTTGTTTGGTTATCTTTGCTCTTTTTCTGTCTTTGAAGAGAAGTCTGGGAAAAGTCCTTGGATATCTGAATTGCAATATGAACTCAGTCGTTGAGTAGCGAAGTTAATTTTCTAGTAAGTGCCGCCAGCACTGAGCATATCATCCACACAGAAGGAGAGGCATATTCGAGCTGATGCACACAGAATGTAAACATCTAAGTTATACATTGCTGTGGTATCACATAGTTTGCCTCTGTGTGAGTCCAGATGTTGTATTTGTCTATTCAGGAAAAACCATCACCACAACAAGAAGACAATATTGTGCTCAGAGATTAGCGTACTAAACTCTTGGGTAACTGAGACAGCTTGTCTCCTCTGAGAGGGAGTGGACGTGCTGGTTCTTCCTAATCAAATATTTATCTGTGGCTCCATGTTCACATGTCCTCTTTCCATCCAGAAGGGATGGAGCACATAGTGCTAGAGGGTACTGTATCTTGGATGGTAGTTTAACCCCAGCAAGATTCAGATACACAAAATGAATGAATGAATGAATGAAAGAGTTGTGTGTTATGGTTTGGATAGGCAGTGTCCTATGAGTGTGAGCTCATGAGTGTGAGGCTGCCAGAAAGTTTAGAGGTGAAATTATTGGATTATGATTAGTGCATTAATCCACTAATATGGATGCACTGGGTGGTAACTGCAGGCAGGTGGGATGTGGCCAAAGGAGATGGATCACTGTGGGTGCAACTTTGTTGTTCATAGTTTGCCCCTAGTGAAACAGAACCCTCTCTCTGCTTTGTTCCTCACTCCTTTCCTTTGTTCCACTCATCTGCCATGATGTTCTGCCTCACCTTGAGCCCACAGCTGAGGAGTCGTCTGCCTATGGACTGAGATCTCAGAAACTGTGAACCAAGTATACGTTTCCTTCTCTAGTTATTCTTATCAGGTCTTTTGGTCCCAGGGATGAAAAAACTGACTCGCAGAATATGGAAGCCTTCCACCATCAATACCAGCACATAACTAGGTCCTCATTCATTCAGAAAATATTTGTCCCCAGTGGATGATGCAGCACACATGTTCACACAGCCTGGGACTATAAACAGGGACCAATGTGCCCTCACAGAATTTATATATTCTCAAGCAGAAAGAGACAATGCCCAGGTAAACAAACAAGATGATTCCAGAAAAGCACAAGTTTCATAAAGAAAGTAGAACACAATCATGAGACTTGAGTATGCTGTCAAGACATTCTGGTGAAATGAAAGAAAAAAAAACAATTCTTCCCCAAATGTCACTTGGCAATGGCTCCAGGCAAACACAGATGCCCTCTTCCTAAGGTTACGGGTGGGGGGGGGGTGACTTTGCTTGCTTGCTTGCCATTTATGCAATAAAGTCCCATAAAGAACAACTTCCCTGGTCCCTGTCAGGCACCACCCCCATATACCAGTGTATTGAGAAAATTCTCAGTTGAGGTGACTCAACCTGAATGATGACACAAATCCTTCAGGACTTTGTTTAATCCAAATCCTGTCCCCAAAACTCTCATGTGTTCATTCACATTAAAATCACCACCGTCTCATAACTCAGCGTGTTTTTCATCCCCCTTTTCCAAATGAGAATGTTCCGACCCAGAGAACCTTAGCAATTCACCCAAGGTCGCACATCTGCTAAGGGGCAAAGTCAAGGTTTAAACCAAGGCAGATGACTTCAGGGTCTGAGGTCTTTCCATTTGATGTCATGGTAAGTGAAAGAGAAGTGGTAATAACAGTGAAGCTTGCTTCTCCCCACCGTCCCCTCAACAGGTCACACAGCCTTCCTAACCTAGTTTGTATTTTTTCCATGAGAGCAGTGTCATAAGGAGACATGTGCCTTCTACCTACAAGGGTGACATTCTTTTCCCTCCTGCAACTTCATTATGCTTCCTTTAGCTCATCAGACTCACCCATGATTTACCAACATCTCGTAACACTAGATGCCAGAAGACAGCAGAGTTGTGCCACTGGAAATATGCAATTTTGCTTTATGTGCTACATGCAATTATGTTTTTATCTATAGCCTCCCCTACTGAACTATAAACTGCTAGAGGGTACTAGGTCTTTGTCAGTGTTTTATCCCCAGCATTTAGCAAAGTTCCAGGTACATAAACTCTTCCAGGTACATAAAATCATTCCTTAGACACTTATGAATGAATGAGAAAGTGATGAGATTACAACTACCAATCTATAGGTAACAGTGATTTTTAAAATTTCGTTTGAGATTTTCTGCACCAAAGTTGTTATATTTTTGCAAGTAAGCAGTAAATTGGCGCAGTTCTCAACTGGACCATCAATGTCAGAAACAGAAAAAATCAAGAGATTGAAAATAATTGTTGCTTTGAACTCTCACAGCTGAGGAACCTTTATTTAGAGCCTCTTCTAAAATAATTATCTTTTTATAAACATGCATTTGATCTCATCTACTCTTTCACAAGTTATTCCTGTGTTTGGTGCTCTGTTTTGACTCCAAGCTACCTTCTGGGCCCCCATCTGTCAATAGCAAAGTGTTACAATTATGACTTCCCCTCAGTCAAATCTGCTAGTTTTCTCATGCTCAGTTGCTATAGCACTTCAGTCTCCCTCTGCAGATCCTTGTTTTTAATACTGCACATTTTTATCTACTATTCATTTACTTACACCCTTTCACAGATTTTTGTCGACATGCTACAGACTTTGACACTTGACAGTTTTCTGAAGCTTTTGCTAAGTAAATTGAAAATTGGGATAGTACAACAGGAATCCAGCCCATATCTGTATATGCTTACACTTCCCTTTCACATTATCCAAAGTCCTGTTGCCATCAACTCTTCATGTAGCAATGAAGAGCCATCTCCACTTGGTATGGACCGCCATACTTGTTTACTGTTGTCAGTGGTAGAACTCTCAATCCTAGACATCAGAAAACTTGGCTGAAATTAAGATAATAAAAAAAAAAACAATTTGTATATTATATACCTGATAGGGGATTGTGTCTAAAATATATAAAAAACTATTTTAATTATAAAATAAAAGACAAAAATCCAATTTGAAAATAGAAACGTGTTCGAACGGTTATTTCTCTCATGAAGACATATAAATGACCATCGAGTACACAAAAATATGCTCAGTATCATTATCACTAGGAAAGTGTAAGTAAAAATTAGGACAAGATTTCACACAGACTAGGATGTCTATCACCAAAAAGATAATAAAACCATTATGGAGGCTTTGCAGAAGTTGGAAATTGGAACCCTCATACACTGCTGTTGGGAATTTAACATGATGACTGTAGCCTCTTGGAAACAGTCTGTAGTTTCTCAAAATCCTAAACATAGAAAGAAGACCATAGACCCAGCAAGTCCATTCCTAGACATTTACCCAAGAGAAATGAAAACAGGTCCACACCAAAACTCTTACACTAATGTTAATAACAGCATTATTCCTAATAGCCAAGATGTGGAAGCAACCTGTTAATGGATAATCAAAGTGGGGTTGATCCATAAAATGCAATATCACCCTTCCATAAAAAGAAATAAGACCTGATAATGTTACAACAAGGGTCAAGCCTAAAAGCACCATGAGTAAGTGAAAAAAATTGGTCACAAAAGATCATCTCTTCTGTGATTTTATTTATTGATTTATTTGTTTTGGTCATATCCAGAACAGGCCAACCAGTAGCTTAGGATTGCCAGAGCGTGGGCAGAGGAGGAGTGACTGGGCATAGATAGAGGATTTCTTTTAGGGATGATGAAAATTTCTTAAATTCTTTAGTGGTGAGGTTGCACAATGCTTTGAATATAGTAAGAAAAATCAATGAATTGGACAATTTAAACAGGTGTGTTTCAATAAATTTCATTTTAGGAAAAAAAATAATTCTCTACCTCTTTGAAATTGCACTGCCAAATAGCTGTCACTATGTCAAGGTTGTTAAAAGCTCATTGGAAAAGATGGGAAGGGCAAATAATTTCCCAAACTACCACAGGCGAGCTTGAGTGAGACAGATTATCCTGTTTGCAGGGCACATCAACAAACCATTGCTATTATACTAGTAATGTTATTTCAGCGTGAGTACTGAAAACATATTTAATTTAGAGGAATGTATATTTTACATTTACTTTCATGAAATTAATAAATGTCACTGAAAATATAATTATGATTTTAAACTTAAATAACTTAAAGGAAAAACCTGGAACCTTTTTACTATTGGTTTTGGTTCAGAATAACATACAAAAGACAAATTAATTTAAAGAATGGATTTTCCTCATCTTCCAGACCTTGGCTTTTTGTTTGTAGATTAGATCTGGATTTGTGGATTTCTGACCTAACCCATTCTGTGTCTGTGATATTGGACTTTGGGATCACAATTGATGAGCAGAGATGATTCCCTCTCTTACATTTTTGTCAAACCATATGCCCATAGATTTCCCTAGCAGAAAATTCCCTCTAAGATAATAAGGTCTCAAGAGATAACAGAGATGCAGCACCTTGCTTATATATAGCATCATGTAGACTAACAAATGAGAACATGGATTTCTGGTTGCATATTTTCCTGTATGTGCACGTGTGTGTGTGTGTGTGTGTGCGTGTGTGTGTGTGAGTGTGTGTGTGCTTATATTCATATTCCCAGAAGATTTAAGATCTAATTTCAAATTTTTAAATTGCATAAGAAGATGATACTATATATCAAGACATTAATTCTCTTCATAATGAAGAAATGAAACTCATATGAAAATAGCATATTTAATTTTGGAATCATATTTTAGTGAGAGAAACCTGGTTTCTATTGACTTGGTAGAATCTTGTCATATCTAATTTATTGTGGTAGAGTTTTGTGGAAGCAAACATATATAAATGTACAAGTTTCAAGTATAATTGGGAAGCATAGATAAAAATAATTTGACATTGAAATTTATACTTAAGAAATGGTGCACTTCACTGCAATCAATTTTTCATTATGTTGTTGAGATCAATAGCCACAAATAAGATATAAAAACTCTATTATTGATGGGACACATGTCAGTATAAAATGTGCAGTTTTCTATAGCATTTCAGGGTAGAAAATTGTATTATACACTTTCCAATGATATTCATATTGCTCTGTAGAGAAGGCCTATTAAAATCAATGTACAGTAAGTTGACTTGGGAATGTTTTATAATATTGAGAAAGGGTAGAGTGCATATAAAAAAGATACTACTATTTTTTAAATATTATCTTAAATTTATCTGTCAGGGTTTGCTTTAGGTTATTAAAATAATGCCCATACATGAGTGTTTTTAGGATTTGAAAATCAGTTCAGCTTGGTCTTTACCAAATCTGATTATCTCAGAAAATCTGGTGATATTTATTAAATAAAACATATCCTTCTATCCCCAAAATACTTTACATAGATGAGGGTGCTGTACGATAGCCACAGAACATGCATTTAAGAAGTAGGGAAATTAACACAGTTGGAAAACCTTTCGAATCCAAAGATATACTTTATATGTAATATTGTTCATAGTACTTTGTTTCCAAAAAGTGCAATCACAGCCCATAATCCTATCCACTTGGGAAATAAATAGATCAGAACATGAAGTTTATTTGGGATATACAGTTATCAGAACACTTGAACTATAGTGGATGTGTCTGAGACATTAATTTCCTTTTTTGAATCTTGATTTTTGTGGAGGTTAAAATTTACATGTAATTTTTTCCTGACATATAAAACATTAAGTCACCAAGTTTCCAAATTTTAAACAGCCACCCTTTTTCTATGTTACTTTACTCCATCAGTTCTTCTTTCACGCTAATCTATTTGACCATAATATAAATACAGTTTAATCTAAGATAAATTGTGTCTGTGCAACCTAGTTGATGAAGGACCGATTGTTACATCGCTTGTTGTTGAAATCAGACTTTTTTAGAACAAATAACTCAGCAGTGAGACACTTTTCCAAATGGTTCACATTATATTTCCAGTCAAATGATATTTATTCATTATCTGGACAAGTGTGGCACTCCATGGGACACCTGATCCTACTTGTAAAGCAAAAAAAGGAGAGGAAATCCACCTCGAGAGATTGCTATTCAAATTTTGAAAGGTATACATTTCTAATTTAGAGGGTAATTTATTTCCAGGTAAAGGGGAAATAAATATTTCCAAGCAAAGCTTATGAGTAAGCAGCACTTTGAAGAAAAAGAAAAAGATGAATATTACTTAGTGGGTGGTCCACGGGAGAGGGGTGTGTGTGTGTGTGTGTGTGTGTGTGTGTGTGCGTGCCTGCATGCTGCAGTAGTCTCCTCTGATAAAATTCTGCCATTGTGCAAATATTAATTGAACCATACTTCAAAACCCTTGAAGAGTCAAAGACTGAATTACCAAGAGGTTTTAATTTCACAGCAGAGCCATATTAACCAGGTGGGACTGTCCCTGGAAAAAAATACTATCAGCAGGAGGACTGAGGCCACAGGCCTGCATGGTCTCACAGCCGTGGACTTCTCCTGAGGCCTCACTCTGTGATTTGCACCTTCTCACTGTGTCCTCACTTGGCTTTCTCTCTGTATCCACACATCCCTGCGTATCTTCTTATAAGGTGCTATGGTTTGGATGTGAGGTATAACCCCCAAAAGCTCACATGCAAGACAAGACAGGAAGGTTCAGAGGAGAAATGATTGTGTTGTGGGAGTCTTAACCCAATCAGTGGATTAATCCCTGGTGGTATTAATTGAAGTGGTACGGTGTGGCTGGAGGAGGTGGGAATTGGGGCGTGGCTATGGGGTATATCTCTCTGCTTCCAGATGAAGCAAGCTGCTTCCCTCTGCCGCAGTGTTCTGTCATGATGTTCTGCCTCACCTGGAGCCAATCTTCTATGAACTGAGACCTCTGAAACCCTGAGCCCTCAAATAAACCTTTCCTCCTCTATAATTATGCTGGTCAGATCATTTAGTCACAGCAGAAAAAAAAACTGACTACAACATAAGGACAACAGTCCTATTAGATCAGAGCTCCCCTCATATTATCTCATTTAACCCCGATTACCTCTATTACAGCCCTGTCTCCATGTACATCATACTTTGGATCCACATTTCGAAGGAGAGACACAATTCAGTCAGGAGGCAAGAAATGGACACAAGTATCTTCAATATATTTAATAAATCTCCTAAAAGTGCTATGGGATTCAGGAGAGGAGGATGCTTCAGAAACTTGGATATAAACGTTAGTTACCTCATTCCTAAGATTAAGTGATGAGACTCCACATAGCATTATGAATTCTCCAATTCAAAACGACCAAGAATTGTGGGAAATGTGATCGAGATAGACTTTTTTAATGGGACAATTTCACACTAGTAGGATGGTTATGGTAAAGCAGAGGCAGACCAGGAGGACATTCAGAGAATAATGAATAGCACATTTTGAAGAGAACCCAGAGACCCACAGGGAAGAGGCCAGAACGACCCCCAGGTAGGTAGACAGGTAAGAGTCTGCAGAGTTGGTCTGAGGATGCCATATTGACTAGATACCAATGGAAACATTTGTAGTTTCTGAGTATGCATCATAAGTGACCCTAGAGGATGCTGTGTCTCCCTGAGGAAAGGAGAGTGGATTGCAAGGTGAGTTTGTGGGGAAAAGGACACAGGGTGAAGGATTCAGGGTTTGCTCAAGCTGAAGTATGGTTGTCCTGGACTTTCAAACCTCCCTTGTGTTTATTTATGATACATTTCATTCCTTTGTTTTCCAGAAACATCATTTCCTGAACAGGCAGGGAAGGACCCATGACTGCCAAGTTGCTTCCCGCCAATTGCTCTCCATCTTGCTCTCAAGACAAATCTGTGAGATTCATCAGTCATTTCAGACCCACAAGATTATTAAGCAAGGTGGGACATGCCCAAGGTCACCACATAAGTTATGAGGAATCCATATGGGTTGTCGATTCTGTCTGCTCCAAATAGTGAGGTTTTTGTAAGGCATGGTGCAGAGTCTAGTGCTCTGACAGGAAAGCACTAGACAGGAACTGGTCAATATGAAAGGTCAGACAAATTAGTAAAATGGCATATGGCAAATGAGGTGAAGGAAGGGAAGGTGTGGGAGAAGGGGAGCTCAGAAATACTAGGAAGCTTGGAGGACAGAGAAAGAGTTGAGAGAATGATTTCAGGACCTCCATAGCCTCCTGCCAAACCATTACATCATGCTGTGCCAGTTTGTCAAATCTCCTGAGTTCCAGTCCTGACTTCTGTGACTACGACAGAAGGTCATGCTGACTTCTGTGGCTAACTGCAATCGGAAGTTATTCTAAGAGGAGATTGGATTTGAGTTCACATCAAGACAACAAACAAACAAGCAGGTGGATACTTGTATTTCCTGAAAGACAGCCCCTCTGACCTCAGCTGAAGGGTCTCCTGACTAATAACAGTGTTTGCAACTCGGTATGTGTAGAGCTGCAGTGGTTTTTAATCATGAAAATTCTAAGTACTTGTGGAATGAAGAGGTAGTTAAGTAGCAGAGTGCTTCCCTAGCATGCAGGAGGCCCTAGGTCCAATCCCCAGTTCTGCAAAAAGCAAACAAAACAAAACAAAAACTATATATATATTATATATATATATATATATATTATATATATTTGTGCTTATTTAGAAGCATGTTACCTGATTTCTGAGATGTATACAATTTCCTTTAAACTGTCTCTTTTTAGGGAGTTTCTTCTTTCAATAAGGCAATTCTTTATGGGATATATTGAATACATGCTTCTCAGTGCTTTTGTGAATAGACAAATTTTAAAATATGTTTCAAAACTCACACTTTGGTAGATCAATGCACACACCTGCAGCACATTGTCAGGCACACACCCAATTCCTTTTTCTTCCAGTGAGTCATGGTTGTGATATACCTGGTTTTATGTTATTTTCTAGTTACTTATCGACTATCAGAAATGAAATGGTACTTAAGGATAACAATACGCATTTGTTTATTTCTCTCTGCTAATGTCAAAATTTGAGGAAATTCAATGTCAAAAAATTGGACACAATAGAAAATCAATATTGACATAGAATTTATAATACTGCATCTTTATATGCATGAATGATGGAGAAAATATTAATTTTGATTATTTTTTTAAGTGTTCCAAGAATTAACTTCAAAGTATGACAAGCTTGTTATAGGGCACAACTTAAGAACAGACTGATCACCACTGAGAAGTCCAAATTTGAGAGTCTTTATTAAGCCGGCCGGCTGACTGTCTCACACAATGCCCCAAAAAATGGCTATTGGAAGAATAGCCCCGACCACAGGGTTGTAGGGGTTCTTATACCAAAAATCACATCAATCATAAGTGTCTGTTGCTATGATTTGAAATTACACATTAACATCATGAGATCATTGACAGAGGGAGAAGTGGATCAAAATGAACCTTACCTAGGTACAAACTAAAGAATGGTTACTAACATCCACACAGTCACCCTTCACATGGTACATTGTTTAGGAGGAATAGGAATCAAAAGAGAGCAATTTTTTTACTACATAGGAGTTGCCATTGCATATTATTAAACATGTCACACCAAGTAACTGATGATGGGCAGAGAGGCGGGGTGTTCCCATGGGAGAAGCTTATTTCCTACATAACATGGAGTCTCAGAGCAAAATGGAGTCTGTTTAGTCACTTCCCTTAGAGTCTGGCCTGTAACATTCTCATGGAGTCAGATCTGTCAGCCATCACAGCTGTGATATAAAGACAATGATGCTGTTGTTTGGATATTCAATGTCCCCCCAGACACCATGAGTCAAAGGTCACCGTGCCTGTGGTAGATGGTGGTGATGGGAGATGGTGAAACGTTTAGGAGGTGGGGCTTTGTGGAAAGAAGTTTGGTCACTGGGGCATGTCCTTGAAGGGAACGCTGGCCCTTCTCTTCTTTGCTTGCTGGACTCCATAAAGTGAGCAGGCCTGCTCTCCCACCTGCTCCCTCCATGATGCATTAAGCCACCACAGGACCAAATCAACAGGGCCAACAGCACATCGGTGGAGACTTCTGAAGTCATGAGCCAAAATGAACTGTTCCTCCTTAGGTCGATTTATCTTAGCTATTTTGTCCTAGTGATAGAAAGCTGACTGACAGAAATAACTACTGTGCTTCTTGGGAGCCTTTATTTTAGCTTTGGAAAAACCTTTAGCTATGTGGACTAGATCGCTTGAGAATCTTTGGAGAAGGATATTTTCGAACTACTTAGGATTGAGGGTAAAAAAGTTTTCACAGATCAATGTTTAAGGTAGCCGTCTGAGAGAAAAAAAAAAAATTGAGATGATCTCATTTTAATATGAAAAAGTTATTGAAAGTTAAAAAAATCAAATGAAAGTTGAATTAGAAGATAAAAAAGGAGAATAACAATTAGATAACTAATAAGTCTAGTAATGATGAAGCATAGAAAAATTTGGCAGATGACAGGAAATAGGAGTAATGCCCATTGCATAGATATCTTTGGGGATCACATAATACCAATTAGGTGGTGAGTCACCAAAATCCAAATATAAACCCTAACCAAACACCATTCATCCGTTATGGCTGTGTGAACTGGAGGGAAGAAGATTCCAGAATTAGAGAATGCCCATCTTTATACTGACTTTGCTCTCAGTTCTGTATGTTCTGTGTTTCCATCAATTATTTAAGGGATCTGCATCTCCATTTCCTTATCTATAAAATGGAGCAGTGATAGTGTGACTATGAAAAGTATATTAATTAATATTTAGGATAAAATTAAAACATTCCTTTAATCTAGCTTAATATTTTGGTACTAATTCAAATTGTAGCATTGATATGATGCATTAAAATTTTATAGGTTCAATCTATAATATGAAAATAAATAATTCCTATTCATTTAAGGAGAATACACTTAGGGTATTTTAATTAAAATTAATTCAAACTGAAGCATATCAATGTAGATCATCCTTTTAATTATTAAAAAATCATGTTTCCTTATTTGAAATTAACCCTTTTAAAAATCAGTTATTAAAATTATTTATCATGAGTATTGTACTATGGACAAGAAAGTAGTCAAAGACTAGTGCATCTCATTCTTTCAATGTATATGGTAGGGAATATTTTGAGAAACAATCTGAAGACTTTCAAATTCTTGGGACAAAATTCAGAAACAGCATAGGAGTTTTAGTGTGCTATGTGATACCCTAGTGTCCTACTCTATGGGAATATTTCAGAAAAATAAAAAGCTTTTAACTAGTCTTTTGGAGAAAAATCATTTAAATGGTCATTTGAGAAATGAATGATTTTAAGGAACTATATTCACAATTTTAGAGTTCACTTGGTCAAATCTAGTATATCCGTCAATGAATGCTTATCAGTGCCTAACACTGGATACTTATATCATTATTCACTTTGGGTGGTATGTTCAATATGGGGACATTAAGAACCCACTTTACATTAGTGCAATAATCAACTTATACTTTAGTATAATAAAAATAGTTTATTCATGGAAGTTCAGAAAAAAGTACATCTTATAGAGAAAGGTGGGGAAACTGCCACAAAGAACAGAAATCTTCTTAAACTTCCACCTAGAGGTTAATTTTGTAACAAAATATAATTTATTTAGATACAACCCTCACTTTCAAATTTCCATACTGTGTTTCCTGAGTTAGGTTAAATTTGCTCATTAAATTCTAATTATTAAATAACCAATTGAAAAATAATATAATGCATTTTTAAGTATAAGAAATGTACAAATACACAGAGTCCAAACTCTAAGGGACTAAACTAAGCATTTTACTATTTGAGCTTTTTTCTTTTACAACACGTTACAAACAATTGATGAGGCAAATAGAAAAGGGATACTCATTGCTGCTATTGTCTTATCACAAAACCAAAGGTTATTTACAAATGGACCCTAATTGCTCCTCAGTTTCCTAATTGGCTTGGACTGGCTCAGCCATCATAAGACCACAAATATTTTTAGACAAAAAAGACCAGAGAAGTTGTCTCATACACTTATTTAATCTCCTCCTGAAACTTATGATGACATTAACTTCTTTGTACTTGCATTAACAATCTGAAATAGTTTCTGTGGATTGAACATGTCCTCTATTATTAGAATTACATTAAGAAAATTATAAATAGTTAACTCAGTACTGGCAGCTGAGATTTTCTTGCATTATGAAATAGGGCAAGTTTACCTAAGTAGACCATAGATTTAATATATTTTATATTTAAATTTGAATAATTCATGTTACATAAATTATTATTCAAACTTTCATGAATTGCCTACTATGTGCTAGACAATGGAGAGAGACAAATTAATAATATGCAGCCTAATTATCAAGCAGAATACAATTTGATGGTGAATATGGACACAGAGTTACAATACCACAATAGCATGCAATCATAAGGACATGCACAGGGTCCTCAGCATCCTGATACTCTGAGCACTTAGTGTGTTTCAAAATCTGCTTTAAGCCCTCCGTACATAGTGATTAGTTCCATCTTCCATGTGTGGCGTAGGGCAGGTACTGCTTTTACTTTCTTTGAGTTCAGGATGATATTGAGAAGCAAAGGTTAAAAATCTGCCCAAGGTCACAAAGATAAGAACTGGCAGAGCCAGGCAGTATCCAAACTTAAGAAGTCTTGCTCAAGATCTTTTCTGGAAATACCAGAGTATATCTCAGCTAACCCAGGTGAGTTCTTAAATAGGACAAGCAGTTGCACCAGGCAGCTTGGCAGAACATAAGCTTTGGAACCCAACTGTGGGTGTGGGCAGAGAATGACAATTCAGTGTTGCTGAAGAGCCACGCAAGGGTGGAGTAGGACGGACGTTATGGCCACAATGACACCAGTGGGAAGGGCGGGGCTTTGACCCACAAACCAGTACACGTGCCTTTTCACCCAGTGGTCAGGACTTCCCAAATTGTGCTTGCTGGTTGTTGCTTGATAAAGGTCTTCGTAATCAAATTACCTTAAGGAACTCTGCTGTACATGTTTTAAATGTTTTTTTTTTATATTTTATTTTTAGCACCATGATAGTGGTGCTAAATAATAACATTTATTATAAGTCTCTAAGAGAAAGATACATTTTTAAGTCTTTCACATTGGTTTTGGACAACTGAATCCTTTTACTGCACAGTGCCTCATGTCTCAGGTTATGGTTATTACACTGTCCTCCAGAGTCCATGGTGAACAGATGCTGCAGGCAATAGGGACTTGCTTTGTGAACTAAGTTGGCAAAGGAGACGGTCAGGTGGGCATGCATGGTGACCTTCTGGAACCCGTGTGGAATTTAGATTTGAGGAAGCCGAAAGAGGGACTGTGGAGTCTACTAAGAGTTGTGCCCACGCTGAGCAATATTGTTGACGCCTTTGTGTCTCCTTTTTCAAGAAGGTTTTATTTCCCCTTCCCCAAGCTTCTCCCATTCTCCCCCAAATTCAGGAACATGTCACTGCTGTCTTTATTATTTGCAGCTATGTCATGAATGACATCCAGCACTATTTCTAGAAATACCGAATAGTGTTGTTTTTTGAGGGAGTGTGGTTTTTTATGTTTTGGTTTTTGACATGGAGAATCTTGAAGACCAAGATTTCTTCAAGATTTGAAAGAACAAATTACAATGGCAGAAAGAAGACAATGAATTGTGTTATGGTTTGGATGTCAGGTGTCCCCCCAAAAGCTCACCTGTGAGACAATGTAGGAAGGTTCAGAGGAGAAATGATTGGGTTGTAAGAGTCTTGGCCCAATCAGTGAATTAATCTCTGCTGGGATTAATTGAAGTGGTAGGGTGTGGCTTCAGGAGCTGGGAATTGGGATGTGGCTTTGGGGTCTATGTTTTGTATCTGGAGAGTGGAGTCTCTCTGCTTCCAGATGATGTGAGCTGCTTCCCTCTGCCACACTCTTCCGCCATGATGTTCAGCCTCACCTGGAGTCCCAAATGGAGCCAGCCGTCTACAGACTAAGACCTCTGAAAGTGTGAGTCCTCAAATAAACCTTTCCTCCTTTACAGTTGTGCCAGCCAGGTCATTTAGTCACAGCAGCAAAATAGCTGACTAAAACAAGTTGACACCGTGGAAATGTAGAAAGGGAATAACACAAAATGCATCCCAACTGCTCAGTGTAACAGTGGGATCTGCCCTGGCTTAGGATAAGCCTAATTTGCAAGGCACTCATGAATGCTCTATTTATTTACATTTATAAACTTCAAAATATCAGAGTTATTTTAAATTTCTAGAACCAGTGGCTTGGTTTTGAAGGTAGCATTCTGTAGTGCACAGGAGAAAAAATAGATAAATAAAAAAAACACACAAGGAATTAAGTGCTAGTATTAGAGTTAGGAAAATGTGGATTTATCTGTGGATGCTAATACTGTGAAATATTGTCACCATCAAACTTTAATTCAGTTCTTGAGAGTAAGAACAATGGTATCCAAGGGTTTTTTTTTTTTTTTTTTTTTGTATCTCTGAATGAGGTACAAGTTTTTCAGTCAATGAACATAAGGAAGATAAATGAAAAAACTTTTTAAACTTAGGGCAAATATTTATTTCAGTCTAAGTGTTGTATACAATTACATAGAGCATGCATAGAGCATTCAAGACCTCATATATATATATATATATATATATATATACACTTATGTATATATATATGTATGTATATAAACATTGAGAAATTGGTTTTTTCTTACTTTTTAAAAAATTTTCTAGGAAGGTTTAATATTATGTTAAACATTATGTGACTGTTCATTTTTACTGATGCAGGTAGCTTATTTCAACAGTTTGGAAGGATTTTCTTCTGCCGTCAGTTTTGGCTTTAGGCATTTTAAAATTAATAGACTGGGTTAAGTGAAGGGCACATTTGCAGTCTGTATTGGGTAAAAGTGAACATAAACATGCTGCTACCAAATGACTATGAGAAAACATTTATGGAGAGATGAAATTTTTTTTTTTAAATCTGAGATAATAAAGTAATTGGATTGAAGCTGAGAAAATGTGCACTGCCTCTTTGTCACAGTCCCTCACAGGTTTTATGTTATTTTTATTTTATGTTGTTTTAATCTATTCTTGGGCTCACTCTGGGCAAAGCCCACTCTGCTTCGTGGCTCTGAACAATGCCATTCAGGGAAAGCCACTTCAGTTGGAGAGCCTCCCAGTGGCTCCTATTAATTTGTGTGTGAGAGCATTAATGCTTCTGGTAGATAATATCAGGGAACAATTATTTTGACAACTTTTTAGAAAATGCTGGTTGCAGTGGGAAATTGATTTGAACCACAAAAAGGATAAAGAGTACTCTCTAGCATCAGTAAGGCTGACAGGTGAGACCACAGAGAGACTTTTTAAAAATTTTTCCATATGAATGTATTGAAGAATTATATATTATAAGCACTGTATCAATACGCACAATATAAATATATATATATATGTTTTTATATATGTGTATATATGTGTGTATACACACACACACACACACACACACACACACACACACACACACACATCTACGTATCACCAGATTGCAAACTTGAAAGAGCATAGACCCCCAAACCTATGTTGGAGTAAAATACTGCATTTATTTGTTCTGCTTGTTTCTCAAAGCATGCAGGGAAACATTTGAATCCTGAAAAGTAATGTAGAAAGATACATAATTGATTTCATTATTGTCAGGACCCACTTCCTGGGCCCTGTAAAGATCAGTGAACTCACAGTCGATCCCATTCTCAGACCCCTTCCACTGGTTTAGTGCTCTGCAGAGACCATTTCAAAATTCCTAATAATTTTATCTTTGAATGGGAAAATGGGGCATGCCCTGGGAGCTCGGATTCTCCACTCAGATGTGGTTCCACCTGTCAACAGCTGCCTGTGTCCTTGACCCCAGCCAGTGATCTCAATCTCTTGTGACCCAACAGAGGTAGGGCACTTGGAGGGAGGGTCCCCAAGCAGCTATGAGAGACTGCTCTCATCCTGAAAGTGTTCCTGTGTTCAAAGAATGTGGCTTAGAATACTAAATTTAAAAAAAATTTAAAAGTCACCACTACAGGTTTAGAGAGAAGCCAGAGAGGAAGGAAAATACCCTCTTACTTCTTTTTTTTTTTTAAACAAAGGGTTCTTCATTTTCACCTTGTCTTTGGCCCTAGAAGTTGTGTAGCTGACCCTGACTTAGGAGGAGTATTGTTTGTGTGAACAAATGATAATGGTATTAGAGAGGGATCTAATAATGCCTTTAATGTCCCACCCACTCTCCAGGTATTCATGGTCAGTGAGTGCTCTGCAGTAACCGGTGTCAACCATGGTCTGACTTGAGTGGAAGCTTGTTACTCAAGGTAAGGGAAAGAAAGAAGCGTATGAGATGCAAGGACTCTCCGCTAGTGGTCATTGCTAATGGTCAGCAAGTTTTCTATAGCCACAGGGTCTGCTCAATCACAGGTGACAAACTATGGCAGTGAATGTTTTCCTGAAGTCATCCTGGGGCTTGGACTCTGGGTTTCCCCTGAGTGGTAATGTATGTAGTAGATGGTAATGCTTCTTTCTCTACATATTGAGTGGGATGTCTTCAGTTCAAGAAGGAACAAAACCAGTTCCCTCCTCAATTCTTGACCTTTAAGAAAGAGTTTGGTTTTGCTTTGTTCCCTTAACCCAGCACGAGACTTCAGGGTTCTGTATATGGGACTGCCTAGGACAAGCTTCTGACCCTGCTCAACCCCTTAGTTCTCTCCAGATTGCACTAGGTCCTGACCACAGGTCCTTCATCTTTCTTTGACTTCCCAAGTGGTGATGTTTGCATGGTTGGTTCTCTTTGTCAATCTTGCTACTAAAACGCTCTTTGCCCTGTGTCTTCCAACACTTTCTGGTCAACCTGCCTGGGGGTTAATCCTTCCACTGCCCACTCTCAGCTGCTTATTTTTGTTCTCTGTTTGGAGCCAGTACCCGTATTTCAATGGCCTCTCTTTATTTGCTGATTGGAGGTATGCTAAGCATCATGTCTGAAGCTATCACTCTGCACACTACACGTCTTCGTGTGTCAAAAATGTAGCACTTTATGTGTGAGATACTTAGTTACCTAAGGGTTTTTCTTTGTCCCAAGCAAAAGAGAAATGAGGTATTCTTAGAATTATGGAGTTCAGTCCTAGGTTTTCTGGAAGGAGGAAGTTTACAAGACATTTTTAAGGATCAATGACTTCGTTCATGTTGACAGGTACTCTCTAATTAAATTATCCAATGCCATTGCTCTGAAGCCCAAATAACCATAGTAATAATAGTTTACTCTCTAAATTTCCATACATATTTTTCCCCTTGGTCATAGAGCCCAGATAGGCAGAGAGCAAGTCCTGACTTAACCTTATAATTCTTACATATTGAATGAAAAATAATCCCCCCTCTCTCCAGGCTTGAATAAATTTCAATTCAGGGATCTACAAGAAGATTGGGTTATCCAAACCTTAAATTCTGGAAAAATTTGGCAACATAATGTTCTTGAACCGCTGTACTGGGAGAAAAATAAAAATAATTTAAAAGTTCCCATGCTCAATTCCTCACCCTCCCCATGTTATGCCATGGACACAGAAAGTAAAGGCAGGGCTAAAATCCTAACTCTGGAAGACTTGGTTTTGATTTCGTGTTTCAAACTATCCACGAAACTGAATTTTTCTGCGATCCTCCATGCAGTTTAGTGAGTTGTTATTGACATCTCTAGATTCCCATGTGGACACCACAGTAGAGGCCCAGCATGAAGGAGAACACTGAGGATGTTCGAAGAAGCTGTATTATAATTAGCCCTAGACCCTGTATTGGACAATACAGACAAACATTTACAGAAGTGTTCTTAAATTTGCCTGATTTACTTGCATATTTCATGCCTTATGAAAATTATGCATAATTTAATAGAAACATATTCCAAGTAGTAAAAATACTTTCCAGAAAATTCATCTTGTCTTACTCCTTATCACCATAAGACTACAAATTAGAACATCTTGCACAATACCTGTGACTTGTTCAAACATTTTAGATCTTGAAAGCCTGGTAATTATACCTTTGGTTCGAAATTTGAATATATCTGTAGCATGGAATACCCACTCCCTTTATAGGTTGCTGGCAGGATTTGTTTTTCACTTTAGGAGCAATCTATTCTTTGTAGAATATTCCCACACATGTCTGTGTCTATTTCTCAGAGCGGTGCCACAAAGGATATGACCCTTTTGCTCCCAGTAACCTTTCATGGTGCTGAATCGCCTTGGACATTGGTGCCAGTCAGCACGATTTGATTTGCTATGGTAAGAATAAGATTATATCTAACAGACGATGTCATTTCCAGGTTCAATAGGCACAGATTTAAAACTAGTCCTCTCTTTGACCCTCTGGATTCTCTTGAACTCTTGCACCGTCTTTGACAGCGTTTGTGAATGAGTGAATTCATGAAAATTCAAGGTTATTTTAATGATAATGGCACTGGGATTGACAAAGGAAGAAGGCCGGGCTGGTCTCCCCCAGCCAGCCGGCCAGGGTGTTCCTTCTCCAGAGCAGACTTCCGTCCTGGCAGACGGACTGCAGAGTGAATTCCTGTGGACGGTCAAAGGCTGAGAGCAGTTGTGTGTCTATGCTGCTGCTACTGATCTGTGAACATGACATGCCTGAGAATATCACATCACCATGGCAACGACAAACATGGAGCTAAATTCCATTAGCGGCAGTGACTCAGTGAGTCAAATGGATAATGTGCTGGGCCTGGCCAGCTGCCCACAAAGGCTTATGTGAAAGTTGTGATGAATTAACTTCAGCTTGTTATGGCTACATAGGTATAAATTCTCTTTGGGTGACTTACATCCTTATATTTATGGTATTTCTTAAATAAACACTTAAAAGTCCTGTAGTCCACTCCTAGGAACACATATTTGGGGCTTCTTTCTGCTGTTTCAAAACACCCAAGATTCTCACAGCTGCCTCTTCTTTTATTTTTTTCCGTTCCTCTAGATGATTTTTTCTTAAGGTCTTTCCCCCTACCCATTAGTGACAGGGAGTTGAGAGATTTAGAACATGTTTCTCTTCAAATGGTTTCCTATGAAACCTGTAGAATAAGTTTAAAACTAAAACCTTCCTTGATGGAGATCAGTGCTGTCAAGATTTTTAAGAGAGCCCTTGGTCAAAAGGAGAAAAAAGTTAAGCTCTTTGATATAGTCAGTGCCATTGGGAGGCCATCAGTTCGAGGTAAGATTAAAGAATATAGACATTTTCAGAATTACTTTGAGTATATGCGGTTAATAGCTTTAAATTATGTATGATATACCTACCTCATAATATCCTAAATTTAAAAGGGTTATGATCCTTCTTCAAAGTAAAATCTGATTGATAGAGTAAATGGCTTGCCTTCTTTATACAACTGGTTAGTGAAAGGGGGAGAAATAAAGGGTGTTAGGTGTTGAGGTGCAGATCAGTAACATAGAGCTGGGCAAAACCCTGAGTTCCATCCCTAGCTCGGAAAAAAATAAGGGAAGGAAATGCAATTGAATTCGCCAGAACAGATCAACTTACCTTTTCTATTATAGACCTGGGTCCCCTGCCCTTGCTCCGTTTCTGTTTCTAGAACACAAGTGCTCCTCCTAGTGTCCTCTGCAGCAACCATATGAAATGTGGCCCAGTGGTGTGTTGGAGAAGATTATTGACCAAGAAATTAAAATATTCAGTTCCCACTACAAAAGAAACAGATGTAGCTGATGAAACATAGCGAGCAACTATTTTAAAAATTTAGACACAAAAATAAGCCAGCCTACTAACTCGCTTAACTTTCTCAAAATAGAAAATAATGCAAATTATGACAATTTTAATAATTATGACCATACCTATTCCTGGTTTTCTCCAGGAAATATTTAATGAACAAAATCAAATCACACATAATTTTCCTCTTATAACTAAATATATATTTTATATTTGCCATCTTTTTTTTACCAACAAGACAATACAGATAATAATCTGGTGGGAGATCTCATGCTTTTAAATCTTCTTTTCCCGTCCCAAACCAATAGGTCATCCTTTCTGATTGTTTATTATTATTTTTTATTGGTGTGTTTTAATTATACATAATGGGATTCACTGTTACGGATTTATACATGCATATAACAAAATTTGGTTTTGTGTGTGTGGTGTGTGTGTGTGTGTGTGTGTGTGCGCGCGCGCACACACATGTGTATGTATGTGTCCTGCGGCAAGTGTGAGTTATGGAAAGAAGTCAATTTGACAACACTGAGCAATACTCTGAACTGCCTGGAGTGTGTTTTGAGTAGTCGTGAGAGGAGAGGGGAAGGCTGAGCTCTTGAGAGCCCAGTCTATATATGGACGGAGGCACTAAGGCCTGGGAATGCTTTTGAGCAGAGCAGAGACATGGTGAAACAGTCCTGAAGGCAATCTGAAATAGATATTAAAATCATAGTACTTTGAACAGGTTAGGGGAAGCCCATCTAAGACAGATAGGTGGTTTAATATGAATTTAAATAAAAATAAAGCAGTTTTATATTCAAGCCCTTTGTAATATTTTAAAACAAGAGAATATTTTTCCTCATAGAGATTGTTATAAAATGTTAGGTAATAAATGGTTAATTAAAAGTTTCTTGCAGTTAGCACATACTTTTTTTTAAAATGAGAATGAGTACAAATTGCTTTAAGGTGTTTGAACAGTTTTTCCTTTAAGCTATTTCAAGCTTTCCTGTCCTTTGAACTTTGATTTATAAAGAATTAAAAGGTAAACCTCAGCTAAAACTTCTTTCTCATGCATTTTAAATTCCAAACTATACATATTTTTAATTGTTGAGACTTGTCTATGCTCCAAATAATCAATACTCATTAAATGCAAAAGCCTTCATTTGCAACCCAAGATCAATTGTACGTTTCTGAGTTTTTCTGGAGTCCTAAGACCCTGCTGGTAGGTGCTATTTTCAGGCAAGTCTCTAGGTGACTAAGGCAAATCCTCTTCAATAGTGTATCTCTAATACGTCGTGAGCCTCGGCCTTTTAATTTCTTTGGTTGGAGTTTTAGAGGTGAGAAGGGTGAACTCCTCGCCTCCTCTAATTTGATCCTGGCCCCCATGTGCGTGTGCGCCTCCTCTCAGCATCGCAATAACTATGCTGGGTCAAGAAGCAGGACACCTCTGCCTTCTCCGACTGCAAGGCACTGTGTTTTTTGCTTTCCCTCAACTCTCTTATGCACTCCTGTTACTTTTTATTATTTCCAGCCTCTCTGATGTATCCCAGGCTGCCCTCATATCAGTCTCAATGTCAACGCATGCACCAGGTGACACTGTTATCAGCAAGTTCAGCATCAGCAACTCCTCCCAGCCCCCGCCCCACCATGGTGTCAGCATCTGACCCTGTGCTGGTTCACAGCAGTATTTTAAATTCTAATTCATTTATTTCATGCTGGGATTGTACTGATATTTAGAGGGAAGATGATCTGCTCAGGATAGAAAGGAGAAGCAGACATCTTTTCATTTTATGTGAATTGGATAAACCAGAGAGGAAGCTAAAGTGTGAAACCCTTGTTCTCCGAAGGGACTGTGTGCATGCTCTGTTTCCTCTCTTGGTCTCTTCTGGAATAGCAGGTCACGCCTTTTTCCAGGAATTATGTTTCTATCTTTAATTCGCATAGAACTTCGAAACTCTGTATGAAGTTGTCCTTTTAGGACCACTAAAAAGTTGTTCACAAGACAAGATGCGAGTCTTAACAATCCTATGGCACATGCTTCTGGTAAATTGGGACCCACCTCCTGGTCCTTCCTACCCATATTTTAGACTAAAACTCTTGTGTTCTTAGTGCTTAGATTATCCACCATGGAGGTGACTGAATTCTGAAGGGGTAACCTGAAAGTCTTAAGAAAATTCTTCTAGGAAGCTAACAAGGACCATACAAATTTTTGACATCTTATTACTGATGGCTGTTATGGAGCCATAGGGTCTATTACCTTTGTGGATCACACTGAAATACTTCTATTCCCTAGTTTTCTACCTCACATTCTATCACCTCCTCATGGCTTCTCATCTCATTTCCAGGCAATCCTGCAATTAAGTTTTCAACAGTAATAGTGAAAATTAGTAAAGAAGGAAGCCAATTCCCTTGCTATTTCATGTCTGTGAGCTGAAGGGTCTGCTACATCCACACTCTGGATTCTGTCCTTCATTCCTTGGTTAGACCATATTGATAGATGGTCTCTGATCAACAACAGAATTGATGTCTCTCACAGTTCCAGGGATGGGAATGTTCAGATCCAAGCATCTGTGGATAGTGTCTACAACAGCCTTGTGTGTGCTTGTTACTAACTGAATTTATTAATAATAAATGGGTAAAAAGGAATCTAATGGTATTTTCCTATATTAATAGGAATTGTTTGCAAAGAAACAAAAGTCCATATGTCAAAGATAATAAGATATCAGAGTGAGCATTTTCAAGATAAAAAAATGCAAATAAATTGTAGAAAAAGCTATTCGTAAAGATTAGACCATCCTAACCAACAACTGGTACAAGTAATCTGAGAAGTGTTACAGTTCCTTTTACTTCAACAATTTCACTTTACCAGAACTTGCCTGGTAAACATTTAAGACAGTCACATTTAAAAATTAAAAAGCACTCACTACACCCGAGACCCAGAGAATGAATCAGAAATCAGAAATGCACTGAATACATCTAACCCACGGAACATCATAGGGGAACTTCGCCCAAGAAGCACATCTAATGGCAGAGGTTGGTGAAAAAGGATGCAAGTCATTGAAATTCAGTGAAGCAGGTGCCGTGGGAGCAGCAAGGATGCAGTTGCCAACATGCAGGGCCACGGGTCATGCAGGCGACAGCACAGGCGAAGGCCTAGGATGAGCAGTGTTCTGGCCAGCCAGGTGGCCAGGTCTGGCCAGAGAAGAACATGCAAACCGGGGATGAGGAATCCAAGCTGGAAGCCTGCTGAGAAATTGTTATTTTATTCTGAAAGACCTTGAGCCTGGGAGAAACAGGATCCCATTTGCATTTTATAAAGGGCACTGTGGCAGAAATGTGAAAGATAAACCAGAGCAAGGAGACTGGAGATGGAGGAAGCAGTGGATAATGAGAGCATGAGTTTCCATGGGGGCACTTCAGAGAAGCTTCCCAAACTGGCATCTGCCCCTTTAATCAATCTCTTCCTCCTGTGGCTACACAGACATACACACTGCTCGTTTGCAGGATGTTTTATATCTAACCAGTCATCTTCTTTAACAAACTCTTACACTACAATACTATTTGGAAACATGTGGTACACAGATATATTTTATAAAACATGTTTTTTTTCACATCTATCTAATTACATGTTTTATGTCCCAAACTCTGTTTGGAGAAGTCCATGATATTACTGCAATCTTAAAAAATAATAATATTTGGTTAGAAATTAAGTATTATTCTAATATTTAAATTAAGACACAGACCAGGGCAAATGAGCAGAAGGATAATTAGAAATCTGCAAGATGGATCATGACTCAAGTATGGATATGAGTGAGAAATACCGGCTGATGTCATTTCCACCCGAGGGACTGCAGATCTGCTTGAGGGACTAGAAAATGAAGGAAGTGCTGACAGACTTAAATGGCACAGGGTTTCGGGAGCATCCTCCGCGTGGAGATGCACGGTAACCTGTTTGCACCTCATGGTTTACAGCAAACACCGTTGCCATATCAATGCACTGCCTTTACCACCCACAGAATCCAACCCAAAGACATGAGGGTCCTGCGTTCTGGGGTGCTGACTCAAGGAAGAAGTTAAGTCAAGGGTTTTTAACAGAATCCAACCCAAAGACATGAGGGCCCTGCGTTCTGAGGTGCTGACTCAAGGAAGAAGTTAGGTCAAGGGTTTTTAACAGAATCCAACCCAAAGACATGAGGGCCCTGCGTTCTGGGGTGCTAACTCAAGGAAGAAGTTAAGTCAAGGGTTTTTAAGCTGCCTCCTTTGGAGATTGTCATCATGACCCTATAAACAGTCCCCACCAGATCACCCGTCATCAGCAGCCTGGTGAGGAACAGGTAGGGAAGTGTGATGCTCCGTCACCACTTGGTGGGCTTGGTATTAACCAAGCCATCGCAAGATGTGCACCCAGTTGTTGGGTAACATTTCCAACTGGTGAATACCAGCCACAGTTATTAACAGGACAGACAGACCCGCCTAAGATGGTCCGACTTGGAATATTTTGACTCTGATGGTGGAAGTCATGGGATCTGTTAGAAAACCCCTTGGGATTTTGAATTTGGATTTTTCCCAGGCTAGCACTGTGGGGTACCAAGGTGTCTTGTAATGCTGGGCAGGGCTGGCCAGCCAGCTGCACTCGACTCAACTCTGCCTTAGGAGGACAAATAACCAAACTCTACTTTGCTCTGTGCTGCTAAGCTATGATGCTCAGTATGTTAGGTGTAGCGAGTGAATTCTGATTTACATTGAATTCAACTCACAATGGGTGAATCAGGATGTAGCACCCTGGTTAGTCAAGGGCTGTCTGTAGTGTGTCTGAATCGCAGTTCACTGAAGAGTGATGTAAATTAGAACATGAAGTAATTTCGATGAACTTCCAAGTGGTCCAGAGTTTCCAAGGATACTGAGTTGTTAATGGACACAGGAAGTTATGTGATAGTGATTTTGCAACGAGGTGACATTGTTCTTAATGAAAGTCGAGCATCGGTGGATTAGTAGACATGCCCTGTCAGTGGTATTCCATAAGATAGAAGGTGTGCTCCCCTGAATAATCACCTTTAATAAAATAATGGAGGTGTGTGGGACAGTTGTAGAGAGCTTGCCTAGCGTGGATGAGGCTCTGGATTCCTGGAATGTGCATATAGTTACCTGGAAAGAATTTTAGAAATGATCTAGAGAATCTCTACAAAGTTGTTTGGCACAGGTTCTGTGTCCAGGTCAATTTATTTTTTCCCAGTCACATTTTAACATGTATTTGCCTAAATAATAAATGCCAGACCACCAACTTGCTACTCTTCTTTTGTAATTTTTATACTTGAACATGACATTTAGGTTTCTAACGTAATTTAAAATAATAAAAATTTAAAAACTTAGTGTTTTATATTTTATAACTTAAAAAAATAATTCTATTCCCGACTGGACAGATTTTTTTTAATAGATTCTCTGTTCATGTCAAATATAAAACACTTTGATGGAAAAAAATAGCTCAAATCATCATGTTTGTGTAAGGAGGTGAGAGAGTTCAGTTCTGAAGCTAGTGTTAAAGATCACTATGGTGTTCATTTTGCCTGAAGATACAACTTGGTAAAGGTCTCCTGTGGCATAGAAATAGTAAGGCAGTAGGCTTCATGTCCTCACATTAATTCAGTCCCTTATTAAAATGCACAATGGCAGTGGTCACTAAGTTATGTGTTTACTACAAAGTAATGTGGAAATTTTGAATGTGGTTAAACACGTCCATATATCATAATTAAATTATGCTAAACAAAGCACCAATAATTGTGAAGAAATCTCTTACAGAAATGGTGATAGTATTTAAAGATTATATGCTCTTGTTTATAAATAAATATGTAAGAATTTGGGGACAAATACATTTATTGTGTCTGTATAAGTATAAATTATGTTGCTACTTCAACAAGAAAAGATGAATTTAATACAAGTTACAGAATTTTGTACTTTATTTTTAAGATGCGCAAATGAAAAATGTCAAGAGATCATATACATTAAGACAAAAATTGTTCTCAAATTGATTTGTGTATATAAAATTGTTACAGACCTTTAAAGCAGAAATATTTTAAATACAAATATAATTTAGGATATCTTTTGATTTAAATATTTAATGAAATAACTATCTTACTAAACTAACAACTTATTTTAAAATTACAGATCCATAAAAACTCTTAGACTTTTCATCTTTATTGAATAATTCATTGGTTATAATTATTTTATATAAGTTTTGACTAGCATTATAGATGAATACTAATTCTTTAAAAATTATACTTCATTTCGTAATCATTTTACTGCAGACGTATTAATATTTTTTCTTCTTTTGGTTATCTATGAAGACAAGATGTTTGTCAGCACCATTATTTGTGATTATTATATTGAAAACCCCTAACTTAACCTAATCAGAAGTTATTTCCTCCTCCTATAGACATCCCTTATTTGTGACATTTATAGATAATGAGGCTGAGATTCATATCAGTAAAGGGAACGTGTATGTACAGCTCTCTTACACACATATACACACACACATGCACACACACATGCACACACACGTACACATGCACACACACTCACATACACACTCACACATTCACATACACACTCACACATGCACACACACACACACTCACACACACACCCTCACACACACATGCACTCACTCACACATTCGAATACATTCCATAAAGTATGCTCTCTCATTGCTTCATATTTTCCCATCTCTCAAGTGTGTCTACCCTTCTACGTTACTTCTTCCATCTGTAGATAAACCATCTAGTTCAATCAGACGGCAAGAATTCTGACTCAGTTTCAAAACATTTTAACTTGAACAGACTTTCATTGTGCTATTAAAACATCAGTGGACAGGGACTCCTGTTTTTCACATCTTTAGTACTGTGTAGGAGCTGAAGAAGAAGGAATGGACTTGTAGTAAACGCATCTTAGGTACTTTAGTCATCAAATGCATTTTGAACATGAAAAGGTGACAGATTTTTTTTTTTTCTGGTTAATGGCAGAAACACAATGATGAAAAACTAAAACATGCCCAAGCAATTTACCATCTCATGGAGAGAATGACTATCAAACATGAAATTGTAAAGCAATTCAATAAAGAGCCACAACAGGAACCCACTGGAGCGACTCCTGACCCAGCACTGGAGGATTTCAAAGGGCTTCCTGGAGGTGGTGGCCTCTAAGGTACACAGGATAGACTAGAAGTAGCCAAGTGCAGAGTGACAGAGGTGAGCAAAGAGACCTCAGAAAGTGAGAGGCCTACCGTAAAGTATGTTCTTTAGGGAATAATAGAAATTCAATGAGGATGATTTTTAAATTTATTCAGAAATTAACAAAACAAAGAAAAAAGTAACTTGCCCTACCTGGGTACGGTTTCCCATTCACTGTAATTTTAGTGAATCGGGAGGCTAAGGAAGGACGATTGCAGGTTGGAGGCCACGGTGGTCAATGTAGTGAGATTCTGCCTTAAAATCAAAAGGAAGAGAACCGGGTGAGGCCCAAAGGTGAAGTGCCCCTGGGTTCCCTTCCCAGTACCATAAATGCATGAATAATCGAACAAATAAATAAATAAGCATATAACAATAAATGTCATAAAAATAATTATGACTTGCCCTAATATCTGTCAATCTGGGAAAACAGTAGCTCCATCATCTGCCAGAAAGTGTTGTCTATTTTCCATCTGGTTACAGTAATCCTATGAATGGAGTACCTGAGCTCATGGAAAGCAGATGAATTTGAGTGGATGAGGAACTGAGGGGAAAGAGATGGAGGAAAGACATAAAAATGAATATTTCCAAGTAATTTCCCAGAGCACACGCTGCCTACCTGGGTAGAGTTCTAAGGAAGTGAAAAGCAAGACATGAGAGAAGAGTTTAGGAAACGTGGATCACACCAACTGCTCCTCTCCTCTCTTCACAGGGGAGCATTTGCATCCTTGGAGTTTAAAATCTATCCTTCCGCCTCAGACATCAGGCCTGGGAAACCCACACTCCCTTCCACAGGGCTTTCTGTGGCCGAGCCCACACCCACCCAGTTCCCCTGAGACTACACCCTGCAGAGGGAGAATCCCGCGTCCTGGGCATTGGGTCTGGGAGGCCAACCAGGGGAACCAGGGGAAACAGCCGCTGTGGTATGAAACTTGATCGGCTGCAGGACACAGGGTGAGACAAGAGGGGCTTCCTGTGGAGGTGACTTCATGAAAGGGAAAGAAGAAGAGGAGGGCCTTGGGTTAAAACTCAGCACTGTGGCAAGAGGGAGGGGACCGTCGGCTCAGCTTTGCTGGTGGCAGTCATGACACCGTAGGTGTTCTCTGAAATCGGTTTTAGTCAGCAGCACAGTTAAACAGCTCAGGAAATGCTGCAGTGGACACACTTGTCAGTCATGCTGCTTTAGGTTGACTTGTCAATATCCTCCAAAGGCCAGTATGTTAAAGGCTCAGCCCCCACCCTGCGGAACTATGGGAAGATGGTGGAATCTTCAGGAGGTGGGGTAGGGAGGAGGAAGTTAGGTCAGTGGGAGCGTGCACCTGAAGGGAGCAACTCAACCTCAGCCCTTGCCATTCCCATTGCTTCCCAGCTTCCATGACTGACATGAGAAGCTCACTCCACCACACGCTCCTCACCATGATGTGCTGCCTCACCACAGGCCCTGAGCAACAGGGTCAAGTGATAATGGACTGGAATCTCTGAAATGGTGAGCCAAAATAAACCTTTCCTTCCTAACAGTTGAGTATCTCAGGTATTTTGTCATAGTGACAGAAAACTGACACATAGAAGATAATTAAATGCAAAAAAGAAAGAAAGAGAAAAAAGGACATCATTGGCTCTAAGTTTGGTTCAAGACCACAGAAATCTCTAGGTGCCCTTAAGGACAGCCCGAGACTGTTTTGGAGTTTTCCAGGTGAAAAGCGAACCTGTGAGCAACACCAGGACATCATTCTCTATTTGTCAAAGTTCATTGAAAACTTTTTGACAGGATCATGTCTATATAACTTGGTATTTGCTGTGCCCACCACAGGGTCATAAGCAGATTTGCCTTTCCTACCAATATATGAGGATTTGAGGAGGGCTAATCCTTATAATACAGAAAGGAGCAAGGAGGTCACCAGGCACAGTGGTGCACATCTGTAATCCCTGAGATTCAGGAGGCTGAGGCCAGAGAATCACAAGTTCAAAGCCAGCCTCAGTAACTTAGTGAGGCCCTAAACAACTTAGCAAGATTCTGTCTCAAAATACAAAGTAAAAAGGGCTGGCGATGTGGCTCAGTGGTCCAATCCCTGGTCCAAAAAAAAAAAAAAAAAAAAAAAAGAAAAAAATGAAGAGAAAAAAGAAGAAGAAAAAGAAAAAAAGAAAGTAGCAAGGATGCAAAATTCCAAGGAGATTTTCATTAGGACTTTTCATCTTCATCAGATATAACAATAGTTAGCTGAATGATTAACTAAAACCCCCTTTGAATAGGAGAAATAAGGTCACGTTGACTCTAGATTATAGCTTATCACCCATCACAGAAAGAAACACATATTTTTATCATTTATGTCTGTTCTTTCTTGGAGGGAGATTGAAAAAACTGCTAGGCTTGGGATGAGGAGTGTCTGAGGATTTAGACAGAGGTCAAAGGAGACAGATATTCCAGCTGCCAGACCCACTGACTCACGTGCTAGGCGTGAACTGTGTTTCTCCACTGAAAACTGGGAACATGGCCAGGGAAAGCTGGAATGAATTAATCCTGTGCAAAATGCTCTATTAGGAAACTGCTGTCACCCAGGGTTAGCATGCCAAGCGAAGTGGAATGAGAAGGGCATGTTGGAAGGGCTCTCACTGCAGAGGGACAGACAGACGGGAAGCTCCAGAACTTGATGGACAGATCATCCCCATCTTAAGAGAGTTGGACTTACGAGTTTTCAACTTCATGATGAAGCCAAAATGATCCACGTTCAGTGGAAACTGTACTCCCACTGGTGCATTTGGATATTTTCCTGGGCTAGCGACCTGCAGTAAAATCCTCTCTTAATGCTAGGCGGCATCAGGGAGCCACAGCTGCCAATCACCCAGGGGACCGTTAGGGGAAACAACTGATACTCGACAGTGTGCTGTGTTGCTGAGCTAGAACGTGCAGTGAGCTGGGTGTATGGAATGCATTTTCAAGTAATAATGTAAGGCATTTCCAAATTAATGATATTTTTTAACTTAGATGGGTTTGCAGGGACATAACCCCATTGTCATTCAAGGAACATTGATATTGGACTACACCTGGAGCAAGGAATGAAAGGTGGAGAAGACTGCAATGATCTGGAGAAACATCCAGAGATACTGCACGGAGGGCTTTCTGTGCAGAGCTCAGCCTTATGGTCTTCACACTGCAGACACCCAGGAGCAGTGGAAGGGAGTCCCTTCACGTTGAGTTGGGTGGTCAGCTATTTGATTGCATGACCTTCCCTTGCAATAATCTCAGATCCAGATCTGTTTGGCCAACCCCTGTGCAGGAGTTGCAATGATGTCATTTGTTCTCTGCACCTATGGCTATAATTTTGCACAGTATTAAATAAATGGATGTACCCTTTTATATATCTGGTGATAATGGTTGAGTTTGGAACAGGAACCACAAAAGTTAGAATTCCATTCACTGTCTAGACATTCACTTTCTAGCTAAAGATAGAAAATATTTTATAAAGCATCTGATAATTTGAAAATTGAAATCTGCATTAAACATTGTATATTATTTTAATGGGAGAAAAATCCAAGACTTAAGGAAAGGATATGCTAAAATTCAGAGAATAAGTTTATTAAGTAAGACTGAATTTGCAATTAAAGTATCTCCAAAATAAAAGCAAATTAAGTAAATTCTAAATTGTGTGTGATTCCTTGCAAAGATTTTTGCTACCATTCGGGTAGTTTCTTGTGTTATTGTGTAATCCTTTCTGAGCATTATTTTGGAAAATAAAATGCTAAACAAGTTCAAAGCAGACACTTATGGGGTACTTTCTTTTGGTAAATTCTATTAGTCCATGTATTTAATAACATATATTCCTAATTACCCTGCTTAAATAATATAAAATTCAATATTATATAGTATTTAATAACATTCCTAATTACCATGCTTATATAATATTAGTCCATGTATTTAATAACATATATTCCTAATTACCATGCTTATATAATATAAAATTCAATGTTATATAGTATTCAATAACATTTCTAATTACCATCCTTATATAATATTAGTCCATGTATTTAATAACATATATTCCTAATTACCATGCTTATATAATATAAAATTCAATATTATATAGTATTTAATAACATTCCTAATTACCATCCTTATATAATATTAGTCCATGTATTTAATAATATATATTCCTAATTACCATGCTTATATAATATTAATTATACAATATTATACTTTGTATGTATGTATATAATATTTATACATACAAGGTATAATACATTCATTAATAATTATTTAGATTAATTATATGTATATTTTGATTTATCTAATATATATTTTATATAACTGCCATCATAAATGCTATAAAGTATTTCTTTTAGGCATTTATAATTATTTATCATATATCATCTATTTCTGAAAATACCTGTCTTTCTATATTTATACTTACTTGCTGATACTCTAGACAAAATTCCATTACTTATCCTAACCTAAAGATTTTATTTTTGTATTTATTATTTTTAGAGTCTATAAACACATGTAAGTGATTTTATTTAAACTACTATCATTTGGGTTGAGCAAAACTAAATTGATTTTAGATTTCCCAAGAGAACATTCCATTGTAAAGTCTCACAAAATATTGCAATTGTATTATATTAGAGATTATGTTCAGAAACAATAAGAGACAATTTTAGTAAAGCGTTGGGTGTTTTTCTCAGGAAATTTGCTAATGTATATAATCTGGTCAAATAATGAGCAGTGAGCATGCTGTTTTGTTTGAAAGGTATTCAAATGCACTCCTGCTTTGTATTTCACATGTAGTGAGAAAATTAGCCATAATTCAAGAAAGAAAATTTAGTAGGAGATGCCTCTGCATGGCATAAATCTCTTTTCTAACACCTTTCAATAAAGACACTCCATATAGGCACACACATATAACCAGATATATAGGATGCACACATACACACATGCACAACTTAGGGAGGGGACACGTGTAAAAACTGTCATGAAGGCACAAGCTGAGAGTTTTTTCAAGCATGATAGTAGAAATGTGAACCAGTTTCCTTCAATATCAACTAGGAAGCGAGAGAACGATTTCTGAAGCACATGACCTAATAATAGTCTGAGCCCAGACTATTCACATCATGCTTGCATCTAATTTTGTAGATCGTTTATTATTAAGGAAAATATCTTCCTAAAACCAGAGAACAGAACACACTGTGAGAGAAGAACTATTCTTCCAGTGGTGATGGAGTAACAGTAACAGAATAACCTTCCCATTTTAAATAACCAAGATACAGGCAAAATGGATGAGTATGAGTTTCCAGTCACTTGACAACTGGCAAAATCAATGAGTGATCCCTCAGATCAAGGAAACGAAGAAGATGAGCACCCGGATTCATGCATCTGCTAGTTGGGGAGAACTTTTAGGGTGCAGTGCATAGCTGGAGCACCCACCCAGAACCTAAAACTCTTCAAGAGTTGAAAAGAAATGAATCCAATTGCAAAGAAGCCAAGGTGGCTAGATTTTGAAGAGGAAATTGCAGGAGAAGAGAAATTTGCAGAGAGAAAACTCAGAGGTTTTGCAAAAGGTTCTCCTGCTAGAGACACATGTACTCAAGGAAATTTGAATTTGTACACTAGTGTTTAGAGGAGATCTTTTTTTCTTCAATAGTCATAAGTTAGAAATAACCCAAATGTCCCCCAAAAGACAAATGGCTAAACAGATGGTGGTATATCCATTCAATGGAATACTACTCAGCACTGACACAAAGTGAATGCTTGATGCTAAAAAAGAAGAAAAAAGGATAGGTATAGTGAGTTTAATGGTGTCCCCCGCCACACACATACAAAAAAATTGTACCCATGTCTTAGTGCATGAACCTGTAAAATGTCACCTTATTTGGTAAAATGACTTTTCAGATAAAATTATACTAAGAAATGAGAAATTAGATCATTTTCAGTGACACAAGTCACTGAACTTTAAATTTTATGTCAGATATCGTTTTAAGAGACAGAAAAAGAGAAGACACAGTTACACAGAGACAGGGACAAAGATGAGTGTTATGCAGCCCAAAACCAAGAAAAAACGGAAACTACCAGAAACTGGAAGAGGGAAGAAGAATTTCTCCTCTGGCCAGCATCCGGGAACGGCTGAATGCCTTCCTCATAGATACAGTACCACACACAGAGTGATGTATGACTGAAGATTCTATTTCACTAACAAATGAGAGTGACATTACATTAGATGGGGGTCAATCGTGTTGCCAGGTAATCCCATCCTGCTGACAGGAGCCCACTGAAGATGCTGTTAGTTGGGACAAAGTTAATTCCAGTAACTGGAAAGAAGGACCTTTACCTATTTGGAATTCAAATTTAGCTCTCGCTGTCATATGAAATTATCTGTAGAGTTGAGATGCTGACTGAGGGTAAAAGGAGTGTGCAATAGAAAGCAGAAAACTGAGGCTATAAATAGTAAGTGTGATGTTGGACACCTGTAACCAGGAGGCTGAGGCAGGAAGATCCCAAGTTCAAGACCAGCCTGAGAGTTAATCTAATCTCTTAATGATTCCCTGAGTCACCCTAAAACAGGGGTAGGGATGTAGCTCAGTGGTAGAGTACTCCTGGGTTCAATCTCAAGTGCTATTAAAAAAACTAATGAAATAAAAAGTAAAATAATAAACAAGTGTTAAATCCAGAGCTAACATCTTACTGATCCTATGGATAGCATTTCTCATTGTAATTGCTCACTTATAGGAAAGAGTGACTTCACAGCCTTCCCAGGATGGTGAGATTGCTATCTCAAGTTCACGTTGCATACTTGCAACCAGTGGTATGTCTCTGCACCCTGGGGTGGGTGGATTTCCACAACAAATCCACTCCACCATTCCAGTCTCCCTTATTTTAGAGATATATGCATATGGAGGCAGCTTTAGCATTTCAACTTCATTCTGTGCAGGACATTCTTTGGTCCAGGTTTTAGTCAAGTAAACAAGCAAATGGTGAGGGCCCTTTCTAATTGCTCAGACTTTGTTAAATCCAGAATCCCTACTTAGTGGGCTCACATCAATTGCTTCATCCCCATTGAACTTATGTTCCTTCCATCGTTACCCCCATATCCTTGATATCCATTCCCATACGCATTCCCTTATTTTTATTCTCTATACATCAAAAAAACAATGCAGTCACTTCGGAGTGACACCCTCCCTGATGGGCGGTTTGTATTTTGCACTGCACCTTTAGGGTCCCTTTAAGACAGAAATCCAGTTGTAATTCTAGGAGCAAAGACGGGTGACTGGTGGGTCCTGAGGGAGTTCAGCATTGTCTTGCATAGCGGTTGTGTCAGGAGAGACCTTGAACTTCCTTGGCAAAGCAATGTGACCCTCCAGATGGGATGAAAGGCTGCTTTTGTTGGTAAAGAAGTCTCAAAAAATTTAGGGGTTCCATGTCCTCTGCTTCTTCAGGAATTTCACAAAAGTGCTTCCTTGAATTTTTGAGACCTCATCCTTTTCCAACAAATGTCCTCATTTTAATAGCAGATACACTAAAAGGCTGAGGATTCAACTGGTCTTTAATTCAGCAATTTGCTAGAGAAGAATCTGGGTTTGACTTTCAGCATACTAAGTTCTGAAGCCATAGGAGACAAGGAATTATTTCAGGGAAGATATAGATATTTTCAGTTATTTATGCAACAGCAGAGCTGGAACCTCAACCTCTGAGCTCATCCTTTTCATTCACCACTTTTCCTGGTGCAATTATGAATAATCAGTCAAGCTCATTATGCTGTTAGTTTGAGAAAAATGCTATAAGGTATAAAGGCATGGTCACTAACATCCTTACCCTTTACAAGGATTTGGTTAGAAGTATCTGAGGGTAATTTTGTTTATCTCTATTGCCTTTACCAACAAAAGCAGCCATGCACTCTCAATCCCCTCCTGACTACTGGAAATAGTGCCTTTAAATCTGAAATTAGAGAACCAAGTCTAGAAGCTCCAGAATCACTTCACAAAGCCAAAGTCTTTTCTTTTATGTTCTTGAAATGATTGAATGACAACCATGCGTATTATGGTCAGTAGTCTTCCTTAATCCCTTTTTTTAAAATTATTTATTTACTTTATTTTCTACAGACTGCATTTTGATTCATTGTACATAAATGGGGTACATAAATTCACTTCTATGGTTGTGCATGATGTAGATTTGTACCATTCATGTAATCATACGTGTACATAGGGCAATGACGTCTGTCTTGTTCCACCATTTTTCACACCCCACTCCCTTTCATTTCCTTCTACATAATCTAAAGTCCCTCCATTCTTCTCTCACTCCCCACCCCCCAACTCCCATTATATATCATCATCATCCACTTCTCAGGGAAACCATTCAGCCTTTGGTTTTTTAGGATTGGCTTATTCCACTTAGCCTGATATTCTCCAAGTCCATCCATTTATTTGCAAACGTCACTTTTCCTGGATATAAATATTAATCCCACTTTGGAAAAATATCTTCATAGCAATATCTAGGTTAGTTTTCGACAGGAAACTAGACACCATACTCTGGCCAAGAAGATGCACAAATTAGCCATCAAATGCTCATTTGAAGAAATGCTTCTTTTGGTTGTTGTTGATCTATAAATTCACAAGTTAGTAGCCATAAACATCTCAGCAAGGGAAGGCTCATGTCTTTGAGTCCACATATAAATGCAGACACACTATCGTGGTCATTCATTTATGAATACTTGTAGAAAAATATAGGTTTACACAAATGGGGGCATCATGTCAACCCTCATACTGAGCCTCCCTCTAGAGGGCATCTTTGAATGAGTATTTGGGTAAAACAAATTATCACACTCTGGGCCAGTTTTGATGCCCATTTACTAAGTTGAGAAAGCCTCTGATTGCCACCCCCAATCTTAAAATTTTCAAGTTCTCTGATCACTAAGCCAAAACCTGAAGCAAGATCCATCGAATAGTGTGGTTCTGTACCTCCTTTGCAGGAAAGATGGGTCACTGGATATATCTTCTGCCAACAGGGGAAAATTTCTTGCCCATTGTCCTGTGGAGTCATCTTAAATATGGTTTGAATATTGGAAAAATCCATTTCTATGATGTAAAATATTTATTAAAGGAGACATTTCTTTTTCATTCTCAAGCATCTTGTCAGGGTGAAAGCCCACGTATGGGTGAGACCAACAAGCATAATTTCCAACAGTGATGACTCTTCCTGGCAATTGCCTTGTGCTCATGGGAACTCTGGGTGCAATCTTGCTTGCATCACTTCCATTTAATTATGAATGTTATTGTGGAGCAGTAAAGATGTCCACAACCAGGACTTGGTGGGCGAGAAAACACTAATTCATGAAGAAAAGTCTCCATCACAGAAATTTGGTTTACTGGTATGGATGACCAGGTAGTCATTCCCCACCAGGACCCAGTAGCAAAGCTAAGAAATATTTCTTTAGAGGAAAATGATTATTTTCCACTCAGAGCAAAGTTTTGTTCTGAAACATCATATAGTTCTGACAGCACAATGGATCTGCTGCGTTATACAGCAAAGAGATATAACCAGTTGATCTGAATATTATGCTAACTGAAGATCTAAAATAGTCTCTTGTCTTGGGCCCACCTCTGAGCTGACACCCTTAAGATTACTCCATAGATAGATACAGCAAACACCAGCAGTGCAAACTAAATTGTCTCTAAAATTCAGAAGCCACTAAACATAGTACCTTTTTTTTATGTATATGTGCATTTTTTATATGTGCATTGTATATGTGTGTGTATATATATATATATACATTATTTACATACATTTATGAAAAAATATCAGGAGCCTTATTGTTCATACTTTTTCATTTAATTTCTCTTTTACTAACTCATCATATGAAAATAATCTTAAAGATTTACAAAGATATTTTCTAGAGGTAAATAGTATGTGATACAGTAACTTATCTGTATGTCCCAGATTATGATATCTTTAAATACTTGAGTAGATTTTCAGGAAGCTTTTCCCCTATATCTTATGATCCTATGTTTCTTATCAGAACAGCTAGGAGACTTGTACTTCATCTTCATCAGGTCCTATTATCATGATTCCATCAATAAATGGATCAGTGTGGTATTCTGTCCCAGGATGAGGGGATTATGATTTTTAGACAGATTTAATTATGATAGAGGTAGAGAATTGGCTTAGTTTGGAGTGAATGGAAGAAAGATGTATCCTTGTTCCTTTCTGGTAAAAATGGAATGTCTTCAGTATTCTATGTGTAATAGAATATGTAAAAATCAACTTTTAAAATGAGACTTCTGAGACTGGGCCTGTTTTCTCCAGAAAGGACAATATATTTTGAATAGTAACTGAACCTTACACCTCTATCTATTATTACATAAGACCCCTTAGTATCAGGTCTGGTCAAAAGTCAACGTTAGATGACAGTCACACAAGCAAAATGGTCGAATGGAAGTTTGTGACCATCGTCCCCCAGCAGAGCACCAACTTTGGCCATCGCTTATGGATATGAGTAACTCTGTGCTACTGCAATAGTCCAGTTAGCAAGTTCTAGCACACTGTTGTAGCTAAAGACGTGAGAGATGCCTTGAAGAGTCTCACTTTACCTGCATCACAACTTTCCCAACAAAGTACAGCTTCATACCAAGAGAGACGCCTTGGTTCCCAGTCTCTTCCCCGAGAGAAAATAAGACCCTAGGGAGAGAACTTAGAGTGTTGCTCCACTTAGAACACTGAGGTGATTGTCACAGCTGAGGGACTGGATGAGCCTAGAAGTGAAGACAAGAAGACATGGAACCTATTCACTGCTCCACACACCTCCATTAGTAATCTGCCCGTGAACCATTTGTGACACAAAAACAATAAAGTAAGACTTCAAAGAACACAAACTCTAAAGAATAGGTAATCAACCCTAAAGGAAGGGAGGTCAACAAGTTGTTCTACAAAAAATTCAAAATGACTATTTTGAGGAAGCTCAGCTAGCTATGACAAGATGGGGGGACAACTCAATAACATCAGGAGAACATAAGAAAAAGGTTAGAAGTTTAATAAAAAGAAATCCCTTAAAAAAAAAAGCAAACAATTCTTTTTTTTTATTTAGCTTTTAATTTTTTACAGACTGCATTTTTGATTCATTGTACACAAATGGGGTACATCATCTCATTTCTATGGTTGTACACAATGTAGATTCATACCATTTGTGTAATTGTACGTATACATAGGGTAATGATGTCTGTCTCATTCCACCATTTTTCATACCACCTCCCTCTCATTTCCTTCTACACATTCTAAAGTTCCCCCATTATTCTCTCATTCCCCATCCCCATCCCCATTATATATCATTCTCCACTTATCAGGGAAAACATTCAGCCTTTGGTTTTTTTGGGTTTGGCTTATTTCCCTTAGCATGACATTCTCCAATTCCATCCATTTATTTGCAAATGCCATAATGTTATTCTTCTTTATGGCGTAATAGTATTCCACTGTATGTATGTGTGTGTGTGTGTGTGTGTGTGTGTGTGTGTGTGTGTATATCAGAGTTTCTTTATCCATTAATCTGTTGAAGGGCATCTAGGTCGGTTCCACAATCTGGCTACTGTGAACTGAGCTGCTATAAACATTGATATGGCTGTGTTACTGCAGTTTGTTGATTTTAGGTCTTTGGGTATAAACCAAGGAGTGGGATAACTGGGTCAAAAGGTGGGTGCATTCCAAGTTTTCTGAGGATTCTCCATACTGCTTTCCAGAGTGGCTGCACCAATTTGCAACTCCACCAGCAATGTAAAAGTTTGCCTTTTCCCCCACATCCATGCCAAAATCTATTATTGTTTGTGTTCTTGATAAAAAACCATTCTAATTGGAGTGAGATGAAATCTTAGAGTTGTTTTAATTTGCATTTCTCTAATTACTAGAGATGTTGAACACTTTTTCATATATTTATTCATTGCCTGTGTGTCTTCTGTAAAGTGTCTGTCCAGTTCCTTGGCCCATTTATTGACTGGGTTCTTTGTATTTTTGATGTAAAGTTTTGTAAGTTCTTTATAAATTTTGGAGATAATTGCTCTATCTGAAGTGTGTGTGGAAAAGATTTTCTCCCACTCTGTAGGCTCTCTCTTCCCATTCTTGATTGTATCCTTTGCTGAGAAAAATCTTTTAGTTTGAGTCCATCCCATTTATTGATTCTTGCTTTGATTTCTTGTGCTTTGGGAGTCTTGTTGAGGAAGTCTGATGTTTTCTGAGTCAACATGATGAAGATTCAGGCCTAAACTTTGTCTTCTATTAGGTGAAGGATCTCAGGTCTAATTCCTATGTCTTTGATCCATTTTGAGTTGAGTTAACTCAACATTGTAAAGGCTATCTACACTAAGCCCGCAGTCAACATCATTCTTAATGGAGAAAAACTGAAAGCATTCCCTCTAAAAACTTGAACAAGACATGGCTGCCCTCTTTCACCACTTTTATTCAACTTCGTCCTTGAAACACTTGCCAGAGCAATCAGACAGACCAAAGAAATTAAAGGGATACAAATCAGAAAAGAGGAACTAAAGCTGTCACTATTTGCTGATGACATGATCCTATATTTAGAAGATCCAAAAACCTCCACTAGAAAACTTCTAGAACCAATAAATTAATTCATAATGCATTTCTATTCATAAGTGATGAATCCTCTGAAAGAGAAATTAGAAAAACCACTCCATTCACAGTAGCCTCAAAAAAAAAAATACTTGGGAATTAATCTAACAAAAGAGAGGAAAGACCTCTACAATGAAAGCTACAGAACATTAAAGAAAGAAATTGAAGAAAATCTTTGAAGATGGAAAGATCTCCCATGTTCTTGGATAGGCAGAATTAACATTGTCAAAATGTCCATTCTACCAAAGGCATTATACAGATTCAATGCAATTCCAATTAAAATCCCAATAATGTTCCTCATAGAAATAGAGAAAGCAATCATGAACTTCATCTAAAAGAAGAAGAGACCTCAAATAGCCAAAACAATCCTGAATAGAAAAAAATGAAACAGGAGGTATCACAGTACCAGACATTAAACTATACTACAGAGCTATAGTAACAAAAGCACCATGGTATTGGCACCAAAATAGGCAGACCAATGATACAAAATAGAAGACACAGAGACAAAATCACATAAATACAGTCACCTTGTACTAGACAAAGGAGCCAAAACCATACAATGGAGAAAAGATAACCTGTTCAACAAATGGTGCTGGGAAAACTGGAAATCCATATGCAGTAAAATGAAATTAATCCTCTATCTCTCACCCAGCAAACAATTCTTTAGGTGAGTAATACAGTGAATGAAACAATAAAAATTCATCAGAGACCATCAATAGACTTGATCAACCTTAAGAAAGAACATGTCAACTTAAGGTTCATTTGAAAATATTCAGAGGTGGAAAAATACATGAAAGCAAAGGAGCAATGTGACACAATTTGTGGGAATTCATCAAGAGAAATGATATTCACATTAAGAGTATCTAAAGGATAAGAGAAAGAAGAAATAAACTGAAAATTTAAATATCTAAGGAAAGAGGTATTTTGGGTAGACAATATTTAAACATCTTCAACCAGGTTCAACTCAAAGCAGATTGATCCAAGACATAAGAAACTGTCAAAAATCGAAGAAAAAACATCTTAGAAACAGTAGGACAAAACAGTTGTTCGCATATAAGGAATTGTTGATAAAGACTATCAGTGAGTTGCTGAATGGATGCTTTGCAGGTCAATAGAGAGTGAAAAATTTTGGAAAAATAAAAGTAACTGCCAAAATACTCTGCCTGACAAGGATGTTCTTCAAAAATTAAGGGAAGATAAAAGCTTTCTCAGAAAAAAACAGTAGACCCAATTTACAAGAAATATTCAAGGGAGTTCTTTGAGCTGAACAGAAGGATGCTAAGAAATGACATTAAAATATATGAAAATGTTTTGCGTGACTTGGGAGACCCAGTGGTTCAGTGCCCATGGATTTAATTCCCAGTAGCAAAAACAAACAAACAAACAAACAAAAAACTTTATCAAATTCAAATGCTGTGGGACTGGAGTTGTGGCACCATGGTAGGGCACTTGCCTGGCATGGGTGAGGCACTGGGTTCAGGACTCAGCACCAAATATAAATAAATAAAATTAAAGATCCATTGATAACTTGAAAAATATTTTTGAAAATTTAAATGATCTAATAATGGTGGTGTGACTGTCATGTACATATCTGGTATAAAGATCAATACTATCAAAAATAAAACCATGCTCAGTACTGTGGCACATACCTGTAATTCTAGCAACTCAGGAGGCTGAGGCAGGAGAATCTCAAATTAAGTTCAACCTCAACAATTTAGCAAGGCACTAAGCAACTTAGCAAGTCCCTATCCCAAAATTAGAAATAAAATGGCCTGGGGATGTGGCTCAGTGGTAAAGCATCCCTGAGTTCAATCCCTGGTAGCAAAAATAAATGAATAATAGTAATAAATCATTAATGGATATACAAAATAAAAATGCAAGTTTTAACATAAAAATTATGAGTAAAAGTGTTAAACTTCATATGTGGTCAAAATAAAGTTGTTATCAACTTAAAATGGACAGTTATTACTGTAAGAGTTTTTATATAAGACTCATGGCAACCACAGAGCATTTACCTTTAGTAGTGCACAAAAAGACAATGTGAGAGGAACCAAAGTCCACCACTACAGAAACTCATCAGATCACAAAGGAAGAAGTCATAGAGGTAGAAAGGAACAAAGGAGCTGGAAAATAAAACTGGAAACCAGTCAACTCTAAGATGCCTCTTAGTTCAACTCTAAAAATAGGCATAGACTGAAAGTGAAGGGTTGGAAAAAATATTCCATGCAAATGGAAACCAAAAGAGAGCAGAAGTAGCTGTACTTAAGCTATAGTTTGAATGTCAAATGTTTCCCAGAGGCCCATATATTAAAGATTGATCCACAGTGTATCACTATTAGGAGGTGACAGAACCATGAAGACATAGGACTGAGAGGGAAGTTTTAGGTCATCAGGGGTATACCTTCAAAGGAGGAAAGTGTCACATAAGCCCCTTTCTATCTCTCTTGCAGTACCCAGGCATGAGTTAGTAGCTTTTCTTGACCACGTGTGTCCCACCATGATGTGCTGCCTTGCCACTGAACCAAAACAATAAGGACAATGATCATGAACTAGAACCTCTACATCTTTTCTCTTTATAATTTAATGATCCCATTTATGTGTTACAGTGATGAAAAGCTGACTAACACAACTTTTATCAGACAAAATGGAATTTCAATCAAAAACTGTAAAAAAGACACATGAAAGTATTTGAAGCACATTTTTCTAACCACAGCAATATGAAAACAGAAATTAACAACAGGAGGAAAACTGGAAAATTCAAAGACATGCAGAAATTTAGCAGCACATTTCTGAACAACCAAATTGGTCAAAGACGTCAAATGGGAATTTAAGTATATTAAAGAAAAATGAAAATGGTAGTACAACATGCCAAAATATTTAGGAGGTAGTAAAAGTAATTCAAAAATGGAAGTTTGCAATAATAAACTTCGCCTGGTGATGCATCTCAAGAAGCTATAAAAAGAAAAACTAAACTCAAACCTAGTAGAAGGAAGGGAATAATAAAAATTCAAGCAAAAATAAACAAAATGGAGATAACAAAGAAAAAAGAAAATCAACTAAACTAAAAGTCTTTTGAAAAGATGAACAAAATTGACAAACCTTTAGCTACGCTAAGAGAAGACTCAAATAAATAAACTCATAAATCAAAGAGATACTAGGGACTGAAGTAGAACACATAATGTTCCATGCTTTAATAATTATGTCAAAATGAATCATGTTGTTATGTATAACTAAAAAATAACTGATAAAAAAGAAAGAAGAGTGATTACAACTGATACATCTAAGTATAAACATTAAAAGAGACTGCTGTGAATGATTACATAGCAGCAGCTGGATAACCTAGAACGTAAGAATTCCTAGACATGTTAACATATCACAACTGAATTGTGAAGAAATGGGAAATCAGAACAGGCTAAAGGTAAAGAGGTTGACTCAATAATTTAAAATCTCCCATTAAGAAAAGCCAAGTACCTGTTGGTTTCATGGGTGCTTTCTACCAAAATTTTAAGAAGATAATACTAATTAATATAAACCATTCTGAACCCCCCAAAGAGAGAAAGAGAGAGAGAGAGAGAAAGAGAGAGGGAAAGGAATAATTCTAAACACTTCAAAGTTAGCATTTAGCATTATTCTGATACCAAAGCTAGACACAGATACTATAAGAAAGAAAATTATAGTCAATAGTCTCTGATGAATGTAGATGAAAATATCTTCAAAAATATTAGAAAACTGAATTTAACAGCACATTAAAAGGATTTTATGATGTGATCAAGTGACTTTTAACCCTGACATGAAAGGATGGTTAAACATACAGAAATCAATAAACATGATATACCACTTTAGCAGAATGAAGGTCAAAAATGACATAATATGATTTTCTCAATAGATTGCAAAAAAAAACATTTAATGAAATGTGATATCTTTCCTATATCAAAACTGTAAACAAATAGATATAGAAGAAAAGTATCTCAAAACAACAAGGACCATATATTACAGCTCACAGCTAGCGGTCATGAAAAGTTTCAAGTTTCCTCTAAAATTAAGAGAGACACAGAATGCCTACTCTAGCCACGTCTAGTCAACATGGTCCTGACGGTCTAGCAATTAGGCAAGAAAAGAAAGGTAAGGGGTAAAAATGAGAAAGGAAAAACTACTAAATTATCTCTGTTGTGAATTATATGATTTTATACATAGAAAAAAAACTATTAATAATTTACATTTCCACCAATGACACATGAGTGGAACTACATCAAACTAAAAAAAAAAAAAAAAAAAAAAAAATTGACAGCAAAGCAGTCAACAGAATGAAAACACAAACTATAAAATTCGAGAAAACTTTTGCAAACACTGTCTGAAAAAGGGTTAATATTCAAAATTTATTAACCTCGATAACCAAAAAACAAATAACCTGATTAAATGTTGGGGCAAAAAACCTGAATAGACATTTTTCCCAAAGACGTATACTCAACAAGTATATTAAAAGGTGTTCAAATCACTAATTATCAGGGGAGGCAAATCAAAACTTCAATGAGATATCACCTCATTATCACTTATTTTCCGAAGGCAAGATGTGAAACGTTGGCAAGAAGAACGTGGAGGAGAGGGAACCTTCCCTGGATGGGAATGTAAATTGGTACTGCCACTATGAGAAGCAGCATGGAAGACTCTAAAACACTTCAAAGTAGAGCTGGCCTAGAGTCGGGCTGTCCCATGTGTACACAGATACAAAAGAAAGAAAATCACTGTCTCAATGTGACGTCTGCACTCTTATCTTCTTGGCAGCGTAATTCACAATAACCAAGAGAGGGAAACTACCTGGGTGTCTATCAGTGGTCGTTTGAATAAAGAACTCGTTGTATTGTGTGTGTGTGTGTGTGTGTGTTTGTGTGTCGTGTGCACATGTGTGCAATGAAAAATGTTCAGCCTTAAAACGAAGGGAATCCTACCTTTTGTGGAAACGGGAGTGAACCTGGAGGACATTGTGCTAAGTCACAAGTGAAATAAGCCAGGCACAGAAAGATGCTGTGGAGTCCCTGCCGCCTACCTGCCTTATCTTTCCTCCAAGGGATTCACACAGATACAGGGTTTGAAACTGAATGAGGAATCATATTTTCTGTAACTGTCTGAACGTGTATGTCCTTCCAAAACTCTTATGCTACAACCTGACATCCGAAGTGATGAAATTAAGAGGGGTGGCCTTTTGAATAATGATTATGTCATGAGGGCTTCACTCTTGTGCATGAGATTCATGCTGTTAGAACAACTTCAGGGATCTGCCTTGCTTCTTCCACCAGGAGGATGTAGCAGGAGGCGTCACCTAGGAAGGAGAAAGAGAGCCCTCACCAGATGCAGATTCTGCTGGCACCTTGATCTTGGGTTGCCAAGATTCCAGAACTGCAACAGAGAAATTTCTATTATTTGTAAGTTACTCAGCCTTTTGGGTGTACTGTTATGGCAGTCTGAATGGAAGAAGATATCTTCCATCATGGTGACAAATAAAGCCTTCCTTCATGAAAGCTAGAGTCGGCTCAATTTTTCCTATGGTGGGATATTTATGAATATACATTGGTTAAGCTCTTCCTAGTCCTGGAGATTTTCCAATCAACTAGCCATTGCCTCAGACAGTCCTTTGTAGGTACTAGATTTTGATAACTACTTCAGTCTTACTGCAGTTTGTGGTAACTGTGTCAACTTTGGCTCAGCCTTGCCACTTAACCTGTGTCCTTTAGAATTCTTATTCTCCACTGAGATAAGGAATCCATTAAAAAGACATCTGCAGACTGAAGTCTAAGCCTTCAGGAGACAAGCATGATGATCCTTTTCCTGGGATTCCTGTGTGTGTGTGTGTGTGTGTGTGTGTGTGTGTGTGTTTTCTGATAAATTTCTCAGTCTCCATGGATGGCAGTTTTGAGAACTTCAGTAGATTTCATCTACTAGGGTGACTGGAGGAGACACAGCCCATTTATCGTAGGAGAGCAAAGGGAGCATTTCATGGTGGAGATGAAGCCTGCACCAGTCATGAAAAAGAGGCAGCATTTAGATGCATGTTGAAGTGGAGAGGACCTTTGTGAAGAGCAGGGAATATGCCTTGGAGAGTTCGGGGATGCTCGGGTATTCATTAGTGCACTGCCCCACCTGGTCGAAAGGCAAGGACCAGAACAGAGTGAAAACGAGGGGCAGATAAGGTGCCCGTCTGACGTGATTGGCAATACTTCAAAATTACTTGGAAACCAGATGTCTGGTGTCCAGATATTTGTTTAGAGAATGATTCAAGAGACTTCCGAAACATGGGAAAGTGAAAGAAATTATTAAAAAAAAAAACATGAAAGAGAATAGATGTAAAATCACTCCAAATACTACTAGAAAGTCTTAGCTAAATGTCCTGCAGGTTAACCGTCAGTTTTTATTGTGGCTATTTTAGGTTCTTAATCTGTAACAGATTTGGGATCCATATCTAGCATGTGGTTTCCGGGGTCTTCTTTTGTCTGCATTTCATTGTTCCCTTGTTCATTCAAGTTAGTGTCTCTTTACTGACAGTGAATTGTTCTTTGACTCGATTATCAATATTCTGTCTTCAGATCTGACTGATGGCATCTTTCAAGAGAAAAAATCTATTACTTAGTGAGTGACAGAGATCAGGTATCATTTAGACAAATGCATGCTTTTTGCGATCATCAAACCTATTTATAGGGAAAGATAACATACTGACAACTTCATGAAACATTTGGCTCATGTTCACTGGTGAAATTATTCTTTCTTCTCTTTCAAATTTTAAAGTTATGCATTTCCAAGTTACTTTCTAGTGCAATACAGCAGTGACTAGGTGAAATTAATTTCCCTCACCCTCCAAAGCAACACTTGCCAGGTTTTTAGATAGCTTTGATACCATTAAAGGTAATGTACTTTGGAAGAAGTGTGGTTTTGCCTTGAAGAATCCATTGTCTGGTATTCAAAGGTGTTTTGTTCAGCTTATTCTTGCCTAAAGTATACTGTGAGGTTAAATTAAATGATTCTTTAAACATCTTAAGCATAATGTTGTTTTTATAAGCACACATAATTTTCTTACTTTTACTTACAGTATATTTTAGAGAGGTACTCTGGGGTAGCAATAAATACCAAGGGATCTTCAGGTCTTCTCTATGACTCATTCAAACGAAAGGAAAACTTTCATTCCGCCAAAGGCATTTTTTTTTTTATTCCTAAAGTGAAAACATTTGTCTTAAATTCCATCTCAGTATCAAAATGTATAAGCATATACTATAGTAAGTAAACAAGTTATTAAACATTTTACAAGATAGTTTACCAAATGTAATAGTAAGGAATCAATAGAAACAGGATATTTGAAAATACGTGTTAGAGAAAGTAAAATAAAGCATTGATATGCATGCATGAACTGAGAAGCACATCATCATGAAATAAAATGAAACTAAATCCTGAGCAGCTCCATATGCCCTGTTATAATTTAGCATTCTTATTTTCAACACAAATTTCTGGTTTTGATCTGGTTGCTGCTAATTTATGAACTATATTATAAAAAAACACTATTAGCTCACTATTTAATTCCCACTTTTACTTATCCAACTCTATTCTGATTTTTCAGCCAAGATTTTAATTGATTTTTGTAGTAGCCAGTTGTTAATAGGATAATTTGTCAATACAATAATAAAACAATTGCCTCAATGATTGTAGGAGCTCAGTTCATCAGATAACAAAGTTGAGTTTTGTTTCATTAATTGAATGCAGGTGTAGGATTTGTTGGATGAAAGATACAAATCCCTGTGGAACTGTGGAAATCTGGGTCAGAGATCACTGAAAAATTAGCGAAGCATGATAGGTCAACAGTGGCCCAGACAGGTGTCTCAGTCAGCTCTGCTTCTCTGTATCACTTCCTGTGCTGGTATTTAAACACTGGTCTGTTGAGCTTGGGCATGCAGGTCAACACATGGATTTCTGAGTCTGCAGTAAATTAGAAGCTGGGTAGGATTCCTGAACTCACAAACACATGATCCTAAACACCCTGCCAGTATTAACTTTTCAGGGCAAAATATTTCCCTATGTGTTTCATGGTGCCAAAGACACTAATGAGAAATTTTACCCAGTCTTGAGAGATGGATGATAATCTCAAAAGAAATGCAAATAAGTTATTTTTCTAGAAAGGGAAAATTAGACAAAAGACACAAGAGGGGCATATAATTGTTGGAAAAGGACTTGATGCTAGTCGAAATGCATTTGCTCTTTTTAAGAGCATACTGAAAATTCCAAACAATTTTTTTTTCACTCTCTAGCTTTTCTGTAGCCATGACTCCTGCAATTCCTTTTTTAAAATTTTTTGTCATTTATATTATATTGTTAAAGAGTCACTACTTTGAACTCGACTTTTGGCCTTATTATTATTCTCAGTAATGCCACAATAGAATTATTCTTAAGTATATACACCATAGTTAGTGCACGACAGAGATTGAATGCAGACCATAATATGTGACCCTGCAGGAGTGCCCTGCGCTAAGGACCCCGTCAGAGCACACAAATCCCTTAAATGAGCAGCCACACACAGAAGCCACAACTTAACTCTGGCCTTTTTAATGCTCACTTTAGAGCACATATGTGCACACACAGACGTGCAAACATCAAACATTTTTTTCCTTACTAACAACATTAAAAAAATAATTTTATGAATTCTTAAATCCAAAAGGCTAAATTTAAGACAAAGGAGTAATTAATTAAGGTAGTAATAATCAAAATGATATTTTATTCAAATAAGTTTAGCTAGTGCAATGAACTGAAAAGCTGAGAGCTATGTGGACATTTATATACCTATGTTATGTTGTGTTGCAGGAATTACTTACATTACTTAATAGATGCTCATCTGCCATTTAAGTCTGTGATAGTACTTCTTTAGGTAGACGTATATAAAAATTTTCTTATTTTCTATATTTTGTAGATTCTAAAATGTATTTTTTCATAGTTAACAGTTCTAACATTAGGCTGTTTCTTAAAAAAATCACTATTTTATCAGAGTTAATGGCATCATTGTGGTTTCAGGTCTCACTGGGTCATGTAATAATGATGTATATTGTGCAATCGTGGCAGTTTAGATTTAAAGACATACTGATGCAAACCAGCCTTCATTTCTATGATAATAAAATCTCATTTGTTCAACATTAGCTAGTATGCTTACTCATGATCACACCCAATGAGAATAAATAATGTTGCTGGAGAATAATAATCAAACATCTTCAGTGGGGGTTGGGAGAAGGCACAGTGGAGGCAGTAAACAAGGTATTGATAGAACAGAGAGGAGGTGGGGTGTGTTGATCTCTTCAGAGTAGAGGGCAGACACCTTCTTCTTCAGTGAGACCACAAAGAAAACTTCCTGGAAAACCCCCCAGTTATATCAGTAAAACAGTAAGAGAAACCTTGCCGTTCACGCTGAAGTCTAGCATGTCCATCTAAAGAGAAAAGGTGGAGCAATTGCTACCTGGGTTTAGGAGCAGGAACTTCATAAGGTATGCACTTAGTTTCTATCTTACAGATGTTCAAATCAAATCACAGAGAGATCGAGTGACTTACTTAGACTCAGAGTGCTGAAACAAAGAGGTCATTTTACTCTAAACTCACCACTTTTTCGAACTCAGTTCCCTCTGCACATTGCCAATTCAGTCTTGTTCCCTTTGTCTATAGGTGACACTCATGGTAGTGCAGATTCTACACACATAACACAATTCCTACAGATCATTTACTCTGAAATTTGGAAAACAGAGAAAAGTTTCCCAAGTGTCTATTTCTCTGGCTTACTCTTTCCAATGGCTCGATCATCTGAAAACCAACTTCAAAATCACAAGGTCAATATTCAAAGGCACAGAACTTAAACTGTCTTCAAGTGGATTTAATATAACTTGACTATATTTTTTTCTACTATGCAAAATATGATTTAGATGCATGATATATTTCCCAAATAGTGGATACTAAATTTTATTACCTGAATTTTAAAATGTATTTCAAATCACATTAAGATTTATTTTATTTTTATATGCTCCAGAACACATTAAAATCAGTTTTACTTTTACATACTCAAGTACTTAATGTACAAATAAAAAGTTTATCAGTCACATTCAGTGTTTAAGTTTTTTTCAAGTGTTTATCATGAAGCGCATGCTATTAGCAAACACATTAGACTGGAGATATATGGAAACAGTCCAAATGGAGTGAATGGAGAGGTAGGTAGAGGAGACCCTCCAAGCAGGGAAGTTCAGTTTTTCTGTCTGGCTGGTTAAGATCAACCCTCTTATTTTGTCTATGTTAAAAAGAAAATTTTTGTTAGATTTGGATATTCTAGAAGAAAAATTAGGGAGGAGAGATTAACTTAAATTACTTAAAGTGGTCAACTGTACATGCACACATTGGTAACTACAAGACATCTGTTTTTCTAAAATGAAGAGAGAAACCCCCCAACTGGACCTCACCTTGGACTGTGAGTTGGGAAGTTTCTACCCAGGTCTTCATAATGACCTTGCTTGTCTCAGTAACTCCCATCAGGCTACTTTCCCAACGCTGTCAGAGGATGGGTACTTTGATGGGTAGATGCCTTTCTTTGTTATTCGTTCTATTATGAACTTGGATTCGATGATGGTTTTTAGTTGTTCAAATTTCAATTCTCAACAGAGAGGCAATTTCTCCCTTCTTGATGATAATATTGTTCTATAAATGAAGCTTTTTAAAAATTCAATTTCTTTCATCAAAATTGATTCCACACGATATTTTCATTTCTCCCTCTTTCCAGTGCCAAGCAACACTGCTGGCTGAGGTCCCCACAGGCAACCAGAGAGAACTGTAACCAAAAGATTCATCTCAGGGGTAGGAAAGACAGATGTGAGCTCACCTAAACTAGACAATAAAGTTGGAACCATTTGCTCTCTACTGGAATTTACTATGAGTTATTTTTGATATCTAATTGTGAAATAAATGTCCATCGATTGAAGATTTTGGAAGGAAAAAAAAGAAAGAAATCTGAAAACAAAACCATTTCCTGTTTAAAAAAAAATGAAAATAAATTACACAAAATCTTTAAACGACCAGGTGGCCCCAGTACAATTACACAAATGGAATACATTTAAAAATTATATATGACAATTTGAAGTCATTTGACACTTTTATATTTCAGAGTTGGCAAATGCATAATTGTCATAGTCGTTGTACTGTTTTAAAATTAGATAAATGCTCCATTTTGAAGGTAAAGCTTAGCAATTCGATGCCAAACAGTGATTGCCAAGAGCAGGGCAGACCGTGCCAGAATGTCATTTACCTTTATCCAATTAGGGAAGGACTAGAGAAGGTGTCTTTCCAGTTCTCCCAGGAGAGATGCCCCAAGAGCTCTCCTTGCTCAAGTCTGCCCCCTTCTCTCTTGGTTGTAACTGCAGGAGGAACGCACACTAAAAACTGATACAAATGGCGGCTGCTTTGTATTTCTCCACAACCAGATATTTACTCATTGGCATTTCAGGTTATACAGAAAGAGATTTTCTTTTTTGGTAAGACACAAGCTGGTGGCTACAGCAGAAGGAAGACAATGTAGTGCCATTCTTGGTGGCCCACCAAAGCTGAGCCCTAAGTACGGTTACAGATTGAGAATTAAGCACATTCAGGCTTTCACAGACTTCTAGAAAATTCCTAGATGTATGTAGAGAATGGATTCAATTACATCAAAATTACTTGGCCATATTGGTCGAATCTCTATTTTACATGTGTTTTATTTTGTTTTCTAGCCATAGATAATTCAAACCACACCGGAGTTTGGAAGGGTCCCCTTGCTTGGCTTGCTCAAAATTATTCCTTCCACCTACTCCCCTACTATGTAAAATAACCAACAAATGTTCCTCCTTCTTCGCAAGTTGGACCCAGAGTTAAAGTAATCATGTCAGATTTGTCATCTCAGAATCATGTGGTAAGGTCATTCAGACACAATTAGACACTTCTCTTGGGTAGTTAACATGATAAATTAGTATTATATGCACACACTTTGTAAGTATTCTATTTTATTACTGAACACATAGAAACAGAGATAAATACTGAAGGCAATAAAATATGGAGGTACGGAAAAATCTGGCCTGTGGGATTCCAACTGTACCACTGATTTTCAGGTCACTTCAGCAAGTTTCTTAGCCTATCTGGATTTGCATTTGCTTATCTGTGAAATGGGGATTAAACAGTCCCAAAAACAGAGGGTTCGTTGATGTTAGTAATGAGGATTAAATAAGCATCTCAGATCCATAATACAACCCTGGAAAGTCCAGCCTGTCAAATAATGTTCCACAATAACCTAATGATGTTCAATAGATTGTATTTGGGGAAAAATATCTTCCATGTGAATGCATCTAAGAGAAGCTTTAATTAGATTTTATTTTAAACCCAAATGTTATGATTAAATCCCCCTTGTTCCTCTCTTATTATCGAAATGTCTTAAAGATGCAGTAATTTATAACTGTCAAAAAGATGTGCGTATTTTAGTGATAACGACGTGATGAAACCTGAAACCCTCAACAATTCCAACTAATCCTTTCTTTATTTTTCATTAATAAATCTTTGATAACATGTCCCTCTAAATTACAGCTGCCTTCACATTATTTGTTTTCTAAACCAAATATGGATTTGTATGGGTTCATCTTCCAAACCTTCTGAGGAGGATAACAATTATTCTGGAAAATTTGGTTGCACTTTTGGTAAACTCACTTAGTTAGATTCGAAGAAAAAAATGCTTTTATGTTGTTTATTGAATATACTTTTATTCAAATAGGGGTAGGTGCAATTTTAGTAAAGGGGCAGCTGATGATGATATTTAAAAGAAGAAAGAAAAAGAGACAGACAGATGAATAATAGGTGGAACAAGATAAATTGTGTGTGTGTATGTGTGTGTGTGTGTGTGTGTGCAAAATTGTGTTCCTTCTCTTAAGGCTGCATAGGGCATAAGTTGTTTTCAAGCAAGGCTCGGACTCCTACAGCTGCAGCTGTCATGTGTAATTAAACATTTGGCCTCCACAATTACTCTACAGTGTACATATGCCAGCATTTCAAGCCTGGAATATGCATTTCAAAGAAGAATAATTCCCTGGAAATCCTAAATTGACAGGAGCAAAGACAGCCTGAAGGAAAGTAGTCAGCGAAAACTGTAAGGTCGGGATCTGATGATTAAAAAAGAAACTTCAAGAAGAACTTCAACCCTTAACTAAACCAATGGGAAAAGGAACGACAGTTGGCAAGCAGATTTCTGCAGAGGGATTCTGACTAGGGAACCTCTTGGGGTAATTTAATATTATCAGTGTGGTTCACCTTGCTATATTCAGTCTTACCATTAATATCATTTAAACAGATATTTTTCTTAAAGCGCATTTGGCATCACTTATTTCCTCATGAATCTTTAAAATATTAAATTTGACGATTCATGTTGAGTCTGTAGTTGATTTATCGAAAAGCATTCCTCCCCATTCTTCTGTCTTCCCTGTAACTCTTGCGGTACAGATGATTCCACTTAGGAGTAGATGCTGGTATCTCAGGGAAGAAAAAAAAAAAAATGCAAGGCCAAGCTGACGTTCCGCTGCAAGTCCCTTTTTATAGCCGTTTGGTTTAGCTCCTTTTCCAGTCGTGGGAGAATAAAACCGGGAATTTAAGTTTTTATTAAAATGCAAGTATTGTGGTTCATTGACGTGTTCAGGTGAAATGTATTGTCGACACAATTTCAGGCAGATCTCTTAGATGTGGTCACTGTCGTGAACGCTCCACTCAGAAAGGGCATGACAGTGTTTCCAGAGAGCTTCCGAAATAGTAGAAAAAAGTGAAGACTAGAACTCTTCAACTTTATTTTCCAGCCTCGCCAGTACAAGAAAGTACTCGTTCGGCTGCCTGGGACTGCGATTGCTTTCTTCTCAGCAGCAACCCAAAGATAACATGCCCATGATTATGAATATTCAGGAAACAATTTAATCCCCTCTTCCACTTTGGAATTTTCCTGAAAAGTCCAATTATGTGACTTATGATGCTATTTATGAGGCACATTTTACAAAAAAAAAAAAATTTCACCCGGAATTAAATGTAACTATGCATCATTTGTCTCTACGAATTTGCCAGACCAGAACATATCTTATTTCTAAATACTTACATAACACAAATTTTCTTTATTAAGGAAACCTAGAACTAATAAAAAGTAATAAAAACTTCCAACCTCCTTTTCAAATGAGAGAACTTAACATCATCAAGCCATTACTCAATGTTTGAGTGAAATGACAGATGAAACTTACAAATGTTTTTCGAAATTAGAAGAGAAGGCTTTGACAGAGTGAACTAATCTTTACATTAAACGGTAATAGTCCCCAAAGTTCCATTTCAGTAAAGGAAGGGCAAATCAAAGAAACATCTGCATTTTTCTGTTAGTAAATCTTTAAGGATTTATCTAAACTTTAATCTTACCTATGTTATTATAATTGCACAAGACAAATTTATTATGAATGTTGCATTTTGGACAGAGGCAGCTAAACACATTTCAAGTAACTGGGAATGAGGAATTTGTACTGCAAAGAAATACATACAAGGGACTATAGCAAGGACAATTTGTAGATAAACCTACATTCTTAAGTCATTAATCCAATTATATTTATCTGATAAAACAAATCTAAAGATGTGGGACCCAGATTACCTTAGGTTACAGGATTTAGCCTGTCCCTGTGAGCTGTTTGAATGAACAGCCTACCTCCTTAAAGATGAGATAAAATGTTCCCTGATAGTTTTGAATACTTGGAAGATGCATGATGGACTGTAATTTGTGATTTGCTGAATACCTATGCAAACTCCACCCACTCTATACTGCAGCAGATGTGTGAAAAATATGTAAAAACGAAGGACGGATGTTTAAGGAAAGTTCTCTTCATTTCCTGGAGTTCACAGTGTAAACGTTTTCTCTTTTTTAAAAACTTAGATTGCAGAGAAGGATTACAGAAATAATGACTTGAAGAAGAAAGAGAAAGGAGAAGAATCAGAAAAGAATAAATTAGATGAATTGAAGAGTTTGATGTTGCTTTGGAGCTGGACTGAGATCTGATGATTTTTGGATTCTCTATATTGAAACTATAAACAAAAAAATAACTGTGATAATATTTTTATATGAGTTTGAGCTAGTGAGATCACCATTTGTGAGAACATAAAGTAGAAAGGCATTTGCATATGTATTCAGACTGTGCATACAGTTGGACATCAACAGTAAGAAACCAAAGAACCTAGTAAAACAATGGGTAAAACATTTAACCAGACATTTAATCAAAGAGATGCATATGCAGAGAGCAAATAAGCACATCTTAAAAAAATCCTCAGCACTATTCGTCGTTAGGGAAATACAATTTAAATCTATAGAAGATGATATTACATATCCATTGGAATGGATTTTTTTTAAATTGGAAATGCCAAAAACTGATGAGAAGGGAAGAATTGGAATTCTTCCATTGCTAATGGTAAAGCAAAATGGTTTGGCCACTTCAAAATAGAGTTTGGTTTGAATGCATAAAGCTAAATTTTTTCTAAAGTTACATTTAACATGCAGTCTTAGCAGTCTCACTTCCAAGTAAGTATGTACCAAAGACAAATAAAAATTATCTGCAGACTCAAAAAAATGTATACAAGTTTTAAGGCTTCTTTCAGTATCACGAAGAACTGAAAATAAGCACAACACCCTTCAAATGGTAAATGTATCAAAGGAGCTCTTACTTTTACGCACATGTTAGTTAGCCTTAAAAAGGAGTAGATTACTGATATAGGAAGTAGTATGCGTGTATTGCAAAGGTGATATACCAAGCAAATCTCAAAATATATATGGAGCTGGGATCCATTTTATGCTTTGAACATAACACTTGCTGCCCTGCCTCTGTGACTTATTTTAAAACTGACATTAGTTTTTAAATTTTTCTTCTCCCTCTCCCCCTCCCTAGCCTTGGGGGAAGCAAGATTACCCTTCTTCCCACCCTAAGGTGGGTTCTGTTTTTGAACAAACACACACCACAGGAATCAAGTAATTCAGGCTTCAGGGATAGAGTCAGAAGAGCTAAGAAATGGCTATCTCCCAAGTCCACAAGTGAATTTCACCTGGAATGTTGCCTTTGCCTCATCTCTTAAAAGTCCTCTGTTTTCCTTGTCAGGAAGAAGCACAGCCTCTGGAACAGGAGTTCAGTGTGTTTCTTCTTCGCTAAGATAAAACATTTCTTTATTCTTTTTTTCAAAACCATGTTCTCATTATTGGGTTGGCACTGGAGACAAGGACTGAGCTTTCAGTAACATTTTCTGTATACCTTTTATGTTACATTATGAAAAAAGCTGAACTACTGATTCAGAAAAAGTCCAGTGGGCCAGGAGGGTGGCATATACCTATAATCTCAGTGACCTCTCTGAGGCTGAAGCAGGAGGATTGCAAGTTTGAGGCCAGCCTCAGCAACTTGATGAGGACATAAGCAATTTAGCTATACCCTGCCTCGAAATTTAAAAATAAGAAGGTCAGAGGATGTGGCTCAGTGGAAAAGCTTCCCTGGGATCAATCCCCAGTCAAAAAAAAAGAAAAGAAAAGAAATAAAGTGTTTGCCAGAGTCTTGGGGCAGAAAATTACTTGCCTACAAAGAAACCGGTAAGAACTTGTGTAGCTGGGCTCTGTGGCACACACCTATGATACCCGAGGCTCCAGAGGCAGAGGCAGAAGGACTGAACATTCAAGGCCAGCCTCAGCAATTTAGCAAGCAAACTAAGCAACTTAATGGGACCCTATCTCAAAATGTAATTTGTCTTTAAAGTACTACGGATATGGCTCAGTAGTTAAAGAGCATTCAGTCGCCCCAACTCACCACCAAAAAAGAACTTGCAATGTAATTGAATGATTTTTGTCTTTTTCTGTGCGTGATGTTGGTAACACAATTCTATACTTTTATTTTTTTAACTCAACCAGACATGGTAGCATATGCACAAGATGGACTGTGAGTATTGATTGAGCCCAGGAGTTCCTGGCCAGCCTGGACAACATAACAAGAATTCATATCTTCAAAGAAAAAAAAAAATCATACAGTAGTAAGATAAAATGGCTGACTTTTCCTTCATGTAAAGTATGCCAGGTGTAATTCTTCACGTAATAAATGAAAAGTGAACGCATAGAATATAAAGTGATGAAGAAGGGAAAACTAATACCATTCTCAAATCAAAATGAGTGGATCATCAGTTTGTAGAGATAGATGTGAGGAAATTATATAAAATTAAGCAAAATAAGCAATAATATACAGAGATTGCAATGACTGGACACTAGATAAAGGAAATGGGTATGTCTGATACTACCATTGATGAAAAATGTTGTTATTCAAATACATTAGAAGAGACATTCATTCCAAATCACAATATGACTTTAGAAGTCCAAAGTGAGTTTTCTTTCTCAGTTACACACTCACACTCACACACACACACACACACACACACACACACACAAACACCAACAGGGCTAAGTCAATAATTCCGCCAAATTTCTTATTTGCAAGGCTAAGCTATGAGCAATTAACTAGAAAAAGAAATCACCTCAACAGACTAGCATTATTTTAACCTAGGTTTTCCCACAACAATGCTAAATTCCTCAGACAGTAGATCAAATTCTATAGAAATTGGAAGAAAATAATATATCAAGAGTTTTAAAATTAGGTGATGTTTCAGTCAAGGTCAAAAACACCAAATTGACACCAATAATCTATTTTGGAAAAAAATGAAAGAGTGTCATTTGAAATTTAACAAACCACGAGAGGAAATCAAATTAGGAATTAAACATCAAAGACTTAATGGCAAGAGCTAAATGGTAACATAGAGTTTTTTAAAAATATAAAACTAAGATGAAAATTTGTACATATATAATATATACTATTAATGTCAAACATGTTGACAATCTCCAAATAAATATACAAATATAAAAACCGTGAAATATGAAGTCAGATTACATGAAGATATATAATTGCATTTATTATTTTATCTTCACAGAGTAATATTAAATATTTCTGAAGTTAAAGTACATAATTATTAAAAGAAAAAATGATCTTAATCCCCAAAGTTCTTCTTTCTTTTATTTAAAAAAATTAGGTGAATAAATATCTACTTGATAATGAACAATTATTACAATTTTATTCTCTTCCTTTTCTTATTTAAGTAAAACAAAATTCAGAAGTGTACAGAAACACATGTATTGATATTGTTTCTCATAATGGGAAGTGAGTATTTCTGGTTTACTGCTTGCATTTTTCTGTGTTGCTTAATTTTGGGGGGTAATAAGCACAATGTTAAGTAAAATAATAATGCTATGGGAAAAATGATCAGAAGCATTCTTCTTTGTAACATGCAGTTGCAATGAGAGACTATATCACATGCTAAGATATCATTATTTCGGGTTTGTGTTTTTAGAGGTGTGTCTGATATTATTCACAATGATTACTCAAGATAGTAAAATGAGATGGTAATATGTTGCAAATAGTTTTTATTCATATGTCAAAGCTTGCAGGTATCAGTGGTACCTGGAGTAGAAGCTTGGATTGGTGGTGAGACAGCGTTTGAACTCACACACACACACACACACACACACACACACACACACACACACAAAAGCTGCCTTCATCAATTACTATGTCTGTCATGACTGAAAGAGATGGCACACCTGAATTTACTTTAGAAAGAGAATACATACTTTATTTTATGTTTGTATCTATAAGATCACTAAGAATCTGAAAAGTGAGATCATTTTGTAAGGTGTACCATGCCAGCTAGGAGGCCCAAACAGTACTCATCCAGCACGTGACACCTTGGCATTTGAGAAAACCGAAGAAGCAGGAAAGTCCTTCTCACCATCTCACACCTTGTCCCCTGACATAGCTATGGAATAATTCTGTTATGAGATACAGGATTACAAAGAAAAATTTGAACCACCAGGGACTGTAGGTCCTTCCCCCCAAATTCATTATTAGATCATATCCACTTTGTGCCATCAGACTTCTCCACAAATGCTCACTCTTCATTGAACTTAGGCATGAAAATGCACAGCTTAGTCTATTTCCTTGTATCTTCATTTCTGAAGCCTTCCATGACATGTAAAAGTCACATTTGAATGTTTGCTTTTCTCTTGTTGATTTAATCCATGTTTTGTTATAGATGCCTCAACCATGCACCTAAAGATGGACCAAGAAAGAAATCATTTTTCCTGTCTACCAGTGTCAACATAATTCAAAAAATTTTTACTTGGGTGAAGGAACATTAGAGAGAAGACTCATTATCTTAAAGAAGGTCTAGACTGTCATAAATTGACTGTTAGTAAAAACATGGAATCAAAAGTGCTGTCAGTAAGGTCTCAAGAAGAGATGGGGAATATGCTCCTGGAAACTGAAGAAGGAGGGATCTTTATTGCATCTTAGTGGAGAGTTTATTGGAATTGGATCCTAGTTATGGCTACAGGGGTGGAGAGGAATTTCTCCTCTACCCTCTGAAAAATTTGCTAGGATGAGCTGACAGTGACAATAATAGGAGAAAATGTAGATAAATGTATTAAAATACAAAAGGGGAACCATCATAGCACGGGGTAAAATCACAGGAGTGTGATTCCTCATAACCCAGCATCATTCAGAATCTTACTGTGCTGTTTTCATTGTTGTGACCAAATTACCCAATGAGAACAACTTAGAAGAGAAAAAGTTTATTTGGGATACATGGTTTCTGAAGGTCAGTTGATAGCCAGATGGTTCTATAGCTCTGGGCTCAAGGGGATATAGAACATCATCATCACCATGGTGGAAGAGTGTGGCAGAGGAAAGCTGCTAAATTCATGGCTTCTGTGAAGCAGAGAGAGAGAGAGAGAGAGAGAGAGAGAGAGAGAGAGAGAGAGAGAGAGAGAGAGAGAGAGAAGCAATCAGGAACAAAATATATAATCCCTAAAGCACATTCCCAGTGACCCACTTCCTCTAGCCATGCCTCACTTGCCTACAGTTACCATCCAGTTAGTCCATTCAAATTGCTAATCCATCAAATGGATTAATCCACTAATGTAATTACAGCTCTCATGATCTAATCATTTACCCCTGAACATTCCAACATTAACCCAGGAGTTTTTGGGGGGCATCTCGTATCCAAACCACAGCACTTAGATACTCTTCTATTTCTATGGGGAAAGGATAGAATGAGGAATGTAGACAATATTGAGGCAGCATAAATGACAACCTGGGGGAATGTGTAGTCCTGGAGACAGAAGTGAGCTTGTAGGTGAGTCTCTTTGGAATTTGAGTGAGCCCAACGGACAAACATGATTCCATATCAAAGTCCATTCAGAGCTGGGTACTTTTCTCAGTCTTGTTTCTTGTTGAAATAGATGAGATTTCAGGAGTGGATGGAAGGCATGGTGGCCCTTTAGCCATCTTCTCCTTAATGCAGATGAGGAAATTCCTAAGAGACTCTGCCTTGCCTGGAGAGGGAGAAGCAACATAAGTTTTTCCTTTAGGTCAAATGCTCAGCTTTTGCCAAAAATAATCTTATATTTTCAGTGATACTACTTCCTGAACTTCAACACGGGGAGAACACAACTTATGAAAGGTGAACCTGGAGACTTAGTTGAGGGGATTTCCAGAGAAACATGGAAGCCTTCTTTGGTTTCTTTGTGCCGCTGATAGTGAAATGTTGAGATTAATCGAGCAGAAAAACTTTTAAAATCAAAGGAAACAGGAGGATGCACTGGAGAATTCTTGACTTATTTGAATGGCAAAAGACAACAGAATTAAGAGATTCACTAAGAGTGTGACACAGTAAAATCCAGCCTGTGACTAGATAACTTTTTATTAAAATCTTAGAAACCTGAAACAATCAGACTTTTGAGACACACAAAAGACTCTTTGAAGAGCTTTGGGGTGTGCCTCCCAGAGTCTCTTAATGAGACAGGAGGGCTTCGGGAAGGTGGAGGATATGGTCCCTGAGCCTTCTCAGCAGGAGCCAAAGAAAGAAAAGGCATTATTACAAAGAGTTTTGAACATTGCGTCTATCTCACGCAGCGAACCCCCATGAAATTCATGCAACACTCCCATGGTCCTTGAAAGCTGTATTCCAACTGAAACATCGCTAGCTTGGACATCAGGGGAGGAGAGAAGGCGGCTGGAACATCCAAATTCTACTGGAAGAAGAGGACTGAGAAAAGCACTCAGCAGCAAATGCCAGTCGGGTTCTGTGACTCCCGGGACTGCAGTTCCACAGCCAGAAAGAACTAAGTGCAGCCAATCACCCAAATGGCAAGTGGAAAGACAACCCTCTTCAGGGTGTTCATTCAGAAATTCAATCAACCAGCACCTTGATTTCAACCTTGTGAAATGTAACCACAAGATTCAGTCAAGTCCACCTGCATTTTCCAATTACAAACACAGCACTATTTACTGTGCTGTTTTAAGCTACTACATTTAGGGAGTAAAGCTACTCCAGCAACAAAATACTAAGATAACCCCATAGGAATTTTGACACTGAGGAAAAATAAATGTTCTGAGAGTCACATAAAAGAGAAAAATATCATCTGAACTACACAGAAAAGCATGGCAATACGATTCAAAAAGTGGCCCACAACAGTGTTAATCAGTTCAGTTATGACAGAAGCATAGCAAAAACTATTAAACTTTTTTTGTTGTTGTTGTCAGGAATAATTTTGCCTTCTAACTCTGGAGTTTATTACCTATTGAAAATTAAAAGGGTATAACTTTTCCATAATTAGTATTTTAAAAGTCACAGGTGACAGCAGCCTCTGAGAAGACCCTAGTGACCCCCTTTCCTTGTATAACACTCTCCCATTCTGTACCTAGGTCTGTGTGTCCAGTAAAATATGGAAGTGTAGCAGTGTCACCTCTGTCGTTAGATTATAAAAGGCAATGATACTTTTCTTTAGACTTTCTCCCTCTCCTGATGTTTCTGAGAAAAGTCACCAGCTAGGTCATGAGCAACCCTGTGGAGATGTTCATCTAACCACGAACCAGTCACCAGTCATGGGTCCATCAAATGAGTGGGTTGCCAGCCCAGCCAAGCCTTTGGATAATTGCAGCTGGAGTTGACATCTTCAGAACCACCCAGCTAAGACACACTTCAATTCCTGACCTACAGAAACTGAATGAGATGAGTGTTTTTGGGTTTTAATCACTAAGCTGGGGTAATTTGCTACACAGCAATAGATAACAAATGTACCTTATGAGGTCAAAAAGATTATTCCTTTCCCAAGCAATTATCCATATAAAATAAGCAATAAAATCAACAGGTCAGTTCATTCCCAAATCAAATTTACATTAAATCCAGTTATAGCACACTCATAAAACTCAACACGTAATTACCATTAGGCTTCATCAGAGCAAAGATCATAGCCCATGTCCCCCACTGTCTATTGCCTAAGCTCTCCTAAGGTCATGCCTACCCCGATCTCATGTGCACACACACACACACACACACACACACACACACACGCCCACACAGAATGTTTAAATGATATTTTTCAAAGAATGATCCAATGAATGCAAAAATTGAACAACATGTGTCATTGCAAACTTACCTATTTTTCATAAACCATGATAGGTATTATTATCCTCTTTCATTGGCAAGGATATGAGTAATTCTTGTTTAGTACTGTGTGCTTGTTGACCTTCTACCGAGATTTGACAGCAACTCACAATTCCATTTATCAGGTACTGCTATTGATCAAGGTCACCTAAAGAAATCCAAATGCCTCAAAGAAAATAGGAATTAAAGAACATCATGGTGGATGGGACTGGAAGGATTTGACCAAAGCAGTGAGTGAAAAGGGCATTGAAGTTCTGATATTTGGGTGGTGGGTGATCTATGTTGCTACTGACTGCTGCTACTTCATCAAAATAATCACTTCAAATTGCACCTGGGGGTTGCACTTCCCAGGTGTGCCTAGTGAATAACAGTGAGGCAAAAGTCAGAGTTATATTGAGTCACTGCTATCACTCAAGGAAGATGAGTATCCTAAACGCTGCTGTAGCAGGAACATGATATCAGGAGTTATTTTGGGTTTGCCTCTTAGCTCTTTAAACCAAAGATCACTGATGGAGTCTGCCTGTGGCGTCACCAACTCTTCTGCCACTTATATTTTCAATACACCAGCAGTAGAAGATATGAATGTGGCTCAGACTCATTAAAACTGATTGTCGAGACACCTGCTAAGTAAGCACGACACTTACGAGTGACCTTAATTCAGAATTCTGTTCCCTCTAACACAGCGGTTAGAGCTAGACAGTTCTATGGCCTGCAAATGATAGTTAGCAAGAAAAAGTGATTGTTCACTAATACTGATGTATGATGAGTGATCGGGCTGAAATATTTTTATTCACAAAGCATGAAAGTCACTGGGAGAAGGGAGGGCAGAAAACATTTGCAAAGATATCCTTTGACTGAAGCATATTCTAACTGCCATTTCTGTCACACGACATCCCAAAGGCTCTGCATTCATAGGAGGGAAATCATGAAAATAAGTTGTGGCAATTGGAATTTATCCTTTAATTATTTCTATCTCTTTCTTGTCCTGTTATGATTCTCTGTCTATATGTCTATGTATCTAAATATTTTGTTAAGTGGGAGGAAGTTTAAGTAGAATAAAATTGCATAGCTGTGCTCTTGGAAAATTGATATATATATATTTATCTGTCTATATATATGTCACATATATATGTATATATATGTAATATTTGTGTGTGTGTATATATATATATATATATGCATAAGCTCCTTTTAAAGTTTGGTTATTTAAATCAGACAAGCCATCTAACATTGCATTTACTTAGTAGAAACTTTTATAAACCCTATGGCATAAATAGGCAAGAAGAATTACAGAGATGCATTCCTTCTTTTAACTTGATTCATGTTATTGTAAATAGTGGGTTATCACCTGTGGATATATGTGTATTTACAAATGAGTATGTGTGTGAATTCATAGCACAGGAATCATATTAGGAAGTGAAAAAATGTCTGGAAAAATCAATTAAATTTAAAAACAAATAAAGTCAAATTTGGGGGTTTGTTTGGTAGGTTTTATCACCTGGAGATAAAGTTGGGAGTTAGTATAGCTTTAACAAAATCTTTATTGTGTTTACCAACAAAATACTGGAGTTCCAGTCAGTCTTCTATCTTAAATAGGGTTGCCCGATAAAAGAGAAGATACAGTTAAATTTGGATTTCTGAATAACAAGTGATGCTTTTAGATAAGTGTACCCTGAATTTTGCATGGGACCTACTTACACTTTAAAAAATCTGTTTATTTGAATTCTAAATTTAAGTGAGCATTCTGCGTATTTATTCACAACACATGGCAAAGGTACCTGTCTGCTTTCCCACCCCCTGGGTACAGTTTGCTGTATTTCCTATGTATACTGAGTAGTTGTTACATCTACGTATCTTTCCTTTTAAAGTGCTTTTATTTATTCAATGTTATTCCCTAGTCATAACACAGCTTCTGTTTGCTTTTTATTGTTTTCTTTTCAAAATTTTGAACACTTTGAAAATATACCATCAGAAAACAAAATGGACCGAATGACTGAAAAGTGTCAATTCCATGTTAAATGTCAACATCATCAGGGTTTCCATTTATCATGGTGCTGCTTGATGACGAGAGTCAGTTGAGAAGAGACAGCAGTACTTCAGCATGTCTAATTACAAGTCAATAGACATTCAATGCTCAATCAGTTCTCTAGCCAACATTCTTGCTATTGCCCCGTCCATACAGATCTAGGCCCCCCTGGGTCTACACTCACATAATAGCCAGGTAACGTCAAGCAGAGTTAACACATCAATAGCCCTTTGACAAACCTTGGGTTATCTCAACTCAGTTATCATTCAAGAAAATATTTTCCCTAAATCTTATAATGTTCTTACACTGTACTAAATGTGAATAACATTAATGAAAGTTAAAATAAGATTTTTTATAAAAAAGCAAAATGCAGAACTGAAAGTCATAGCATGATTTGAGAGAAATATTTTGTGTAAGTCAAGGAAGCATTTTAAATAAATTATATAGGGGCCTCAATTAATATCCTCTTCATAAACGGAACTTCAAGAGCCATTCATTATTATAAATCAAGGGAGCGTGTTTAAGTTAATAATTAAAAGAACAAGGCTGTATTTATATATATCTATAGATTTATTTTTAATTTAAAAGCATTAGTAACAATGAAAACTACCTAGCTGTTCACACATTGGAGAATATATTGAAATTAGTATTACAGACCTGAAAAATTAAGAACTTAACCAATAATGTAAGTACTTATTTAGGAATGAGCCATGATAAAATGCAGAACACAAAACTGGATTTGATTACTAGATATAAAATTATACTTGCGTAAAACAAGTTTTGAAAGAAATAATGGGCAAGAAACTCATATTTGCTGAAGTTGCAGATATGCTGTAAAATATTTTATTTCTTATAGTTAAAGCACTAACAATATTTTATCATACTAGTTTTTATAGTTATAATTAATTTTTTTGAATTATATTTTCATGGTCTCAGCAGTATTTTTAGAAACTACATTTATATACCTTAAAAACAAAGCAGTGACCTCCATAATATATTTCATAATTTTCTCATCTTTTGATGTACTGTGATCATTTAGTGTAAACGCCCTTTGAAATTTATGCTTTTTATTCTCATTGTACGTACCATTCAATCACAAACACACTTCACTAGAGACTAATAAATAAATAAGAAATCTGTAAACACTATAATTTTATCTTGTATATCTTGACTTGAATAAAAAAGCTCTTATATTGGTGTTACCAGAAAATCTGAGACTAACTGTACTTAGAGGGTAAGAAAACATTAGCTAATAATTATTTTCTAAAAATGTTGTCAATCTCCAAAAAACATAAAACTAATAGCACAAGAGCCAAAAATAAATGCAGCATAGCAGTGATTTGGAAACCACATTTACAAGTGGGAATATGTGTTATTATAATCTCACTGAGACAAAATAAAAATTGAACTGATAATTATGTATGTTATGCAAAAAAGAGGTATTAGTCAATATTGCAGCACTATAACAAAATACTTGAGTCAATTAACTTTTAAAGAGAAGGTGTTTATTTAAGTCACAGTTCTGCAGGTTCCAGTTGGAGATTGGGTGAGGGTGCTGGATGACAATAGTAGGATGCATGTAGCGGAGCAAATGACTCACCTCATGAGCCCAGAAACAGAGACTGAGAGATTGGGATCTCACAGGTCCATTCAGGGCATGTCTTCAAGGACATAAGGATATTCCACTCTTAAAGGGCCCCAGCACCTCCCAACTCTTCCATCCTGGAGACTAAGCCTTTAGCACATGGAACTTCGGGGAACACTACCCACATTTGGATTATAGTAAAAGCTGTTATTCTAAGTTTCAGAGTACTAAAGAACTAAAGCAGTGGTTTATTACACCCAACTTAGAATAAGGAGTCAGATAATAAGAACAAGTGCAAACTAAGATCTGTCACCAGCCTCATCACAGTCTTTATCATGAGGACATCCAGTTGTCCTGGATGCTCTGTGCTCACAGAAACCTGCCATGAAGGTAAAGCAGACTTCCCTAGAGATGAGCAGCTTTCCAGAACATCGGGTAGCTCAAGTTTGAGTGTGGCTAGGAAAAGGACCAACTGTGTGAGCTGGCCAGTTTCTGAGTTTAGAGAAATAGACCCTAAACTCATGTCTTTATGTTCCTCTGTGTGTGTGGTGTTTAAGAAAACTTAGTGTTTCCCTTGCTTGACTATCTGAAGTCTCTGACGATTCTTTCTAGATCTTTGATTTCAGAAGAGTGAGTCTCTTCATATTTTCTGAACTTTAATAATTTTCTCTTTTATCAGAGTTGTCTTTGAAAGGTAAAGTTAATTCTGTTCTATTCTCCTCAAAAGATAGTTTCATCTGTTGAAAGGTATCTAGGTTGGTTCCACAGTCTAGATGAATGGATAAAGAAACTGGTATATATAACAATGGAATATTATTCAGCCATAAAGAAGAATGATATTATGGCATTTGCAGATAAATGGATGGAATTGGAGAATATCAGGCTAAGTGAATTAAGTCAATCCCAAAAAACCAAAGGCCAAATGTTTTCCCTGATAAGTGGATGATGATACATAATGGGGGTAGGGGGTAGGGGGTGAGAGAAAAATGGAGGAACTTTAGATTATGTGAAGGGAAATGAGAGGGAAGGGGATATGAAAAATGGTGGAATGAGATAGACATCATTACCCTGTGTACATGTATGATTACACGAATGGTATGTATCTACATTGTTTGTACCCCATTTGTGTATAATGAATCAAAATGCAGCCTGTAAAAATTTAAAAAAATAATTAAAAAAATAAAACTACAATTCTGTTAGATAAATTTATGTTGCAATTTAAGAAAAAAAAATAGTTTCAAAAATGCCAGCTGGGATCCCTAGCAGAGTTAGTGCTAGGATGACTCAAAATCATAGGAAGCATGATGCAATGGTTCTGCATCTTGATTGCAGCAGTGGTCACATGAGCGTACACATGCCAAAAGGATAGTGCCTCACACCCTTATTGTAGCAAATTTCCCAGATTTTTATGTTGCCCTCTAGTTATTTAAATTGTAAACATGTAAGATGGCAACAGAGTTCCAGGTCCCATCTTTACAACTTCCTGTGTCTATATTTATTCAAAAATTAAGAGTAAAAGACAATCATGATACATAAGTTATTCCTTCTTTATTAATAACATGCCTCTGGCTTTGACCCATCCCGAAGTTTGTCAGTGTTTCATAAATTAACCTGTGCTTATTTCTCTGCACCACATTTTTGTATGCCTACATTTTTTTTTAATACCACAGAAAGCTGGGGATGTCTAAAAGGAAACAAAGAAGTAGTCAATTTCTGTTGAAAACAAACAGTAAAATGCTACTAAAAAGACAAAGTAACAAAAGAGACATAAGAAACTGGGTTAGACAAATATAAATTTTGAAGTTAAAAAAAAGTAAAAATAATCTGGGCAACAGAGAGATGTAAATGTATTGTGAAATTTTCAGGAACGTAACTGTTCTAAACTTGTGTAGGCTGTTGGCCAAACTTTGGAAAAGCTGCAGAATTATTCTGAGAAATGTTAATACTTATCTAATAGAAAGAAAGAAAGAAGGAAAGAAAGAAAGAAAGAAAGAAAGAAAGAAAGAAAGAAAGAAAGAAAGAAAGAAAGAAAGAAAGAAGGAAGGAAGGAAGGAAGGAAGGAAGGAAAGAAGGAAGGAAGGAAGAAAGAAAGAAAGAAAGAAAGGTAGCTAAAAGCCAAAGGGCAGGTCAGTAGGTCAGGAAAATGGTAGACCAAAGCCAGATTTTGAAGAATTTGAATTAAGTGATGTACTGAATTTGGAATATTTTAGAAAGACAATCGATCTTTGTGTGTTAGTCAGCATTTTTGGTCTGTTACAGAATACCTGAGGGAAGATTTATTTTAGTTCATGGTTCTAGAATTTTCAATCCGTGTTTGACTGGACTACAGTGAGGCTAAGCCACATGGCTGAAAAGGTGTGGTGGGGTAGAGCCGTCCCCATTTCAGCAGCCTGGAGAGTCAAAGCAAAGCTGTCGTGCAGACCCCAGAGAGTAGAGATGCAGGGATGGGCAATCCCTGCCCTGGAAAGCTGCAGGCAGTGAGCTCAGCCAAGAGAGACCAAGCAGGCTACAACTGACAAGGCCACAGGGGAAGGGGACCAAGACGTTTGGAGCCCAGCTGCCCCCACCACGTCCCCCTGATGCTGGACATGAATTCATAGGACTTGGGGTTCACCCCGCTGATTTTTGGTCTTGCTTTGGTCTGATACTTCCTTTTCATTCCCCTTTTCTTCCCTTTTAGAACAGGGATGTTTAACCTATACCAGTGTGTAGGTTACATGATTTTCCTTTTTTTTCTTTTTTGTAGGGACTCACAGCTGAGAGTCTGCTTTGAACCTCAGAGATGGCGAACGTGAACTTTGGAACAATGTTGGAATTATCATGTCTGTGGACACTCTTAGAGGTAGACTCAATGCATGTTGTATGGGAAGATGGACATGCACCTTTGGGGAATGGGGTAGAATGCTATAATTTGAATCTGGAATGACAAAGTTCATGTGTTGAAGGCTTGGTCCCCAATACAGCAGTATTCAGAGTTGTGGCTTTGGGGGAAGCAATCGGATCGTCAAGGCTCTAAATTCATCAATGGATTAATTCCCTGAGGAAGTTATAGATGAGTGGGCTATGAGGGGTTGGTGGGAACTATAAGAAGTAGGGCCTAATTGAAGGGAGTGTGTTCTAAGGTTTGTATGTGCCCTTAGGGATAAAATATCCAGCCTCTCCCATACTCTCCGCTTCCCAAGTGCTATGAGGTTGGCAGCTTTGCTCCACCAGATCCTTCTTCCATGATGTTCTGGACCACCTCACACCCAAAGCAGTGGAGCCAGCCAGCCAAGGACAAAACCTCTAAAAACTTGAATCAAGAATTATTTTCTCTTCTAAGCTGATATTCTCAGGCATTTTGTCACAATGACAGAAAGCTGACCAGCACAAAGGTTGAGTTAAAATCCTAGAGACCTGCAATAGAAACTTAGGTGTGTGATATAACATCTCTAGGTCTCATTTGCAAAACTGGAATAATAATACTATGTGTTCCCAATGAGTATTGTGAAAATCAAATATGTTTTAAGCACTTAATGTCTAAAGAAATATAGCACTTTCAGTAGATGTAAAATGCTATACTATTATTATTTCAGGTAATGATTCCAAAGAAATATAGTACTTTCAGTAGATGTAAAATGCTATACTCTTATTATTTCAAACAATGGTTCTCAAATGATATTTCATGGAACTAATTGTCTCCCTCATACAGACTGGTATTGTATAAAAAACAAACAGAACAAAACAAACACCCATGCAACAATTTTCCTGGTTAAAAATTAAAAAATAGCAAAATAAATATATCACCCTACATATTGGCTTCTCCTGAGTTTCACCACACAAACTAAAATTCCAGAGGTAGTGGACCAACACTTACCTAGCATGTGCAAGGTCCTACGTTCAATCCTCAGCACACATACATTAATTTTTTTTTGAAATAAATAATCTGTATAACTTCAACCTCACACCTGTTTGAAGACTACTTGTTCCATCTTGTGGGGTACTGCCCTTGTTCAAATGGCTTTGAAAGATCATTTATGACTGAGATTTTTCAAACACTTTTAGCAACAGGACTCATTTTTTAGAACTCTTCTATATCAAATATATAAAGGTGATGAACACTTTCCTCGGGCAGTTAAAATTTTCATTATTTGATAAAATATATTTTCTTGTTTGCAGAATCCCTAAAGCAACTCAACCTGTCAGGAGAACAGTTTGAAAATCCTGATGTAAATATCCTTGTGCTGCAGAAAAGGAATTCATTTGAACCAGTTATTCCCTCACTGGGGTCTACAGATACATTTAAAATTTCATTTTAACTACTATCTTAAAAAGCAATATTCTGAATCATCTCTGTGGTCATCTCATCGTAAGTGTTTGTGTTTGTGGTCACAGGATCTCCCAAGACCACAATGTTCCACATTGAATCTTCCATGAATTACATCGAATACTTTTCTCAAAAAGAAATTTTCTTCATTTCTTAAATGTAAGAAAATATTTACATAAACTACGTCAGAGAGACATTATGTCCCCTCCTACCTATATAATCAAGAGAGAAATGCAGTTCTGAGTTTAAGTTTAGTATTGTTGACTGAAAATGTTTAGGTTCAGATTGGCAGTATAAATTTTAGAGGTTTGTCATATAAATAGTTTCTAAAAGTATATGAAAGCATGTTCTTGTGAGGGGAATAAGAAGACTTATTACCAAGTCTTGAAAAAAAAATTAATGTTCAGTTTGGATGAAGAAAAACAAGAGAAAGAGGCCAGGCGAAACTGAAGGAAAATGGGAAAATGTGGGACGGGGGGATATTTGGGGGGTTGAATGCAAAACAATCTGGTAAGTATTATTTGGACACCAAGGTGAAAATGGGAACGTACCTGCAGGATTGGGCAGCGGTGGTCTGCAGTGACACTGAAAGGGCATTCACTGGCACTCGGTGACTTCCACATCATCTCCAGCATATTTTTTGGAAGCCATCGGTCCCCCCTTACAATGATAACCTAGGAAACCAGGAAGCAGTGACTTTTCTTGGACTCCTGAGAGAACAGAGGTCACTACGACCCTGAAGTTTGGAGTGGCAGGTGGCTCCTGAGAGATCCGGTACCACACATTCTACTTTAAGGAGAAGATGCTTCCGTAATGCATGGACTCATCAGAACACCTAAATGCTGTGTGTGAAGAACTACTAGAAGCCGTGTGTGAACTGAGTGCCCTTTTATCAGGCAGGAGGTGTTGAGCTGCTGACACTTCTGTGCAGTTTTCCTGCAGGAGTCCCATCTGAGTCTCAGAGAAAGGATCTGAGAAAGATTCCTTCATGGTTCTGACAGCAGGAGAAGAGCAGCCACCTGAGACTTTGAGACTCTTCTCACTAATAAATACCCAGTCCCCTCTCCTGCCTGAGAGAGAAAACAAATGAATAAAACCAAAAATATGTTCAACAAGACTCTGGACTTCAAGGAAATAGGAAGGAGGTGATAGCCACAGGGTTAAAAAAAAAGGATGGATGCACTTGTGAAGAGCTCACTGAAAGACTGAGATGTATCCCTCATCTCAGGGCTCCAGAATAATCACAGAGAGCAATGGAGCTATAAACTTCATATCTTTCTCAACAGAAGAGTAAGCAGGGAAGCCCCAAAGCTACCAGGGAAGATTGAAAACAAAGTAATAGAGGAATTCAAAACTCCTTTACCTAGAGTAAACAAACATTAAATACAACAAACATTAAATACAACCCAACTTTTAAATGGACTAATATAACAGCTCATGCTGTTCATTTAATTTAGTATCTACTATCCAATACAAATGTTCATTTTCAAAAAACAATCATGAGACATATTGTCAAGAAAATGTGTTCTAAAATGAAAAAAAAAACAAATGTCAGAAACAGACTCATATTAAACACAAATGTTAGAACACAAATGATTTAAATATTTATGATTGATATGTTAATGAATCTAGTGAAAAATATGCAAAACAGCGGGGATGTCACAGAGAGATGGAAACTATCAAAAAGAAGCAAAAGGACATTGAAAAAAAGCAAGATAACTGAAGTAAAAAATGATATCAATACATCATTAGTAAACTCAACACAGTTGAGGAAAGAATCAGGGACTTTGAAGATAGATCAGTGAAAATGTCACATGCTAAAACAGGAAAGGGAAAAATGCCAGGAGGGGAGGAAAGAAGGAATGGAATATTAAAAAAAAAAAATTGAAATTCTGATGGTTGAAATCTCTTTAATATTCATGACAAGTCCCAAAGGGTAGATCTAGCAAGCTCAGAGAGCAAGAATATTAAAAATGAAGCAAAACAAAAACAAAATAAAAGCTCCACACAGACATGTCATATTTGAACTTCCGATAACCACAGCAAAAATAAAATCCTGAAGGGACACAAAATGAAAAACATCTTAGCTAGGGAGCAAGAATAAGACCCACCAAAGACTTTTCCTCAGAAACTATGAAAACAAGAAGGGATGGAAATATACAAATCGGGGGAAGGAAAATAACTACCATCACCCTAGACTTATATACCACTGAAATAAAATATTTTTAAATGAAGTAATGGTAAAGATATTCTTAGAAAAACAAAACTGACTGGTCCTTTAAGAAATGTTAAAAACATCTTCAGAGACGAAAAAACATGACCCATGATCCGTGTCACAAGAGGAAGAGCATTTAGCAGCAGATTAAGGTCTAAAAAATTTTACCTTCTTATTCATGATTGATAAGAGATGATTTTTATATAATAGTAATAATGTATCAAGTAACTAGGAAATGCATAAGGGAAATGGATAAGAGCAACACCATGGTGCAGAAATGAAGCGTTAGAAGACCTTAAACAGGAAACAGTTCAATGTTAGTTGAAGGGAAAATTGATATGTAATGTTCAGCACATTGAAACATTTATTTTAAATACTAGGACCACCACTAAAAAAGATTTTAGGAGAACAAGGAAAAGAGTCAATAGAAAGAAAAAACTGTAATCATTAAAAATCAGAGAAGGCAGAAAAGACAGTAAAAGAAAATAGAGCAAATACAATAAACAGAAAACATTTACAGAGATGACAGACTTTAATCCAGTTGTGTTCATGATCGCTGTGATCTGTAAATTCTTTCAACACATCAGTTGAAATACAGAGAATTCATTTTGATATTTAAAACAAGACCCAACTACAGGTACTCTATAAAATTTATACTTTAAATATAATGACTCAGGACAAAATTAAATGTGGAATACTATGCTAACAGGAATCTAAAAAAAGTCAGGATGGATATCAGTAACCAGACATCACAAGGAACTTTATCAAATATCAAGAACAGCATTACATAATGATAAAGGAGAAAATGCTCTAAGAAGACAGAGTCATCCTTAACATGTACACATCTAACAGGTGTATTACTACATGAGGCGGGAAAAAAAGAAAAACCAAAATGAGAAACAGTAAAATTCACTCTGGTATTTGGAGTTCTCAATATCATTCTCTGTAACTGACAGAATAAATAGGCAAAAATAAAGGAAGATGACCTGACCAACTATCAGTTGACATAATCTGGTACAGTTTTATAGAACATTCTATCCAACTATAGTAGAATATGCCTTGAAGTTTACTAAAACATACTATGTTCTGGGCCCTAAAAGAGCATAACAAATTTAAAGGAATAGAAATCATACAAAGTATTTTCTGAGGCTACAATATAATTAAGCTAGAAACTTAAAAAGAGGTCAAAATATACTTAAAAATCATAATATACATTTCTACATAATTCTTCTGAAATAAAAAATCTTAAGATAAATTATTAAATATTACAATACCTAGAAATAAAAATGCAACTATGACTTGCGTATGCACTGAAAACAGTCTGTAGAGAGAAATTTAGAGTATTAAAAGAAGCTTCAGAAAGAACAAAAAGATTTGAAAAATAATAACTTAAGTTTTCCTGTTAGGAAATTAGATTAAGGAGAACAAAATAAACCTACAGAAAATCAAATTTTAGGCAAATAGAAAAATTAGACAATTTTAATTAAACAAATCAAATCACAGTAGAAAAGGAAATATTTCAGCAGAAACCAACAAAACTGAAACCAGGAAAACAACAGTAAAAAAAATCAACAAAACCAAAGCTAGTTCTAAAATGGTCAAGAAATCGGATAAACTTTATGCCAAGCTAAGGGAAAAATAAAAGTGTAGAAGGCAAGGATTATCAATGTGAGAAATGAAAAAAGGCTATAGAGACTGTTGATTCCAGGTTCAACGGTCAAAGAAGTATTACAAACAAGTTTGTGCCGCAATTTTGATGCCTTCAGCAGCAGAGCTCAGTTTCTAGAAGAGACTACCAAATCTCACTCAAAGGGAAATAGAAAACTCTATAATCGTATATCTATTTATTTTATCATATTAGTAGTTAAAACACTAAAACCAAAATAAATACAACACAGAGGCCTAGAGCTTCTCTCAGGTAAATGTTCCATTTATTCAAGGAAGGAATAAAATAACCAATTCTCCAAGGTTTTGAAAAAAAAGAAGAGGAGAATACACTCCCCAACACATTTTATACCTGCATTATTAGCCTAATACCAAAACCAGATAAAGACATTACAAGAAGAGAAAATGACAAATCAATATTTTTCAGCTTTTAATGAAAATCATTGCAAAGTCATTAATGAAATGTTAACCTATCTAATCCAACAATGTATTTAAAGAATTATGCACCAAAACTAAGAGGGAATAATCCCAGGTATGCAAGATTGGTTGAACACTAGACAATCGGTTAATGCAACCTACCTCACTAGCAAGATAAATAAGAAAAATCATGTGATCATTTCAATGGATGCAATAACAACATCTTACAAAATCCAGCAATGATTCATGATAAAACTCTTGGTAAACACCAACAGAGGGGAGCGTTTCAATTCCATTAATGAAATCTAAGAAAAACTAACAACGATTATAAAACTTTATATTAAAAAACTGGATAAACCCACCCTAAGATCAAGAACAAGACAAAGATGGTTCCTCACACCACTTCCATTCAGCATCTTACTGGAGATTCTACCTAGTCCAGTAGAACCAAAAAGGAAAACAAGAAATCTACAACTTAGAAGAAAGAAATAAAATGCCTTCATTTGTCTAGGTTTAATTCCCAAAGATTTAACAAAAAAGCCAGGAGAGCAAAACACAAGATATGAGGTGAAAATATAGAAGTCAAGAAGTTCCCTTTACACTAGCAAGAAAGTTAGAATTTGGAATTTGAAAATAAAACACTGTACCCAATCCTTTAGCATCAAGAAAAGCTAAGAAATAATTAGATGTAAGTGTAACAAAAATATATACAAAATTAATTTGTGGAAATTATAAAACTTTGGTGAAAGAAACAAAACACTAATCATAAAAATAAGTAGCCAAAATGAACAATAATAATCAATTTGAGTTAATAGTTTTGAAAACGCTATGCTCTGGATTGAATGACAAAGAGGAGGAGGATGGGAGCCAGATTTCTCAATGGTAGAGAGGGTCACTGCACATAAACACCTGGAGAAGGGTAGAATAAACTATGTGGAGCTGGATTAAATTTAAATACATCAGCATCAACTCATGTTTATTTAACATAGAGACAAATAAATAGACATTATGGAAATGGTTATGGATATGCGTTTACATGGATTAAAATGCATGTATGTATTTCCTAGTGCTACCTGCTAAGAGAGCTTAGAAGAAATAATAGCCAAGTAACAATGAACTAAATGGGCTCTTGAATCTTGGAATGTTATTCTCCAATAAAAGGAACCTGAGCTCTTTGGAGAAATACCTTACTCTAAGACAGGAGCAGGAAATATACAAGATGATATTGGAGTATCCTGTGGGACCAGAAAGTAAGGAAGTACTCCAACAGAACAATGGGAAGTCCACAGGACACAGGAGCCCACAGGAACATTCCAGTGGCAAGCCTCAGATAATTTGAGCAAGAAAATAAGCAACATGTTGTTGAAACATAATTTATGAAACAATACTCATGAGTTTATACTCATTATAAGTAAATGGGGGAAAGACAAATATCTAATTTGGAAGTGTAAATCAATGTTCCATTATATTAGCTGTGATCACTGACTGAAGAAGGTAGATACTGATTGTTTTAGTCAGCTTTTTCACTGCTGTCATTAAAAGACCTGACAAGAACAATTTTCGAAGAGGAAAAGTTTACACAGTTTCAGAGGTCTCAGTTCATAGATGGCTAGCTCCATTTCTTGGGGCCCCCGGTGAGTCAGAACATCATGGCGGAAGGGTGTGGGACAAAAAAGCAGCCCAGGACGTGGCCACCAAGATGCAGAAAAAGACTCCACTGGCCAGATATGAAATGTATACCCCAAAGGCACAACCCCAATGCCCACCTCCTCTAGCTGCCCCCTACCCACCTTCAGATTCCACTCAGTTAATCCCTATCAGAGGATTAACTCACTGATTAGGATAAGACTCATAACCTGATCATTTCACCTCCAAGACTTCTTACATTGTCTCACACATGAGATTTTTGGGGACATCTAATATCTAAACCATAACAAAGTATGTAAGAATTGCATATCAAAGAAGTCATAATAACTTTATAGATTTTTTAAAAGCCTTTTTAAAGGACATTGTAGAAATATAAATTAAAAAGAAAGGATAAGAGACCTGCCTGGTTAGATTTAAATATAGAACAATAGAAAGTCAGAAAGGAAAACTAAACAGTTATGCCAAAATAAGTCACGTCACTGATTATTACACCTCATTAAAAATGTCTGCATAAAAAAAGAAAAAAAGTTAAAAATATTTTTTAAAAAAGCGTTTTCCTTTCTACAAGAATTTTGTTTCAATCATGCTGCTGCCGCAGACAAAATCCACACTTTATACAGCAAGAATAGAGAAAATGATTGGAAACCTCAGTCGGTGGCTTCCAGTGGTGTCCAATTAGCTGAATTGAAATATTTTCCAGAATTCCTGTTCCTGTTTGGTTTGAGGTTAGGGTTTCTCACAGGAGAAATGATCCAGAGGGCAGAGTCAAGAGCTAGCCATATGCATGTTGAGAGGGTCTGATGAAGCCAGGTGCTGTTACACCTCATGCCTGTTGATAGAGATCCCCCAACTTTTCACAGCGGAAGAGAGGTGACAGGTCTGCAGCTCCTCACCACCCATCAGATCTCTTCTTTCGGTGTCTCCAGTCATAAACCAGGTTTGGGCATGTTTACGTGTTGACAGGAGCTTGGATCAGGACCCACATGGTCAAAGCAGCTGGCGAGAAGGCAGTCAGTGACCAAGGCAGTTCCAGCTTGTCCACCTGGTTGTAATTTTTCCGTGCTTTCCCCTATTTTATGTCCCTCTCCTCTTCCTGACTTCAGGCTCAGTTCCAGATGCAGGGTCATTGTACTAGCACAGAATGCTCGCAACTCCCAGGGTCACGCAGGGCCTAAGGCCTCTCTTAGTTATTTAAGGGTTCTAATTCCCTGATCAAGTTCTCACTGACATATTGGGGATGGTAGGGGTAGAAACCTGATAGGCTAATTAGTTAGGGGTCCTAATTCTTGGAGTGAGAACATGACTACTTAGACCAAATTAGAAAAAGTAATACGAATAAATATTAATGGATCGAAACACATTCATATTTAGGACTAGTCATTATAGACAAAACTAATAGACTGATGTCATGTTGAGAGAAGGACTTGCTGACTTCTCACCAAAAATCTTAACAAATAACACATTCTAATATTTTAGGGAATCAAAATCAACAAAAAAGCCAGGACTTGCCCCACCCCAGGGGGGAAAAATGGTTGAAAGATTATGTACAGGTAATTCATTAAAGGGGCAGCCAAGCAGATAACAAGATTTTAAGATACTCAAACTCACTCTGAAGTAAAGTAAGATCCACAGTAACACTGAGATAGTCCTGTGAAACCAACTATGGGCAAAACCACCTGAGTGGTTTTTATTTGTTTGTTTTTCAGCACTGGAGAAAATGGTAGTTCATGGCACATTAGTGGAAGGGGAAACTGGTTGAGACCTTCTAGAGAGCTATCTGACAAGTACCATGACATTAAGTGGCATGTACTGCGCTACAGCAGTCCTACTCTGACAGGAAGGAAGAGGGGAAAAGAGGTAATGTAGAGAAAAAATGAATCTGATAAATGCAAACACCTGCATCTGAGGCTCAAACGAAATGAAGAGGGCGCTGGAAAGAAAAAAGAGAGAGTAGTAGAAGATTTTAAAGACATAGTCCAAGAAATCTGAAAGAAAAATCAAGGGTTTTTTTTTTTTTTTTTAATTCTATTTCACACCAATCTCACACATCTCCAATCTACCCTTCAGAATATTTCCTGAAGTGACCTTCATTGGGTCTTTCCACAGCATTCAACTTAATTTCTTAAAAACAGTCACCCACTTTATTTTAATACTCACATTTAATTAAATGAATAATTATTATGAAACAGATGAGTAGTAAATGAAGCCATAATTAAATAAATGACAATAACAGGTACAACAAACGCACACGGGAAGATCAGAAATGAACACAACAATTTCTTGGAAAGCACCTTAGTCTGTTTTGTTGCTATAACTAAATATGAGGGAATGGGTCATTTATAAACAATAGAGATTTATTAGCCTCATGATTCTGGAGACTGGGAAGTCCCATCGCATGGTGCTGGCATCTGTTGAGGGCCTTCTTGTTGCAGTGTAACATGGCGGAGGGCATCACACGAGCCATAGAGCCAAGATGGCTTTTATAAAAGAGTCACTCTTCAGATAACCCCTAATCCAATAACCCATTGAGCAGAGCCTGATCACCTAATTTCTTAAAGGTGCCATCTGATCTCAACCCAAAACACACAACAGGATTAAATTTCAACATGAATTCTAGTGGGGACATTCAAACCAAAGCAGAAATTGTCTCCTCATTTGCATTGGCATCAGAGCAGGGGAATACATTAAGGGAACTCACTGACCAGTATTTAGCCAAGCCAGGTAGCTATCAGTCTTCATAGGGACAGGGTGGAAGGTCTGTTGGGATTCTGAGAAGTCAGCAAGTGGTACTGTATTAGAAATAAATAAAACCATGGTATCCTGGAAGTTGCTGCTGAAGATGAGGCTGAATTCAAAGTAAAAAGAGTGAGCTGACTCAAAGAAGAAATGATCACTTAGTGAAAAGTTGATATGGTAAATATAATGGTTAATTTTCTGGGTCCACATGACTAGCCACCGTACATTTGGCTGTACATTGTTGACTTAGCATTACTTCTGAATTTGTCTGGGGGAATGTTTGTTTGTCGGCAGTGCTGGGAAGTGAACCCAGGGCCTCATGCATTCTGGGCAAGTGCTGTACCGGTGAGCTACATCCCCAGCCCTGTGAGAGTGTTACTGGTTGACGTTAGCATTTGAGTCACTGTCTCAGTAAAGCAGCTGCCTTGTCCCTTTTAGCATGGAGAAGCATCATTCAATCTTGATTGAACAAATGGACAAAGCATGCATTCTCTCCTTTGTTTTGGTCTAACCATGTAGTTTGAGACCTTGATCTTCAGTCTTCAGACTAAGTTCCTGCCCAATTGGCTCTCCTGTTCCCAGGACTTAAGACCTGGACAGGATTCCATCGCTGGCTCTTCTGAGTCTCCAGCTTGCAGTGTTTCAGAGAAGTCTGAGGTCATCAGTAATTATTCCAAATAATCTGTTTGCTTTGTTAATAGTTCTTCTTTTGTTGCCCTTAGTTATTATGAACTTTGTTTTCCTTTCTGTTAGCATCATGAGCTCTGTAATTCTACCTAACTTCCATCTTCCATTCTTGGGTAATTTTTTTTTAGAGCTTTATGGTTATACATAGTAGGTGGGTGCGTCCATACATGGAAATCAGTTTCAGTTCACATTCTCCCATTTTCCCTCCCCTGCACCTTCTCTTTCCTCTACCGTACTACACTTCCTTTCTTTTGTCTATTTATTTGCATTTGTTGGTCATGTTTGAACTCGGGATAAACTTTCCAGATAGAAGCATTGGCGTATTCTGTATTTTAGTTATGACTTCTTCCTTGGTAACACATGCAAACGTTCTTGCTGCCTTCTCCATCTCTTTATTTATTTACTTTTTACTTTTAGTTCTTGCAGTACTGGAAAGCACTCTACCACCAAACCACATCCCCTTCCTTCCACCTTCCATTTTTAACTTTCCTCTGGCCTTTTTCCGTAGAAATCTGTCCTATTGGTCCTCCGTGTTTCAAACACATCATTTGGTAGTGTCCATTCTCTTCCTCATGATGCTGTTAGAGACTTTCATCTTGCCTTTGGAGGCTCCTGGTGGTCCTTCACTCACATCTCCTTTTATCTCACCTTATCTACTTCCTTTCTGATTTACAAACTCAGAGAATGCTGCTTTTGTGTGATAGAGGCCCTGCTTTTCTTGCATGCTCTCGAGGATACTACTAGCATTTACTACTATAAGCATTATTAACACATTGTTCCTCTGGGTTCCATATTAAACTATTTCCCCCGGTTGTTCCATTACCTGAGTCTTTAGCATGATGTTGCACGTATTTTCTTATTTACCATATTTCTGGAGGCCCCAGGTGGGCTATTTTGTCTACCAGCCTTGAATGAATTAAGATCTATCCATGCACAGTCCACAGGTCTGGTAAGTGGATTGTTCATGTCTCAATTCTCCGTCTGCTCATCTTCTTCTAGATTCTCCTCCTCTGATCACTCTATGGACAGCAGGGGGATTTTTGAAACTCTGGCTGAGATCAAATAGTTTTCTGCTTTGTATAGTGGTCCTGTTCATTTAAGGCTTATCTCCTAACCCACTCCCTTGATCCCACTGAAGTTAGAAGAAGCAATAAGAAAATTATTTCATGAGTCCCAGAACATAAATTGCTTTCAAAAACCTTCCTTCTCATTCTTTGCACCTTTCCTTCCCCATTTTTCTTTTTCTATTTTTGTTGTTGTTGTTGTTGTTGTTGTTGTTAGGGGGAAACCAGGGATTGAACTCAGGGGCACTCAACCACAGAGCCACATCCCCAGCCCTATTTTGTATTTTATTTAGAGACATGGTCTCACTGAGTTGCTAGCACCTTGCTTTTGCAGAGGCTGGCTTTGAATTTGAACTTGTGATTCTCCTGCCTCAGCCTCTCTAGCCTCTGGGACTACAGGCATGCGCCACCACGCCTGGCTCCTTCCCCCTTTTTCTTATGGAAGATATGCATTCCTAGATTCAAGGATTCAGCGCTGGTCCCCCATGCCCACCCAAACATGACATTGCTGTCACTCAAGGATGTTTTTCTTTCTTTTTTAATTTAATTTGGCACCAGGGATTGAACTCAGAGGCACTTTACCACTGAGATACAGTCCCAGTCTTTCTTATTTTTATTTTTTATTTTGACACAGGATCTGACTAATTTGCTTAGGGCCTCTCTAATTTGAACCTGTGATCCTCCTGCCTCAGCCCAAGTTGCTGGGATTACAGGTTTATGCCACCATGCCTGGATTATTTCTTTGACCACTAGAGAGTTTTTGATGGAATTAGAAATGACCACAGCACTCTTGACTAGAAAAGCAACACACACCATGGGAAGACATCTTACTATAGTTATGATACAGACTCAGACTTTCTGAGGAAGAGACCTACAAGAGAACAGGGAATCCACACCAGGCCTTCCTTCTACTCCCTGATGGGCAGGTTAGTTCTGGTTCATGTTGCTAAGGGTGGGTGGGTGAGCGAGTGATGTTTTCTGAAACAGTTGTCCGAAATATTTTGCAGTGATTGGAAATGTCACCCAGATACTGGCAACAGAATCATACACGGCCTTTTTATTCCTGGTTGTGGGTTTGGAGATGCTGTATTGAAGTATAACCAAAGTCATTGAATAAAGATTTTCACTTTTTTTTTTTTATTATTATTGTATACAAATGGGATACATGTTCTTTTGATTTAACTTATGCAACTTTTATTATAAGCCACAAACTCACTACATTTATCTTTTTTAACTTTGTAACATTTAAAACTCTAATATTCCCTTCATTACCTCTGCCTTAATTTTAGTTTTTCCTCTTAAATACACTTTCCTTTCTGTTAACTCTGGAACGGATCATTCTTTTAATCCAATGCCTTCTCCTATCAAATCCAAGTTCTTCCTACTTAGGTTGAAATCTGGTTTTGTTGGTTCCCACATAATAAACCGTTTGGAATTTCCCCTCTTCTGCTGGCATTTCTATTTCTATCTACTGAGATAAGGAAGGGTGCTTCCTGGGCTCCCGCAGCAGGGGGTAGGTAGCAGCTTGGGACCTTGTGCTTCTGACCCCACCCATTCAGTCACCTCTTCAGCCTTCCAGTTAAGTACTTAGAAGATGCCTGATCTTTTCTCACCGGGAGCACCAATTTGGAGCAAAAATGACATCAGCACTTTGGGATATTCTCTTAACATAAATCACTCTTTATAGGGAAGCGATTGACCATTTGTGACCCTGCATTTGAGCTGGTTGTTTATCTCTGCTGAGTTTGGAAGAGTCATCATGATTTTTCTTTGCCCAAGAGATTTGCATGATTACACCACCGCATGAAAATTCTTTTTCACTTACACCTGTATTTTGAACTTTAGTCTACAGATCAAAGAGGCACAAGAAAAGTCTGAGACGTGAGGAAGAAAGGTTAAAAAAAAAAAAAAAAAGGCAAAGGTTAGAGAATTTGTAAGATAGCCACTGGCCACCCTCTTAGGCCAGAAGTTCAGTTACGCTCATGTCTTAGAGGTCCTCCTGCTGTTCTGTACTTCTTGACAAATTACAAGTTGTCATCCTATTGTAAATAACAGTTGGGGGAATATTTAATGAAAAACCTCATGGGCCGAGCAAAGCATCACATTATTAATTTGTCAGAAATGCTATTACCTAGACAACCAATTTTAAATTTGTAGCTTTTATATCACGGCATTAGAGCGACTCACACTGAGAAGCATTGAGCAACACCAGGAAGGGTACTGAGAGAACTCCATCAAAGTGATTTTTTTAATATGACAAATAATATCTTAATTTGGTGGTTTTTTTTTTGTTGTTGTTGTTGTTTAAATAATAAGAAAGAAGTAAAGATTTAAAAAGGCGACAAATACTTTTGAAAGGAATTTCAGTGAGGAACCTAGATTTCTCACTCATGTTTCTGGTTATAGTTCATTCAGTTATATAAAACTGGTGGTACTTGACCTGCCTAAAAATAGCAAAAACATATCAGGGTGGTTCTGGTTACCTCACATCCATAAAATGAAACATGTCTACTTTACATGAAGTGTATTAGTAGGCAAAAAGAGAAAAAAATACTTAGACTTAACAGAAAGATAATGACTAGATATGAATTAAGTTTACCAAAATTTATGATCTAGAATTTTTAATATATACAGTGATGCTTGGATTTCAATACATACATAAGTTTTTCAATTAAAATTAAATAAGAAAATTTAAAGTTTAAAAAATAAGCAAGAGATACTTAGTTCCAATGAAATACTTTATTTATGCTCATCAAACTTTTATGGGTGGTTCTACTAGAAGTTCTTCTGCATCAATTCACAGATTCAGGAAGCCATGAACCTGACCCTTTTCAATGAATGGACTGACTCTTTTCCATGAGAGCTCAGCAAGAAAGGCAAAAGTGAAGAGTAAAGCAGAACTTCTTAGCTCTTCCCAGAATATGAAAACACTCATGGCATATAAAGTCATGAAACCATAAAGCCATGAGAATTATCAGTCTTACCTTATATTTTATTCAGGATTTCTAAAACACCATTAGAGTGTAAAGATTCATATGGATATTTAATTTCTTTGCTTTTTATGGGCTGGGGTAAACATATATTCACCTCTGATAGAAAGATTCTTAGAACCAATATCACCATCTTGATTGTGACACCATGACATGCATTGGGAGAAACTTCCTGTACTTTGCTTGAGAGTCATAAACTATTTCAAATAAACAAAATCTACTCAAAAGTATACTCATGTACCACTCAATGATGTTTTGGGCAAGCATAGACCACATGTGTTATGGTGGTCCTGCAAGATCTTATCTCCAGGAGACATCTTAGCCATCTTAGCTAGTGTCTGTACACGATCTAACGTTTATAAGATGCCATTGGCTGACGGTGTGTTTCAAGAGGGCAGGATTTACGTGGTGCATAACTGTGTTAGTACTTTCCCCACAAACCTTCCCATATGTAACCATTTGCAACTTTAATAATGGTGATTAAGTATATCAATGTGGGTAAATTAGAGTCAAAGTCAGATCCTCTCAAAAATGTTTGTAAAAGGGCAGTCTAGTTTTACAACTGATTAAACAGAATTACACGTTATGGTTTATGAACACTGGTAAATATATAATAGTCGGGATTACCTGTCTTTTGCTTGAATGTTTTACTAAAAATTATCTTCTTCAAAACTAATGATCTTTACATAAAATTCTACAAAATAAAAAGGGAGACCTTGAAAACAATGTGCATACAAACATATTGTAAACTACCTTTATTATACTGTATCTAATACTTTCTTATATCCTTTTCATGTGAGAGAAGGGGCAAAGAAGTATAAAACTATGTGACAGGTGCAAAAACGGTAATAATTATGGCACCTTCTCTTACCATTCTTTTTCCTTGTATTCTACTCTCCCTATTCTCTGAAGAAAAGCTGTAAGTTAAATTGAAATAAGCTCTCACTGTTGTGGACTCTTTATGATTGTTCTGCATTTTGTAACTTTACCAATTATAAAACTTTCAGAGACATAAACTTAGTACCACTTTGAGAAAATACCCAAAACTAAGGCTTGTACTTGAAGAAGGACAGTTGTGCTGGAGACCACTGTTTGGTTTCCATGTTTGTTTTGTTTTTAGTACTGGGATTGAACTCAGGAATGCTTTGACACTGGAGCTACACCCCAGTTTTTATTTTTTGTTGTTTATTTTAAGACAGGATCTCACTACGTTGCTGAGGGCCTAAGTTGCTGAGGCTGGCCTCAAACTTGGAATCCTCCATCTTGGTCTTCCATGTCACTGGGATTACAGGTATGCATTACCACACCTGGTAAGCAGAACACTCTTAATCAAGATGCTTACTGTTGTGTCCTAGCGAGAAAGAAACTTTCCCCTCAACACTAACACAAAATAAGTCAAAACACTGTTTTTCAAGACTATCGCTATATTTGCTAATATAATTGATAAATTGGGTTTACTCTTTTTCCTCCTAGAAACTTTACATCTTACTTGATCATATAATTATATCACTCAACTTTTACTAAAAATATCTTTAAATAAAAAATTTAAACATGTCTAAATAAAAGTTTGTAACATCATTGTCAATAAACTATTCAAAAAAGAAGAATATTTTGATAAAAAAAAGTTTTTACTCCAAATCAAGTATTTGTTGAAATAGATCAGATGGAGCAATCACATATGTAAGTCCTCCAAGATGAGTGGGAAGGTAAACTTCTGAATCTTTTAATATAAAGAGGCTAAGAATGAAAAGTAAAATAAAGATAATGGGAAGACTTTCTCTTTTGACTCTGACGGATGAAGACTTTGATGGCCATTACTCCCATCATTATCAAGAAAAAGGCTGAGAAAATGGAAAAGCAACTATCTTTCTAGTCCTTCAGAGAACTATGAGCAAACCGTCGTCCCAAATTTGTACAAACAGCCAAATCCAGAGAGTTCCAGCTCAGACTTGCCTTTCTCAAATAGAAGCTACTAGAGTCATAGCTGGTGAGAGCACATCAGTGGAGGCTTTGACAAACGGCCGAAGGCTGAGTATGTATTCTCAGGAGAGTGAGGATTTCCTATGGTGGCCATCTGAGGGCCTCCTCAGACTCCCAGGCCCTCTCTCCAAAGAAGACAAACTTGACCAGAGACTCATCCTCCCGAAGGGAAAGACATTTCTCCCACTCAGTCCCCTCCAGCCTTCCTGCCTCATGTTAAAGGGAGAAAAACAGTCATGAAATACCTCTGAAGGTCACAGTTCAGAGACACAGCCCATTAAAAGACTGAGATAGACCCGTAAGACCGAGGAATGTTGTCCCCTGCATCTTGCCACTGTAAATAAATGCGGTTGATCCAGACTTTTGATGGTTTAAAGGTTTTCATCTTTAAGATGGTGCAGAAGTGATTCACATTCAGGGAAAACCATACTTTGAGTTTTGTAATTGAATTTTTATCCCAGGCTAGCAATATGATCTGTAACCCTCTCTGATGAGTGCCGCAGAGAACCTCAGCTCCCAGTGAGCCATACAAGCATGAGAGACCACATGGCTATTGGAAGCCATAGTAGTAGTTGTGACATTTGGTAGGTGAAGTGCAGGAGATGCCTATTCACTTTACCATGGGCTCACTGTAAGATGAGGAACATCTATAGAACTCTACTGACGGTGGAGCTTAAGACATTTCAAGACCCAAATGCTCCAAAAAAGATTATGGTTACATTACTTGTATGCATACAAACCACAGAACAAAGAATATCATCAGAGAGAATAAGGACTATTATACAATGGTGCATGAGTCAGTTCTCTAAGAGAGCATAACAATCCTAACACTGTATACACCTTACAACAGGGCATCCAAATAGGTGAGGAGAAAACTGATAGAATTAATAGAAGAAATAGACAAATCAATTATTAGAGTTAGAGACTTTAGCACATCTCTTCCAGTAATTGATAGATCAAGCAGGCAGATAATCAGTAAGACCAGAGTTGACCTAAACGGTACCATCAATCATTTTGACCTAGTTGACATTTATAGAGTTCTTCATTCAAGGGCAAAAGAATTCACCTTCTTCTCAATCTCTTGTGAAGAGTCACCAAGACAGATCCCATTCCTTAAAGCATACCTTAAATATTTCAAAGTAATAAAAGTCCTACAGATTGTGTTCTCGAATCATAATGGATTTAAATTACAAATCAAGCAGAAAGATGATAGGAATATACTCAAATATTTGGAAATTATACAATACACAAGAAAGTCCTAGATGGGTCAAAAAAATTAGCTTCAAAATAAGCTCAATAATTTTAGTGAAATTGTAATAAAATTATCAAAAATTGTGGAATGCAATAGAAGCAGTGCATACAGGAAAATTTCAATGATTTAATGAATATTTTATAAATGAAAGGTTTAATATAAATATCTTATATTCCCACCCTAGGAAACTAGAGGAAAAACAGAGCAAATTAAATTATATTATTAAAAACTATAGAATAGATAAAAGTGAAATTAAATGGAAAATTGAGATAAAATTAAACCAAAAGTTGATATGTTTAAAATATCAATAAGATAAATAAAATAATGCCGACAAACCTCTAGACAGGCAAGAAAGAGAGTTGAATAAATGGGTGATATCAGAAATAAAGGAAAGATGATTATTTTTATCTCATGGACATAAAAAGATAATAAAGGAATATTATGAAGAATTACATGCCCATGAATTTTTTTTAATTTATAGACAATCATCCAGTTTCTTGAAAGATACAATCTATCAAAACTCGCACCAACAGAACAAGCCTATCTGAATAGCCTGACATCTACTACAGTAATTAAATCAATAACCAATAACTTTAAAAAAAGGGGAAGGAAGATGCTAATATCTTACATGTAAATTCTTTCAAATATTTAAGAAAATAATGCCATTATTACTCTAAATATATATTTCAGTAAATAGAAACATAGGAAACACTTAACTCTTTGAGACCAGCATGAGCTTAATAACATAAACCAGATAAAGACATATAAAAAAGGAAAACTACAGGCCAACATATCTCAAGAACAGAGATGTAAAAATCCTTGACAAAATTAAGGATAACCTAACCTAATAATGTATTTAAAAATTTTTCACATCATATCCCTACGGAGTGTATTCCAAATAAACAAGGTTGGTTCAACATTCAAAACTCAACCATTTAATGAAAATAAATTACATGAGCATTTCAATAGAAACAGAAAAAATTATTTGACCAAATCCACCACCTCTCCATGATAATTCTCAGAAATCAGGAATAAAATGGAACTTCCTCAAACTGACATTTTAAAACCTATAGCCAACATCATACCTAACAATAAGAGACTAGATGCTTTGCCATTAAGACCAGGAACAAAGCAATCCTCTCTTCCCATTCGTATTCAACTTTGTGCCTGAATTCCTAGCTAGTGCAGCAGACAAGAAAAGTAAATAACAAATATTCACAATGATAAAGAAGAAATTAAACTCCTTTCATTTGCAGATGACATTATTGTGCTTATAATCTCAAGGAATTAAGATAAAACAATTTAAGCAAATAAATAAATCAGTAAAGGATTATAACTCTGAAAGTATAACATAAATATCTAAGAGTCCATACTGCCATATATAAATATGTGAATGAATAGAAACTCCTGCGAAGAATTCCAAATAATTTCCTAAGATATTTGGATATGACACTCTTGAGGTGGTGGAACGCAACACCCTACTTCTTAAGTGAGTTATGGATAGTGACTTCCTTCAGAACAGAATGCAGAAGGAGGAAAAAGAGTAACTTAACAGTATAGGAAGCTGACCAACACCACTTCAGCCTGTCGATCAAGGTCAACCTCAATATTACTCCTTATTGTAAAAAAAAATAATAATAAAAAATAAAACTGTACAAAGCTAATATGAAATATTAATAATAGGGGAAGCTAGGTGTGTAGTATATAGAAATCTTTCCATACCAATATATGGTACTATGATTTCAATACTAAGCATCTAGAATCTTCTACACATGTATTTATGGGAAAAGATAATGAAAAATACAGTTTCGAAAAGTATGTGGTCTTCCTTCAGTCTGACTTGGAATAGTATGAAGTATATTCTCATTTGGTATTACTAAATGATAGCTGCCCTACAATAGTAAGTGACTGAGTGACATTTTCAAATTCATATACCTTGCAATTTTCTAAAGACCTTGAAGACTTCATGATCTGTGTTCATAGTCAATAACTGAGTGTACCTTAACTAATTCAATGATCCAAAGCATATTTGTTGGAAACTTCCTAGGTGAAAGGCACTTTGGCAGACACTATGGAAACGGAAAGATATTTCGACAGATAGTTTTTCCTCAACATATCTTTTTAAACCAACTTTTAAAAAAATAGTGCCCCAAAATACTTTTTCTTTTTTTTTTTTTTTTTAATTTCCAAAAGTGTGGATCAGGGTTTGCCTACTCCAGTGCTATTTATTATCAGAATTTCTGGCCCTTCCTTATAATAAAAATCCCATTCTTAGTCATATGATGAATAATGACCTCCCTCCCCACCAATCCGTCCTTTCCCCACTTCTTCCTTCCTTCTTTCTTCCTTCTTTCCTTCTTCATATCCTTCCTATCTTCCTTTATTCTCTTCCCCTGCCCCTGCCCCAGGCAAGCCAAGGTCAAAGGACAAAGGAGAGAAAGAAGAGAAAACTGGATTTCAATGCTAATGGAATTTTCACTCACCCACTCATGCCGGAATTAGAGTTCTTCCATGTGAAAGTAATTATAATGTAATTAGGGGAAAGTCCAGCGGGGACTTTTGTCCTGAAGAGAACACATTGCTTTTATGTTTATCTTGATATGTCACATTTCTATTCTATTGCAAGCCTTAAAAGCAAAACAAATCCAAACAACAACAACAACAACAACAACAAATCTTCAGCAAAAGCATTTTTCATTTTAATGTATTTTTTAAAAATATTCAGCTTACAAGAAAACACTGGTGACATTTTTCACTTAAAACGTGGCACTATGACAAAAATAAAGTCTACATATGCTGATATTTTAGAATGAAAGAGAATCTGAAACTTTTCTGAGTCCCTGCACGGTTTTTCAGGTCTGATGTTTTCAGTAATCTAATTGTGTGTGTTGTAGTTACACATTTTTCATCTCCTTTAAGGGGAAACTATGGAGAGTTCTAGAAACATTACCAAACTTACTGAAACATTCAGCCTTCCAGGGTTCTCAGATGCATATGGCTCCTCTCAAGGACCAGTGCCTGTTCTGACATTTCACCATACCTGTTCCTGTGAAAGCCCCATTGGGATCATTCTGCTAACCATTTGCTCTACCTGTTACGTGAATGAGTTTGGAAAGAACTCCCCTGCATAAAAGACGGAAGTAAAAGGAAATTTTGAAGCCAAAATCGAAGTTGTTTGTTTGAACCATAATCCTTGACAGAAAATTCAGGTCAACACATCTTAAGTAGGAAAGGACTGTTTTGAGCACTTTGGACCATTTCCTGAGGTAATGAGGTGGGAAAATAACTGTGGATGTTGTCCTTGTCCTTTCTGCTTTTTTTTTTTGGAGGGGGGTTTGAACTCTGGGACACTCAACCACTGAACGACATCCCCAGCCCTATTTTGGATTTTAGTTGGAGACAGGGTCTCACTGAGTTGCTTAGCACCTTGCTTTTGCTGAGGCTGGCTTTGGACTCTCAATCCTCCTGCCTCAGCCTCCGGGGCCGCTGGGATTACAGGTGTGAGTCACCGTGCCCAGTAGCTTCCTGTCTTTCTGGATGTTTACTTTTCTTACAATCTCATGTCTACATTGCAGAGAACTAAGTGGTTAACCAGGGATAAGGTGTAGACCAATTCTGCTCATTTAACCCAACTTGAAACTTCTTTGAAGATGCTTCCTCTACACAGATGGAGGGGACCGGTGGATGTGAATCCATTCTAGGAAGTGTACGTGTTGTTACACGTGGCATCCCCATTGGATAAAAGAGTCAAAAGAATAATTGCCTTGTGCTGAGCACTGTGATTTCTACCATCTCAGGCCTTGGTGTCCAGGACAATATCTTCCCTTAATTTTTTATTGACCACACATAAAATGATCAATTTTGAGCCACAGTGCTAATATTGGCAAAATAAGTTTGGCACCAGCCACCTAGGGTAGAGGGTTATTTTCTGGCAGTAAGTGAATCAAAACATTCCATACTGTTCTAACAAAAACACTCAATAGATATGAGTTATGATGATCATCATTAGGTACCATACATGCCCGTGGAGAACAAGAGGAATTAATGTATTATGCAATTCTATTTAATATCAAATGTGTGGCAGTTTAGGGAAACTTGTTTAAAAAGTCTTCAGAAACAGTCCTAAAATGGTCAGAAGCCTAATTCCAAGTGATAGCGAATAAGCAAGTTACTGTGTGGCTGATATTCCAACCTGACTTCCTACTTTCAGCCTGAGAGGAAAAAGAATTCTATGCTTTAAAGTGTTCTTTAAAATTGTAAGAATGAAACTTGTCATAAATTAATTCCAGCATTTCAGGTTAGAATAAATTTCATATGATCATAACTTTGCATCTTTTCATTATTAATAAGATCATGGGACTCTTTCAACCCACCCTGCATTCAGCTTGATCTTTGTGTTATCTGTGGCACGTGTCTCTCCATATTTTGATGGAGTGGCTTTTCAGAAATCATTTGTAATTTCCCCCAAATTAATGCATTTTATGAAAATAAATGAAACAGTGATTCTTTGAAAATTCCAAGGCCACAAATGGTTTCCCTTTAATCTTTTGTTTCCAATCACTGGGTGATCAAAGATGTTTTATTTAAAACGGGTCATTTAATACACTGAACAACGAGGTGCAATTCATATTGTCTGTGGCAGTGACTTATGTTTATATTTAAAAGAACTAAATAAATGCACCAATGAATATAACATAGAGCTTTCGTATTCTAGTCTTTCTTAGCAACTCCTACCGCCTCCTGGGATTTTCCTTACTTCTTTTTTATAAGTACAAAAAGGAAAGGAAATGAATATCTAAAGAAAGATCTTTTGGCTTCTTAAGGTCTACACTTAATTTCTGAACAAAATGAGGCTGCTCAACTCCCTACACTTCCTTTTCCCACCTCTTCTCCATTCATTTTCCTCTGCTCAATTATATTTTCCTGTTTTCCACTGGTTTTCCTATTTCCAACTTCAAACCTCAGAGGTGACAATGAACGATCAGGGAGAGACTGAGAATCTGATCATGACCACTGAGCAGATGTTAGTCAGTCAGTCAATTGAGGGGGGCGGGGTTTAACTGTTTCATAAGTGACAGAGACCAAACTTCTTTTCAGCTCATATTCATTGTCCAGGAAAAAAATATAAATATAATGTACACATGGCATATAGGTGCACTTCTGTATCTGCAGGTCAAACCAACCTCAGATTGAAAATATCAAAAACCCATTTGAATCTGAACTAAACATGTACAGACCTCTAAATAACACACTATAACAACTCTCTCTCTCACATTTGCATTGTATTAGGAATTATAATTGAACTAGAGATTCCTTAAGTGTATGGGAGAATTGTGATGTTCTATACACATATTACACCATTTTATACATCAGTGTGAGCACCCTTGGATTTGGGTATCCACAGTAGGGGCTGTCCTGGAATCAGTCTTCCTCAGACACCTAGTGATCACATGCGCACACATACACACACACACACACACACGCACACGCACACGCACACACATATACACATTCACTTTCATCTTGCATAGGCTTTCTTATCAGATAAATCACTCAGCAATGGTTTACATTTGCTTTTATCTTTGAATAGTTTCTGTGCAATATCTTCTTATTTGAAAAGTAAAATTAATAATAATAATAATAATAAGTAAAATCCATTGATGTTAGACTTGGAAAAATAACCAAAATTTTAGTAACATACCACAATGTTCTGAGAGTTCCTGAGAACTCATCATCATCCAAGAATAAATATTTCTGACTCAAAAGCAAAACTGTAAGTGGCAAAAGAAGACCTTTTTTTTTTTTAATGTAACATTCTTTATTTTGAGAGTCATACAACGGATGTTTGTATTCTTGTTTTCAGTCTGCTTCCAACACCGAAACATCAGCAAAGTCTAGTGAGACTTCATAAAACTACTCTTTGTTTCTTTTGTTGGACAATCTCATTCCAAAGCCATCAGGAAAACAGAATGGATTGGAATGTTCTGGCACTGCCTTATCCTTCAGTTCTGGTCATACTCATATTAGATTTCCTTCCCTCGGGTTTAGTTTATCCTGTGTGCATTCTAATGCTTCCATGTACTTTCTCACAGACTCATAGGTAGCCACGAATATACTGAACTAACACAGAGTGCTCGGGATAAGAACATAGAGTCTACATCCAAACAGAAGAAGACCACAGTTTCAAAGGTGCCTGAACATCAACCCCTCAACCCAGTAAAACAACACATTTCTGGAGAGAAAGAAAAATTCTAAAAATAATCTTTTATTTTGAATTAAGATAACAATAATTATGTTCCCAATGAGCTACTGCACACCTCATTAAATATTCAGTATTAGTTGGGTACATTGTTCGAAAGTACTTCTGCTAAAATTGTACACTCAGTAAACCCATTGTTAACTTGCTATAAAAAAATTAATGAGATTTTATGGTATATCCACCCGTGGGTCTCTATGATGATATTGAAGTTAACACATACCAGGAATGAAATGGTTAAGTACCACAGGAAATAAAAATAAGGACTAACACCAGCTGGGAAATACAGCATGATCAAATTTCTTGAGTCATATAATCTTTTTAAGTCATACTTAACTTGAAAGGGTTTAGTCTATTGTAGGTGCTCAGTAAATATTTATTGGGTAAAGCAATGTATTTTTTATCAAAAAGTCAGGGGGTGTAAAGGCTTTCTTATTATCACGAGGCCACTGAGGGAGAAATGGAGTCAGATGAAAGTCACATAGAAGACAGAAGATTCTTCAGTTAATAACTGTGGTCAATGTTTGCAAATATGCATATGAGAATAAAGGGGTTCCTTCAGTTTTTGGAAATTTTAAATCAGGAGTAGAAGTGTTTCAGGCATATGCCATATGGAGATTCTGCCTTAAGACAGAAGGTTGAACAATTGTAGAGAACGAACCTAAGATTTCTAAAATGATCTAGTAGAAAACAGTGCTTTGCTCTGTGCTGGCTGCAGGATTTTACATGATTATTATACACGCACCAACATCAGCAAGTGACCATTTTGATAGTACTTATCATACAGAAAGATATTTGTCAGATTTTGCAAAAACACAAGTTTTCAGTGGATTCTAAAGGGACAACAACTGAGGTATTTCACGTGGTTGCATTTAGCTGAGACCCACTAGCGATTTAAAAAACAACTAGGATTTTTACCAGTTACTTTCACATGAACTTGAAGAAAGCAAGGTCTATAATTTGTAGTTTAGCATCTATATAATTATCCTTAAGGTAATTGTTTAGGAAACTGTTATTCTTCCATAATGGGAATTCTTCCCACTTCAAATATTTTTGTCATTGTAATTTAGATTCCTGTTAAAGAACATCTTTTCAGTATTCTTATTGATAGCCATCTAAATAAGGTTTACACCAACTGATATTTTCAGGAACATATTGGCACTTAGAGTACTGAGTTCACATACAGAGACAGTGGAATATAATGCTTACACTTACGGACTCCAGAAGCAATTCAAAGCCTGAGTCTGTAATTTGCAAGCTGAATACTTTGAAGAAGTTAGTCTCATTACCCTCATGTTCTTGCCTCAGTAAAATGGGGGAAATAAATTTCCAGATATCACAGGGTTGTTAGGAGCATTAAGTGAGTTACTACTCACTCATTTAAACCCTCTTCCAAATTTCCATCAAGTCAATTACTTGATGGAAATTTGGAAGAAAAGTTTGGCACATGGCTACTGTTCAATGAATGTTAACTCTTATTTTAATTTATATTATAGAATGTACTCACAGAATTGTGTGTCAATAAGGTATAGTCCTGCTGGCGGTGTGCATGAGACTGATATCAAAGAGAAAATAGTTGCAGAGTTATAAGAAAGGTTTCCATTTTGCAGGGTCCTGATAAAAATCAAGCTACACTTGATGTGTCATGGGATAAGTAAAAAATGTACCTATTCGTAAGTACAAAATGCCACTTTTAACTCTATTTCAAATCAATTCCCTATTTTGAACTGCACTTTTGTGATACTAGTATATATTCAATACCTCAGGTTGGAAATAATAGCATGTAGCACCTTGGTTAGTGGTAAACCTCAATAGAAAGAATACCTGAAGCCCACCATGACTCCTGCACATTTAACCAGTCTGTATGTGACCATGGAGACAAGAGCCCCTCTGATGTCCTTAGGAATCTTGTAGATTCACATAAACTTTCCATCAGACAAAATTTAAAACTCTCATCCAACTAACACACTTTAAAGACAAGAAAACAGAGATAGGGAGAGAAAAATAAAAATGGCCGGGGCAAAGTCACTCCAGGGATTAACACAGGAATAAGAACATAAAGAAGCCAGAGCGTTCAAAGGCAATTTACTGCCTCCCCACACAGACATTTAATTATTCTCTCATATTGTTTTCACTGTTAAAAATACTTCAACAGCAAGCTCGATAAATATAGATTATTAAACATTGTATTGGCTTTTATTCGTGTAGTCAGAAAAGTGAAGTTTTAATTCAATGACCAGTCTTATTCACATTAATAATGGAATAGATTGTAGGTTTGAGCATATACCTTAATTTTAGTGATACGATTTTTGTTAAGCTCATGTTATTAACATTTGCAAATATGATTCATTCGATCAACTAATAAAAATAATAGATGTTTGCTTTCTAATCCGGTTAAACCAATACATAAATGCCAACAGGAAGTCCCTATCACACTGAATTAGGTTTGTGCATTAATCTTAGTTAGGATGGCTTTATATAGTGTACTGGACATGATCATTTGGAAAAATAAAAACAAATGCTTACATTTGAACTGTGACTTCTGCTTTATAAAATCATACACAATTAATGATGTAATCCTGCAATATTTCAGCTGCGCTCACCTCGCCATCTGTCTAGATTTCACATTAAACTCATTTTTCTCCATATTTGGGGTTATTTTTACCCAGATTGCTTTTTGTTAATTGTACAAAGTAAATCTTTGTTTCAGGTTCAGGTAGTTTATGTGTGGCACACTTGTGTGTTTAGAAACATATTGTACAGGACGGTAGTATGTCACTCTCGTTTACTGTCACCACTTCCTCTGGTTCCTCATACAGGAAAACAAAATGAGAAAAAATAGGATCAAGCATTTGACATCCACTACGGAACATTAGACTGGTCCATATAAATACATGTCCTACAGATCATGTGATTGGCCATATCGTCTCCAGTTTTGAAGTTCACAACTTCAAAACCAAAGTCTAAAAAAAATACATCCAAAATAGTGTTTTAGACGATATGTGTTTCTCCTTTTTATGTTTGAATGATAACACCAAAACACTAGTTAGTTTTGCTTCTTTTCAGACCCTCTGAAGGAGCAGAACTTACTGCTGAGATTTTTCTCACATAATTCCATGATCCTGAGAAATATCTTCCCTTTGAGTTTTACGAGCAAGAAAAAGAAATAACTTTGTCACCATGACAAAGTCATCAGTGTTCTGGATGCCTGGCTAACTTCTTCTTTATTTCTCTCTTGTTCTGGACAATGCTCAAAGTGACTTGGCAGAGAGAGATTTTTACTTTAACACATTCCTAGTGTGGGGGAAAAAAATCAGTTTCAGAATCAAGGTCAGTATTGTTTTTGACTTCTCTATATGTATGTGGTCATGATTGTCAAAACTGAAATATTTTGCCCAACGGTACTTTCTTATAAATTAACATATCCTATAAAGGGGTGGAGTAACAATTCTTCTTCTGAGATCTTTAAGGTGTGTATGTGGTAAAACATCTTTGAAGAAAAAAATCTGAGAGAAGTTAAATTCAACAATGTTTATTTGAACAAGAAAAGGGTCGTAGCACCTGAGAGCTTTTCAGACCCAAGCTATTTCTTTTTTTTTTTTTTTTTTTTCCAAGCTGTTTCTGAATGCCCCAGTCCCCACATGTGCAGAGAAAGGGAAGTGACATAAAGGCACCTGATTGGCTGACTTTGTCATTTGCTTTATGTGGGCATGTTGTGATCAGTCAGCAGCTGAGTCTCTGCTGCTGAGATTGACTGCTACTCCTCTACCAATTACATATGATAGTTTGCTGTTTGTTTACATAAAAACTTAGTTTGTAGTTTGTTACATACAGAGGAAACTTTGGGTCAAAGTTTATCAAACAAGCAGAGAAACAGACTGAGGTCAATATTATCAATTTAACAACATATATATTTAGATGTTCAAGATCATGCTGCCTGAATATTCAAAATCACTTCCTCAGATCTCCAGTTCACTTTGTTAGAATACATGTGGCTGTAGAATGGACCAGCAAGTTTCCAAGGATATTGTATTCTTGAATTTATAGTATGATGTTCCTATGACACTAAAATATTAATTTTGTCGGGAGAGGTTTCTGGTTTGCAGTTTGATATAAGTTTGAAATTTGATACTCTTAGCATCATCATAATTATAAAAAATAGAAGATCTACTAAACAAAAGCATAAAATGGAGCTCACAGGGAAAACTACCCTCTGAAGACCAGAATGAAAGGCTATAGGGAGTCACAACTTTGCAGGGGCAAAAGTAACACTGGAACCCTGAGTTGGAGAAAACAATTGAACTGCAGTCGACTCATTAATAAGAGGATAAACAAGCTTGAGAAATCAAAATCCCTGAGACCAGTCTTATGAGGAGCCTTCTGCTCCAGGAACTCCAACTATTTCTTTTTTTTTTTTTTTTTTTTTGGGTGCTGGGGATCGAACCCAGGGCCTTGTGCTTACAAGGCAAGCACTCTACCGACTGAGCTATCTCCCCAGCCCTCCAACTATTTCTAAAAGTGAAGATTAGAGAAAAATTTTCTCCCGCTTCAGGCAGCATGAGGAAAATATCACCACATTGTAATGTGTCCAGAGCCTTCTGTTTCCCTTAACAGAGACTTGCCTCAGTGGAAACTGTTTTCCCTGAGCTTAATGGACTTGGGTTTTATCAGTATCTGGACAACCTGTGGAAAGGGAGAAAAAATAACCCATCCCAGTTCCCTCCAGCCTTCCTGTGTCTGACATCCCAGGATGTCATAATACCATAGATGGGGAAGCTTCAAACAATAGAAATTTTTTTCTCACTCTTCAGGATGATAGAAGTCCACAATCAGGGTGTCATCGAGTGGGGCCCAAGAGAGGGTCCGCTTCCTGATGTGCAGACATCCATCACACTTGCTTCTTATATAGCAAGGTGCGCAGCATCTCTGCTTATAAGGGCACTAACACCATCATGAAGGCCTCACCCACAGGCCTCACCTACGTCTAATATGTCCCCAAGGTCCTATCTTTAAATGTCATCACCTTGTGGGAAAGGGTTTCAGCATGCAATTTTCAGGGACTCAATTGTATTAATAGTAGCATGGAGAAACCAGGAATTACTGATAATGGTCAGAGCCTGGGAACAGAGACTTATTAAAGACAGAGACCCAATCCTAGTATTCTAAAATGTTATATCTCCTTATACTCTTACCCTACGCAATAGGGCTTCTATTTAATAACACAGATAAAAGAACAGCATGTTGCAGATTTTATTTAGCAGAGAGTCTTCAGGGAGATGCAAAGACAACAAAGGAGACAAGGAAAGATGTTAGAGGAAATTCTGAGCTCTGTCATCTATGGCTGCAGCAAATATTAAATACAGCTAACATCTAGACAGATAAACACATAACTTCCCACTAAAGTCCTGTTTACCTCAATTTATTTTTTTTACATGATATATCAGCTTTCAAATGAAAGATAACTATAAGGCATGACAAAATGGAAAAATAGTGCAAACTGAATAGGCAAAGCAAACCAGAACTAGACTCCCATATAAATGTTGGAGTTATCATACTCAGACTCAGAGAAGCAGGTAAGACTAATATGATAACAGTGCTACAGGAAAGAGTAGACACCATGCGAGAACATAAGGGTAATGTTTACAAGGAGATGGAAATTCTTAAAAAAAATACAAATGAAATGCTAGAAATCAAAAACATATGGGATGTCTTTGATGGGCTTATTGGTCCATTGAACATACCTGGAAAGAACTAGTGAGCTTCATTGATATACCCATACAAACTTCCCAAACAGAAAAGCAAACAGAAATATTAACTTAATGTAGTGACAACAACAAGGTGCAGAACATCATAGAACTATGGGAAAATCATAAATGTATGTATCGTGCAAACACCAGGAATGGAAGAATGAGAGAAAGAAATAGAGGAAGAATTCCCAAAAGAAATTTTAAAACATTTTGCACTAATTCAAACTGAAAACACAACCTAACATAATGTGTGGGATGCAATAAAAGCAATATTGAAAGGAAATTTATAGTATCACATGTATATGTGGAGAAAAAGAAAACTCTAAAATCAATAAGCTAAGAATTTATCTTAGGAAACCAAAAATATTTAATATAAAAAGAAGAAAATAAACAATAAAAAATAGAGTTGAAATTAATGAAACTGAAAATAGAAAATCAACAGAGCAATAAATGAAACTAAAAGCTGGTTCTACTTCAACTTGATAAAGAATTATGAGTAAAACCTATGGCCAGTATCATATATAAAAATGGGTGGTTTCCCACAAGATTGGGAACACTGTAAAGCTTCCCTGTTTCGCTGTTCCTATTCAACATTTTAGTAGCAGTCCTAGTCAATGCAATAAGACAAGAAAATGAAATAATAGGTATACTAACCAGGAGAAAAATAAAGCTGTCTTTGTTCACAGAAAATGTAATTGTCTATGTAAAAAATGAAGAAGTAGGTTAAGAAACAAATCTAACCTGCAAACATTGATTTCTTTTCTATATACCAGCAGTGAACGATTGAAATTTGAAGTTTAAGATACACAAAAATAACACAAAAATTTGAAATACAAAACTATAAAAATAACAAAGTATTTATGAGATCTGTATAGTGAAATCACAAAACTCTAAATGAAAGAAATCAAAGATATGACTAAGTGGAAAGAAATCCCATGTTCATGGAAAAGAAGATGATGTGATTTAGTTATTGTTTTACCCAATTTTATCTATGGATTCAACATAATGCAAATCAAAAGCCCAGCAGGTTATTTTGTATTTATCAACCAACTGATTCTAAAGTTCATATGAAAAGGCAAAAGACTTCGACAAGTCAATAGAATTATGAAGGAGAATAACGTCCAAGGACTGATACTTTCTGACTTAAATTTACTTACTATAAATATTCATAATCAATAATCATAACAATTTGGTATTAGTGGAAGAATAAACAGAACCAATGAAAAGGGACAGAAAATCCAGAAATAAGTCCAAAGGCACAAAAGGGAAATAATATATTCAGGGGAACATGGCAAACCTTTTTAACTACCACATGCCCAAAATTAAAACTGGATGTAAACCTCATATTTCATAAGAATTAATTCAAAATGGGTCATAGACCTAAATATAAAAAAAAAAACTAAATCATACATTTATAGAAGGTAGCATGGGGGAAAATCTAGGCAAAGTGCGATATGTTGATAATTTTGCAGATCAAACATAAAAAATGAAATTTATGAAAGCAAATAATAATAATAATGACTTCATTATTCATTAAAATTTGGAGGAGGGGACAGTTTTCAGGGGTTTTACCCCAGAGATGCTTAACCACTGAGCCACATCCCCAGCCCTTTCTTTAATTTTTATTTTCAGACAGGGTCTCACTAAGTTGCTGAGGCTGACCTTAACTTTGTAATTCTCCTGTCTCAGTCCGAGCTTCTGGGATTGGAGGCAGGCATGAGCTACCACACCTGCCCAGTAACATTTTTGATATCTACTCTGCAGTACAATTCAGAGGGGAAGAAAAATAAGCCAGACAGAGGGCAAAAATATTGGCAAAAGATGTATCTGATAGAGAATAGATATAAAAAATATACAAAGCCTCTCAAAACTAACAATAAGGAAATAAGCAACCCAATATTAAGGTGGAAAAGAATCTGAATAGACACCTCATCAAAGATGTACAAATGGCAAATAAGAATATGAAAAGCTACTCAACATCATCTGTTGTTCCAGAATTGCAAATGGAAACAATGAGCTATCACTAAATATCCAGTAAAATGCTGAAGGAAACTTCAGATGCAATACCAGTTGCTGACAAGGATGTAGAGCAATAGGACCTCTCATTTATTGCTGATGGGAATTCAAAATGGTATACTCCATTTAATCATGCTGAATATAGCCTTACCATATGACCTAGCCATCACACTCCTTGATATTTACCTAAATGAGTTGAAATGTCCAAATGAATTTTATTTCTGCATAGAAACTTATGTGTGAATGTTTATAGGAACATTATTTAGAAATGCCCAAAATAGGAAGCAGCCAGGTTGTCTATCAATAGGTGAATGGGTAAATAAACTGTGGTATGTCTATACAATGGAATATCACCTGGCAATAAAAATAAATGAAATATCAAGCCACAAAATGACATGCAGAAACTTAAAATGCATGTTGCTTAACTAAAGTCTCTCTGTGTAATTCTAACATTATCACTTTTTGGAAAAGGCAAAAAGTAGTAAAGCAAAATAATCAGTGGTTGCAAGTAGTTTCAGGGAGGAAAAAAGAGTGAATAGTTGGAGACAGGGAACTTTAGGAGAGTGAAAGACTTCTATGATAAAATGACATGTGCGTGACATTATGACATTATGTGTTTGTGAAAACCCACAGTTCTATGTAACACAGGAAGTGATATGAGTTATGAACATTAGTTAATAATGACGTATCAATATTAACTCATCAAATGTACTACACCAAGGCAAGAAGTGAATAATAGAGGAACTATCTACAGATCAAAGAGGGGGATTTTCCATAATTTGCACTTGACTTTTCAGTAACCCTAAAACTACTCTTTAAAGCCTATTAGTTAAAAAATATTAAATGCATAAATTTAATAAAATACCATAACATATAATTCTGAAAATCTTTATCTACGGAACTTGGGATTTGTTTTGATATCAAGGTTTGCTTAGATTTGTGATGGGCAGCATCTTTATTAACATGTTAATTCAAGAGTGACAGACGTTCGTCAACTGTGTGTATTCACAGCTGGGTTGTCAGATGCAAATATAGAATATCTCCAACATCTCTTGCCGTTATTGTGCATAGATTCATTTGTGAGGCTTAACAATGGCTTCATCTTCTATATTGTTCATATATATGTCACCAGTTCCTCACCCTCCACATAAATTCAAACTAGAACATCTGTGAGAAGCCTTAAATACCTCTTATGCCCCCATGGGAGCGAATATGACTCAGATATAAACAGACACTTTTTTTTTAATATCTAGAATCCCTATCAATTCCGTAGCAACTATAAATAACCATTAATTTACAACCCTAAAACTAGTTTCTTCGATTATGCTTCATATAATTATATATATTTTAAATGCAAATATTTGTTTATAAATATTATTCAAAGAACTAATAAGCTCTTTTAAATACCAAAATATCTCACTTTCTCTAATTATGATAATTTTATTGCTGGATAAATAGCATGTCAGACTGTCTGCTCCTCCTTTATCCATTGTGGTGCGCTCAAATGGGAAATCTAAAAAATTAAAGTCTGTGGCAGATTTTCCCACTGCTTCTGTTTTTGAACATTGAATACTAAGGAAATGCATGCTCTCTTCTCCAGTTACCATACCTAACATCGTTGAAAACACAAGTTCCTTTATTCTACATATCAGGAGATGTTTATGTCGGGTTATCTAACATGTCCAATTTTATCTAATTCAATCTTCTGTGATGCGTCCTCAGCCTGGTTAACATTAAACAAGTTCTAAGTCCAGAAACCAATAACTTCATCCTTCAAAAGGATGAAATAGTTTTTAAATAAAAAAAAAATCTGGTAAATGCCAACATTTAATAGGATATGTTCCTAAGTGGTGCCTTTGAATGGGGATCACAGACTTTGTGGAGCAGTGTGGAGTGTGCTGATGCCTGTCTTCCAGGACCCCTGACTTCTGCAATATTATCATATAAGGTTTGCTCAACCACCCTAATGGTTATATTGACATGCAAAGTTATTTGGAACTAATGAAGGAGCAACAAAACATTCATAACGTTCATGTGAAATTGAAAACATCCAACTCAAACATCTTCACCTGAGGTGTTTCTTAATCCCCCCTCCCCATTCCATGGATGGAGACAAAGGTCCACAAACAAACTTGTCACCTCTTCCTTTAACAGCACAGGGAGTTGACAAAATCTATTTCTGAATTTTAACTCCAATGTCCCTTCTTGCCTGAGTCCTTCCCTCACTGTCCTAACCAAAGAACCCCAGACAATTTCTTAAATTTTATCTCCACCTATAACACACTGTCAATTGTTGATTTCATCGATTGCTGATTGAGTAAATTTGGATATTGTCATCTATTATTGTTTGAAAATCCATGTTTTTTTTTTTTTTTTTTTTTTTTTTTGCGGTGCTGGGGATTGAACCCAGGGCCTTGTGCTTGTGAGGCGAGCACTCTACCAACTGAGCTATCTCCCCAGTCCCGTAAAATCCATGTTTTGTATCAAAAACAAACACAAAAACATTGGTATCACTAAAGAAGCCACACTAATACAAATTAAAATTTATTTATTTAACTTACAATTTTTTTAAATGGTGAATATATCATCAAATCATATTGATGCTTCTCATAATTTTATGATCACATAAAAGTTTTTTTCTCATAAAAGTTGCTGTGCTAATGTTATCTCAATGCAGTTGTAATTATAGACAGATATTCTCTTTATACATTAAAACATGATCTTGCCATCATAGACAATTTTGCTAGAAAATTAAAAAAATGAATATTTTCTTTACAGTCATCATAGTCTCTGTGGAAACTGTGTGTGTCCAAGGTCATTGTGTTATTTCCTCTCTAGACCTTTTTGTACCACAACACACATGCCCTGACTCCATAGCATTGTCTTGAAGTTTGGACCACAGACACAGTGCTAAATCAACTTTTGACAGAGTTTTACAATATCAATATCACATATACATATACACGTATAACATGTGATAGAAACACTTTCCAAAACAATACTTAGTGTGTGCTTATACTACAATACATCCATTTTAAACCTAAGTTTTGAGCTAGGGGTACAGATCAGTGGAAGAATACCTACCTAGTATAAGCAATGGCCCTGAGTTCAATCCTTGGAATCATAATAACAACAACAACAACAACAACCACAAGATAAAAATGATCTGATGGACAAAATATAGTGCCTGACTTGGTGGATCTCAGTAAACACTGGTTGAATGAAATTGTTGAGTATGGAATTTTGGGCCCATTATTAACAGGACACATACATACGTTAAGGTAGGAGGTTCAGTATACATGAGTTATGGAGGTCGTCATTCACGTGTGTGGCCTGAGGCCTAATGGACAGCATCTAAGAGAGCAGAGGCCACAGCAAATGAATGAAGCAGAGGCTATGGAGTATCTTGTGTTCAAGGTATTGGGGATTTGGCTAGGAACAAAAGAGACAAAACTTCACCCCCAAGGAACTTAAAATTTAGAGGACACAGCTCTTGCTTGAAATAGTAAAAAGAGTAAAATATGAGATGATAATAAACATTAGATAAAAAATGAAAAGCGAGAACAGGATAAGGACTGGGCTGCGGCCTTGGTTGGGGTGGCCTCCAGAAAAGCTGGCATCTGAGTCAGGTCTCAGTGAGGTGAGCACCAGAGAGAGGTGTATCTCAGACCATAGAGACAGCACATACCAAGGCCCTGAGGCAATAGAACACCTCGGACATTGAGGAACAACTAGGAAACCCATCTGAGGAGGGCAATAGGAGGAAGGAGGGGAATGATAGGAGATAAGGGAGACCACAGCATTAACTGGCAAAATTCCTGTAGAGCTTGAAGGAATTTGTTATTGCCTCAGAGAGGAATTGGAAACTATTGGGAGGATTATGAGTCAAGCTATCATGTGATCTGAGGTTTGAAGAGACCCTTGCACATAGCGAAGGAATGATTTATGTGACAGTGTCAAGTTTCCATGTGACCTGACTTAACTGGATATGTGAGGTACGGTAGGCAGAATAAAGACCTCCAAAGATGTCTAATACATCCTAATATCCCAAAGTGGTGGACATGTTAGCTGCTTGGTAAGGAGAAAGTAAGGCTGAGGTCAGATCACGTTGTTAATCAGCTGACCTTGAGAGGGTTATGCATATCCTGAGATAGTCCTCATACATGGTTAGCAAAGTGGGCCCCATGTCATGCTAAGGTTCCTTATAAATATAGAGGGAGGAAGAGTCTCCACGGGATTGAGATTTGTCAGCTCTTAAGTGGACAAAGGGGCCATGAGTCAAGAAATAAGGAAAGTGGGGAAAGGTGAGGAAACAGATTTTCCCTTAGATCCCTCAGTAAGAGCCCAGCTCTGCTCACACTTCATTCTAGTCCAGCAAGACACACTTCAAACCCTGACCTTCAGATGCGTTGGAGAACAACTTTGTGTAGCTGCAAGCTGCTAAGTTTGAGATGGTTTATTAGAGCAGTTATAGGAAATAAATACGAGAGGTATTTCAACAAACTTGGTTCACGAGAACTTCAGGAAGAGGTGGAGAAAGGCCTGTAGGAGTCCTGAATGGACCTTCCACCTCTCCTGAGGGGCCAGCAGGTCACTGGGCTGCTGTATTTCTTCCACAGTCTCCTGGTATTTCTCCTCAATCGTTTGTTGCATCTGACAATTTTACTTACTCTAAGCACTCTCTTTGAATACTGATCAGTGGAATCATACAAGCACATATAAGTGTGTGTACGTGTACGTGTGTACAGGTATACAGGTACCTTCCTATATAAACTCAAGGAGAGTAAAGCCTGGAAAACATGCTCCAACTGAACAGGAATGGAAGTTGAATGTACAACTTCCATTTCCTATTTTAGAGGCTTCCATTCCTAATTTAGATGCTTTTTTTCTTAGAAAGTGATACGTTCTTAGAAAGTGGTAGATTCACAATTTGTACACACACCTATTTAAAGACATAAAAGTTATTTCTTAGAGTTAAAACAGTGCGTGCACTCTTTTATCTCTGAGAACTAAATACAGACTCTAATTTTATTTTTATTCATGTTCAATATATACCAAAGATATTTGCAGCCCCTACTGCAGCCTGAAATGCTGGAATTTTTCTGCATGACCTATACCTGGCCAGATGTCAGGGATCAGGTGAATCGTTTTGATTAGGAAGGTCAGATTTTTTTTCTTACTCAATCACAAATAAAAATTAAAATGAAGATAAATTGGCAGTATATGGACCCTCAAGTCGTGTATACTTTATAAGTCAAAACTGACAATATTGGCAATATCACATGATTCAACCTAAAATGCTGTTGCAGAAGGGAGCCTTGGAAGTCTCCACTATGCTATCTTATGAAGCCATGTGCATGCATATACACATAGTGACATAGTTCTAGTGTATGCTTAGCAGGTGCAGAGCCTTGGGTTTGATCCCCACCATCAACACACACACACACACACACACACACACACACACACATGCACAATGAAAACTGTGACATAGAACAATTATACGAAGAAAGACACTATCACGTGTGTGCTGTCTGGTAATAGATCAATGAAGAGGTCTGTAAAGATGAGTGTAATTTAAGCAGCCAGCAGCAGCATAAGCAAAATGAAAAGGAAAACAAAAGCCACTGAAATGGGTCTTATCTATTTACTCAGCAGTTGATAAAGCCTGACAAGTTAATTAAGTCACTTTTATTAAGGTTGGAATACCATGTGATCCTTCAGCGATAATACACTTAACTGATGTCGACAATATTAAAAAAAAATACTACTGAAATAATGGCAATTAAAAGTTTGTACTCCAAAAATCATTTAAACCTGGTGACCTAAATTAATCAAGTGTTTTCTATAAGGTGATATTTAAAACACCAAACTGCCCTAGAAGGGTGGCCGAAGATCAGGAATTGTTTCACACATTCAAAATGGGAATGAGAATAAATATTTAATAATATAATACGAAGGTATCAATATTTAAAAGCCTTCCTTCTTTCCAAATTCTTAATGCAATTTATGTTTCTGAGATGATGATATCTGGTTGATACATTTCTTTTCAGGTATTTTATTAGATTAAGGGTATATGTTTATTATCTCAAACCCATTTTAACTAATTTCATTCTCAGGGTCAAAACTTTCTGAAAATAACTGCTCTGGGATGTTCATTATTAATGGTGTTCCTCTCTCGTTAATAGTTTATGGTGAGCTTCTCAGAATATTATGAGACTGTAAAAATTCTATCCCAATAAATGTGTCTATAGCAATAAATTGAATATAAGTTATAGTCTATGAGTTTCCCATTGATTTATGCTCATCGTAACAAGTAGCCGTTCGTGGTCTGTACAAGCTAGCAGATGCAGCATATGGTTGACTATTTGTGGGTGCATAAGATTCAGAAATGATCCCAATTTGGAGAAAATAAATATAAAATCAGATCTGAAAATCGCTTATAGAAACATTTATTATTCCATTTCCAAACCCAGTCTGAGCAGAAAACCTCTCAATGAATTTATTTCTCCAGAATACTTGGACTTGCATAGGAAATGATAGGCAGTTGCATGTTCTCTGGAAGTGATTAAGGGTTAAAGGTGAGAGTGTGCAACTGATATTTGGAGTAGACATACCCTTGGTGCATTCGTCCACCTAATAAAACCCTGATTTTATTTTCTCATTCCAATTCTGCTATAGTTACCACTGACACAGGCTTTTATATTAAAAATGCAGAAAAATCTTCTTAAATTGTAATTATGAGAACTGCAGTATCCCATTCTTACACAATCTAAACCTCCTGCATGTAACAACTCGGTTCCAAATATCAGCATGAAACCCAAAAAGCTCAGTTAATGATCATCATACCTCCACGTGTGCTAATATTGAAGACGATGCCAAGATGATGGATTATTCAACACCCAGGTTTTGAGTGGCATACACCCAGCCTTAGTGAGTTACTTTGACACCATGTACAGTCCCAGCTCCCAAATAGGAATGTGCATTAAAAAATCACAGAAGAATTTTGAGCTCCAGCATTTGACCTTTTGGCATTTCCAAGAAATAACTTGTAATTTCTAGTACTATGAAAAAGTGGAAATATTTGTCCTTTTAGAGATTTGGGGCATGAGTTTGCATTATATGGACATATTAGTGAGGATAGGTATTGTGGGATGAATGATATAAAATATTTTAAATAGCTTCACATGGTGTAACTTTTTTTAGTACAAGGGTGTGATGCTAAAGCAGATAGCAAGTAAAGCACTTCACCCACAGGTGAGAAATGAGAAATTTTAAGGCCTATTGAACACGACATAATTTCACAGTGGGTCAGCACAAATTCACACAGTACAGGTGTTCCGATAATCAGAGTCCACTGGAAAAATGCACAGTATTCTACACTCAAAAATGTTCAGATACAGTTCAATCTGTGCACTTTGCTGATCTTATAATAATATGCAACTTATTGAAATGTAAAATCATACAAATAAACTTCAAACTTAATTATCTTGAAAATGCCATCCCTTCTTACATTAGAAACTTCTGAATTGCTACCATATTTAAAGATGTGCAGTTTTTTTAAAGTGTGTATACATATATTAATGCAATTTGATGACAAATAATTTCAAATGCAAAACATGAAATATATTATTTAAATGGCACACTAAGCTTTTAAACACTCAGTTGTGAGGTGATTTTAAATCTTATCAAATTTGATTTTGTTTTGTGAGCTAGAATAAAAGTGTAATCTTTCTTCCTGTGTAACTTCAGTCTATGTCTTTCTAAAATTTCTCCAATAGCTTTCTGAGTAATGTAATGTTATTTAATTATCACGTTTCCTCAAAATTGTACCTGCATGGGCTGGGGATATAGCTCCTGGGTTCAATCCCCAGCACCACCAAAAAAACCAAAAAACAAAAAAACAGCAACAACAAAAAAATTGTACCTGCACTTCAAAAGAACATGGAATTAGACTTTTGCTTCATGAGGTAATTAGTTAGTTGGGTTTTAAAAGGTGTCTTTGAGAAAGGCAAATTCTTTAGAAATGAAAGGTGAACAGTCTCTTTCTTAAATTCTCAAAAATCAAGATATGTGATAAAGGCAGCATATCTCATAAAATTATTGTAGATCATTTAATATGGCTCCAAGTTTAGAAAAACAAAATGTTTTGGTTGAAGTAGCTCACCTGAATGTGGTTGCAAAATGAAATAAAGGATTAAGCCAATGGATTTCTTTGATATATACAACTTCCACAGTCAAAATAAAACAAACGAAAGAAGTTTAGTGAGCTACCATGTTTAGTTTTAACTTCACAATAAATAATGGGCTAGTTTTTGTTTTTTGTTTTTTTCGTATCTCCAACTTATCTCTTTCCTCAGCCCCAGGTCTTTAAAAGGTTTACCCTTGAACCTTTATTACCAATCGACTCCCCTCATCTCTGCTCCTCTTTGTTTTTCTAAAATTTTTATTTTTACAGAATGCATTTTGATTCATTGTACACAAATGGGGTGCCACTTTTCATTTCTATGGTTGTGCACGATGCAGATTCACACCATTCATGCAATCATATGTGTACATAGGGTAATAACGTCTGTCTCAGTCTACTGTCTTTCCTTCTCCCACCCCCTCCCACCCCATTTTCCTCTACACCATCCAAAGTTCCTCCCTCCTTCTTATTGCCTCTCCACTCCGCCTCGTTATGTATCATCATCCACTTATTAGAGAAAACATTCAGCCTTTGATTTTTGGGGGGCTTGGTCTATTTCACTAAGCATGATATTCTCCAACTCCATCCATCTTTATGCTGTGGAACAAACTCTTAAACCTTCTCCCATTCATCATTGGGAAGTGATACATGAAGTAAACTAGACATTTTCAGCAACATATACATTAAGACTTATAAAAACGTATTCTAATTTTATAAAATATATTATGTACATTTTTTTCAGAAGAGAAACATGGAAAATTGGATCCTTTCTAGTAGTAAAATTCTTTACTTGGTTGGGAAAGGGATTTAGGGATTTGAGTGCCCTAGGTCTGCCCCATAATGCCTTCCTTACCTCCATAAGGACTAGGCTGGATCTTCAGAGGTTGGGATGTAATTTGGATTGTCCACCAAGGATTTATGTTTGAGGTGTTAGGAGGTGATGCAGAACTTTTAGGAGGCAAGGCCAGGCGGAAGGGCTTTAGGTCAGTTGAAGGTGTGTCCTCGGAAGGGATGGTGACACTCAGTCCTTTGCTTGTTTTCTGATGCTATGTGATCTTATGCTCCCACACATTTCTGCCATGATGCCATGTGCCATTAGGTCCTCATCACTGGTTACACCGATGAGGCTGCCTAATCATGAACTTTCAGTCCTCCAAATCATGAGCTAGATAAACCTCTTTTATTAATAAGTATCCTGCCTTGGTTTCCTTGTTATAGAAATGAAAAAGGGATAATACAGTTGAGATCACTAGGAAGAATACAGCCTCTACTCCAAGTCTTCCTCTGCCACCTTTGGTTAACAGATCTGAGGGATAAGCACAAGCCATGGATGCAGTCCTTCCAAGGAAACCTAACCTACCACTTTTCTCTTCCCCAATCTGTACTTACTCGTGAGACTGAATAATTTTTCTCAGTTATTTTCTCTTTACTTTTTTTTTTCTCTCCTCTTCCTGCTTCCTTTTTCTGCCTCTCATTCTCTCCCCTCAAGTTCATGTAGTCAATAAATACCCACTTCATGACTGAACTTAGTGTTTAAAAGAATTTTCTCAAAAAATATTTGTAAATAATCAGAAATAAATGCTTCGGAACTTAAACCATTTTATGCTGGAATTAAATTTTATAGATCACAACATTGTGAAATAACAAAACACATCTCTATGACAAAAACACGATTTTCCACAATAAAGAATGGCATCAAAAGCAGTGAACTCACATCAGGACAGTACCATCTTGGTATTCTTCAACCTCGAAAGATATAGGTAGAGCCACTATTAAGCCAAACTTAATTAAAGTGCCGAAGCCTATTCTGGAACTGGTGTAAATTTTCAAACCATGAATGGATTTCCAATATCATCAAAGAGGATGAGGACTTCACACACATGGGTGGTCTTGCAGAAGACTTATGAAGGGGTAACCAGTCAAAAGCTGAAGGTCCTTGGACCCCTGCACCCCGACCTTCAAACTTATACACACAGTTGAGGTGCTCAGAAGGGGATGTGTGGACATGATCTCTCTGTTAGCTACTTGAAGGAAGGAAGACAACAAGAGTTTCCATAGTGATACTTCTAATTTATTGAATAACTTAACATTTTCTTTTTTTCCTAGTTTTCTTGCAAACACTTTGAAACATCTCTTCTTTTTAACTTTCAAATTAACTTTTGCCAAACAAGAATCATCTCTATCAAAGTGGAAACTGAACATTGGTGCATGCAGATTTAGTTTACAAATGATGTTAGAAATATATGAACAATTTGAATTGAAAAATCCCCATTTTATAATTTTCTCGTATCTCCTTTGGAACGGGATGGGATCCCATGATGTTTCTATGCTTAGCAAGGATACGTTATGAAAGGTTAATTAAAATTTATTCTGCAGTTCGAAAAATTTAAGAAAGCATAACAGATTTGGCTAGTAATGAAAAAAAAGTTATGAAAATTTTATAACATCCAGAGAAACCAAACTTGGAACCTCAGATAAACAGATTTTTATATTATCAAAATAACCTTAGTCATTCTGATAACTAGAAGTTATCTTATATTTAGATACAAGAAACTGTTTATAAGAGTTGTCTCTAACTTACGATTAACACATGCAACAAAAAGTTAGAAGTTATGTGAAGCAGCCTTCTTGCTTCCCTCTAACAAATGCTTTTAAAGTGTATCCTTTTCTATTTTGCATTATGAAATTTTAATTTTTCTGTGTGATCCAACTGAATCTTAGATTATGCAAGATCTTCATAAAATAAATTTATTTAAGATTTCTTTTGTTATTCTTATGCGATCATGAATCGACTGCAAATGAAAAAGGTCAAAAACACTTGCAGAGAAGCCTCTGCCTATGTATGACACTTTGTTCTCACGGGTCATACAGTCATGAACATATATCTATAGATTTCTGAGCTCATTTACTTCCCTGGCTAATGGGAAAAATCATATTTCTGAACTTACTTGTTTGGTAATACAAGTGACCCACCCATGCCAAGTGTTGGGGTGGGCCTAGGTTCATGGACATTTTTTGTGTACCCCTGTGTGTAAAACTGATGTTGTTGTAGGAAATTGGCATCCACTACATAGAGGATGAAGCTCTCTCTCCAGCTCCAAGTTGGAGAAATGTAGCATGTTTCCCTTTACCTTACTTCAAATGTTGCTCATTTTTATGACTTACTTAAGTTAGAGCTTTGGTTTGAAATGAAACCTCAGATGGTCTCAGTTTAAAATCAAGGTGTGCCTTGGCAAAGATAAATCTTTGTCAAGAAGATTTCTGCCCTGATAGACCCCTACAGCTGGGTGTCATCATAAAGAATTATTGGGTCATTCCTGCTGTCTTTCCTAAGGGACATTGCTGTGAACAAATAATTTAAAGCATACTGAGTAGTGAACCCACCTGGAAAGGAGATAAAATATAACATGTTAGCCTCAGTTGACTAATCAGTCAAATTAGCTGAAATAGAGTAAACCACAAGAGTGAGCAGACACACCCTGTAAATTTTACCACATCAGATAATTGTTGAGCATCTGCTAAGTCTAGGCAATCATCTGTACTCTGGGAAATCTGTACCCAAAGAGAGTGAACCCCCTGCCTACAAGATGCATCCATTCTAGAAGGGGTGTTGGAGAAGTTTTCTGTAACTTTGATCACCAATGTTTGATCAAGTTTACTTTCTCTGTTGGTGGTTATCACGTTATGAATCTGTTCCAATGAAAAACTTTTATTTCTAGACTTATCCTTAGGTTAACAGTGGAAAAACAATGTCCTTTCATGCTGGGGACACATTGGCATGCATTTTAGAGATTTGTAAGCAAAATTTTCCAATAAAAATTGAATTCATTCCAAGCTTAAAAGGATGATATGATGCTGAAACAAAGTCTATCAATATGGGAAGCATAAAAATGTTGATGCTTGCCATAGAGTCTATGCGCTCTTATAATATCTGTAAAGGACTTAGTTTCTTTTAATTCCATTTTCTAAGTCCTAAAGAAATTAGGAATCCTTCTCTTGTGTTATCAAACTTGATTCTTAGAATTTTTTCTTTCAAATACTAAGGCTTTCCTAACAGAGAGTAAAATCACACCTTCTGATGTGACCATCTCAGGCTAGCCACAAGGATGTTTCAGTAAGTTTTTTTGTTTGCTTTCCATTCTGAAGCATGGAGGTTGCTTTAATATCTATGCAGAATAGTTTTTGCACATTTTTTGATTGAGATTGTCAATATTTATGAAAGAAATAAAATTTGATTATTTCTATTTTTAAGGGAAAACTTTTCACTGTCTGTAGTCTAACTTTAAAGTTCTTCTTTTCCTTTATAATATATCCATAGTGATCTAAGAATAACTGGGTCTTCAATATTGCATACCAATTGATTTACATATATGCCCTTGTTTTTAAAAAAATAGGTATCCCACACTCTAAATTCACAATAGACAGTCTAATAACAATTTTGCTCTTAAAACAGACTCCTCATAAAGAGTGAATTTCTACATTTCACTTACAAGTGAACTTTGGTTATCACTTATTTCCTCAGTAAGATGATAGAATCCTCTTAAATCTAAATCCTTTTGTATTGGGAGGAAATACCCTAAAGATTTAAATAATATGTATCATGGCTATTTGGGTTTTGTTAATATATGGACAGATTTGGTCCATTTAAGTCTGAACAGGAAGAATGTTAAGATAATTAGTGGACAAAATACTTGTACAGCATAACTTCTTTTCCAGATAGTAGTGTATGTATATGCACTTGTGTGTACCTGTGTGTATGGAGGAAGAGGGGATTGGAGTGTGTGTGTGTGTGTGTGTGTGTGTGTGAGAGAGAGAGAGACAGACAGTATGTTGAGATAGCAAGAGAGAGGGAGTGAATATTTTGCAGAAAATTAAGCAAGACAAAATGAATATGTAGGGATGTATCTCAGCAAGGGAAGTAACTTCTTTTTAGAATGCAAGTTTCACAGAAGTTGGGTCCAGGGGCATTATTATTCATGTTCTCCAAGCCCTGGCTTTTTCTCTAAGAACATAGAATAAAAGATGGGCCTTTGATAAGTAATATTTAAAATTGATTTTATTTTATTGTTGCACACAAGATCCTGCAAATTCCTTAATTCACTATACAATCTAATTACAGCTTGATTTCTCAGTGGGAAAATACATTACCCTATCTTCTCAAGTTACTTTTTGATTATTATCTTCTGTGGCTACTGCAGCTGGATTAGAGCCCAGCCATTTCTTTCTTCTTTTTAGTCCTCTCTGCATTGGACCCTGAGTACTGCAGCCGATTTGATCATATAGCATTTTATATTGATTATGGACACTGGCAAAGAGAAAGTAATACTCGGGCCTGGATGCTGTAGATACATTTCCCAGCATGTATTCCCAGTAATGCGCCTTTGTGGGTGAGTTGTTGTTAGTTATTAAAGTTTCAAGGAAGGTTTCATATTTAAAACTCATTGGGTTTATAACCGTATGATAATTGGAGGAAAAAAACAGCAAGATTCTGCATCTAATTTTTTCCTGAAATATTTTTCACAGATAATTATCATCATCAAAAAGTGTATTTAAGCTCTGTAGGTTCTGCATTGAGTGCTGCTTAGAATTTTTTCATGTGACAAATCCTCTGTGTTTTCCTAAGAATACAGGTTAGCTTTGACATGGATGCTGAAAAAGGAAATAGCAAGGGGGTTCCTGTTTACAGGGGAGACTAAGTCATTCTAAGTGTGGGGGGGAAATGAGCGAACAATCAATCATGATACTGCTTGCGTTTCTGCTCTTTTATTTGTTTGTTTATTTTTGATCTCAGAGCATCTCCTTTCCCACCACTGTCTCTGTTTCCAGGTCTCTCTCTCCTCTTTGTACACCACCCCTCTGTAAACCCAGTTGCATGTTTCCAGGGCCTCTGTACCCAATAACTCTTTGCAGAAACGGGCCTTTATAGCACAAGGTGCTAATTGTTCCTGCCTGCTGCTTCCGCCTCCTGCATCCTTTGCATCTGTCTTTGAATCCTCTCATGCTCTGCTCACTTGGGAAGGCCAAGGTTTCAGCCAAGGGCAAGACTCACACAAGCACAGCAGTGAAACCATGGTCTAAGCCCCCAGTTAGAAGCCCTGAGACGGGTGTGGAGGACCTGTGTGGCCCCTGCCACCTGCAGACCACCACCTGCTCCCTCTCTGGTGACTCCTCAATCCTGTGCCGGAATCAGCTGGGGTCATGGGCCACAGCGACTTCCTGGTTTCCAAGGTTTCCAATTACTCAAGGGTATCTTTATCATAAAGCTACTGTTTTCCTTTTTAAATTAAATTTGCTACCTTTATTTTTTGAGTTAATGGTTGGTGATCAATGAGGCTGTGCTTTTGAGGAGGGCTTTTTTTTTTTTTCCCTTCTTAGTTAAAGACAGAAAGCTAAATGTAGATTGATTTTATAGACTCTGGGTCACATAGACTTTAGATAAGAATGTTAAAAATTAATCCCAATTGTGTAAAACATAAAACTTGGATCTGTTCCTACCTGCTTTGCACAGACTTGAGCAATGAATTTTGTTCTGAATAATGACTTTGCACGAGATTTGACATATTTCCTCAGAATGAGAATCCTTGTTCTAACAGCATGGAAACCTTTCATAGATGCTTTAAGGAAATTTTTAATTCACATTTTAATACAAAAAAAAAAACCCCTTGGTTAAAAAATTCAGAATTTCTGTATTAATCTCTTTGAAATGCATATAGAGACCAGAGTTCAAGTTTATTCTTACCATTCTTTTGGCCAAACTTTAAGGAGTACAGTCTGTCCTTTTTCAGTTCTTGAGAATGCTTTTTGAAAATTCTTTACAAGAATATTCCATGCACTGAAGTTTTACTGGATGTTTGACCAGAAATGTGAAAAACAGTCAATCTCCACACAATTAAAAGAAGTCACCAGGAACAAAAAAATAGAAAGAAACCCTAAAGAGGTCCAAAGTTATTCAATATCCCAATATATGTAAGATCTCAGGGAGGGGGGTGAATATCAAAGGAGACAACTGCCTATTCTAACAAAACAGGGGGATGTTTTGGAAATGTTTGTCTTCAGCTTAAAGTACCCAACCATGGTGCATATTGTATGGGAAGTCTAAGTGTGACTTGGGTCTGAAGAATAGTTAAGGCCCAATAGTTAAGAGTTATGACTCTAGCTTGTTCTGTGAATGATGTCTAAGGCTGCTTCTTATCTTATTCCGCATACAAGTGGAAGCATTTTTGCTTTTGTTCAACAAAAGTATTTTCAACATTACAAATGTAGGTATGTAAAAACATCCTCTTCCCTCCTAAGGACCTTCACGGACAACATTTCATTGTATGCGTTAAATCTGTGTTAAAACACAGTCAGCCAATGTTAACTCAAACTGCAGTGAGGAGACTCCAAGATTCGCCAGCCTATTTTCTTTTAATCAAAGACACCAGGTTTGTTGAATGTCTGACTCCAAATGATGCCAAGGATTTTTTTTTTTTCTTTTCCACTTATTTTGATAAAGGACCTTCCTTTTCTATAGCTAGTACCATCAACATGCATTGGTCTCCTCCATGCCCCAAACCAAAGAAGTAAACAATATTCATGTAGGGGGAATCTAGCTTAAGCCATTCACAGAGTATACAAACATTTATGGTACAAAACCTGCAACATGAGTTTTTTGTTAAATTTTAACAGTGTTTTCTCAAATCTTCAAAGCTCGCCTTGATGGTTTGCTAAAGTAATTGAGCCACTCTTGGGTTGTTTTATATAGGACATCTTATCTTTCTTTCATTACCCAGGCTGTGGCTTCTTTTCTATTCCCATGAAATCCATGTACACACTTTAGAAGCCCTCCTGAACAAGCTCGCTTCTAAGTTTCACAGAGCCCTTAGCACGATTTGAATACGAAAGAGATACTGAATAAAAAGCTTTAATCTCTTGTCTGTTATGCTGCTTTCTTGCCGCTCTTCATCTCCTCCTCTTCCAAGGGCTTTTCTGTGTGAGTAAACTGCACACTTTCTTTTTTAAGTGAAGTGTAATGTTCAAGAAGATGCATTCGGGAGGCTGAGACCAGGGAAGCGGTTCCTGTAAATCTCGTCTGTCAAAACGTAGCTCCATTTGTGCTGCCTCGCCTTCTGTTTAAGGCTTTTGCAGGTAAAAGATTAGTAAAGAGCTCTCCCTGAACAAAAATCATTCAATCAGCAGAATGTACAGAGAGTATCAAATGTGCCCTCCACCTCAAATACTGCGGGGCTCTCTCCTCTGATACCTCTTCCCCTCCGTGAGCTGGAACTGGTTGAAAGGGTTTTTCTGTTCTCTGGTCTCTTGTCAATTTGAATGCCAGGAAATGAGCCCCCTTTGTAAGATTAATTAATAGCAGGAGCGGATCGGCCGAGCCCAATCGCCACGCAACGGAGCTGTAATTGCTACTTTGTGGAAAGGGAAGAAAAAAAGTTTGGGTTGCCGTTTAAGAAGAGGGTTTAAGGAGAGTTCTTTGAACTGGAGGTCTCAGTGCACTGGATTAAGGCAAGAAGCAAGGAGGCCTTTGAAGTTTGCTAAGAGGTTTTGGAAGGGAAAAAATTTGGGTGGCAAATGGAAGCTGGCAACATCAAAAGCGCTCTCACCGCTCCTCACCTGCTTGGCTTGGAAGAGGCTGCAAGCTGCAAAGCAGCAGCGCAGGTCCAGCGGCCAACTGGGAGGGCGGTGGGTGGCTGTTTATCGGGGCTGCTGACATACAGCCACACACCGCTGCTGTGACACCTCGGTTTGGAGGTGCTTGTTCCCGGGATCTGTTCTCAACCGCACTGGCAGTGCGTACACAGACGTGGCAGAAGATACCCCCAGTGGTTTCTCTCCTTCTGGCCGCTCTTCCTTCCAGGATCTTCAAAGACCTTTTAAAAAGTTTCTCTGCTTGTCACTTAACAATAATGTATTGATAAGAGGGAAAAGGGCTGAGATTCTTAGAGAAAATACATCCGTCCCCTGCCTGGAAAGAAGAATTAGCCGATGTCATGCCTTCTCAACAGGGGCAATATCGCCCCCAAGGGGGTGAAACTGATTCTTGGGGTAGAGGGCGGATATGAAAAATCCTAGACATTATGACCATTCTTGGCTCGTTGAAGAACTAGAGTACAGCGAAGGATCCAGGATTGCATGGCACAAGTACACTTTCGTAGGAAAGAGAACAATTAGAAAAAAACTACTGGCAAAGGTTCCTTAGGGGTTGTAACAAAAATAAAGTTAATAAACTCAGGATCACTGTGGATTTTAAAGCATAGCAAGAATGTCTTGCTATTTCTTGTGAATTTTGAATCGGCCTGAAGTTAACCAGAGCATATGCATTTCATTTTTGACTCTTATGGAATATATCTTGGCTCAACATTCTTTGTACATCCACATCTTATATTAGGTGTTTATTGTTATTATTTGATTAAGCTTGTCAGATTGATAGAATAAGACACGCAAACTTTCACTGAGAAACTTGAATACATATCAGTTCGGTTCTCACTATGAAAATGTGTCTATGAGCTCAGATTTTATAACTGACTTTTTGGAATACAATCAAATTATTTGCCCTTTTTGGCTTGTATGTTTTTGTTTGTGTGTGTGTTTTTACTACCTTGTGAAATATTATAGGTTCTAGACTTGGAACTTTTTAAATAACCCAAAAGATCAATATGTTTTACTAGCATAAGTCACACCATCCATTCACACTCTGTTGCTTACTTATTCTGAGGCTAATATGGAGGGGTATTAATTTCAAATGATAAGCAATATTTAACAAGAGGAGTGATTAGAAAATTAAAATTACCTTGACATCTATTGGCTAATAGGATTGTTTTAGAACTCTTAGGAATTAAAATTCAAGGGTTTTGTTTTCATTCCAAACTTGACTTCCAAGATAAATACATAAAGTTTTAATATAACCAAATGTGTGCATGTTTTAGGGACATAGTTTAATAATTAGAAAAATCTTTGGTTCCTGTGTCTTGAATCTCTAACAATGCTACATTTTTCTTCCATTGCACTGACAAGAAATGTTTGAAAATCAGGAGCCAATACCACTCTGGGCCAAAGAAACTACAAACTTCTCTAGGCCTACCCTGAAGCTGAATATTATGTTTCAGAACATCATCACCATTCAGAGTTTCTCTTCCTCACTGACCTGAGTAAAGAAGTTCCAGAGGTTTGACTGAGAGAAAGAAAAAGAGAGAGAGAGAGAGAAGTAGAGGAGAGAGAGAGCAAGATGTGTGTAATGGTCATATCCTCTCTTTTCTCTTTCCCAACGTATTTGGTCCATGTAGTTCAGAAAGATACTCTGTATAGTGTCAGTCCCAGCAAAAAGGGCCAGTGACATTTCAGGGCTTCCTTTTCATTGACATCCAATACCAATTCATGCTGCACAAGCAGATTGGCCTAGGCTAGCATTCAGCCCACAGTGAGCAATCAATAAACACTGTTGACTGACCTCATGGGTGCACCCAACACTCAGCCTGTGGAATCTGCAGCCTCATTACAGAATCACCTTGTGGGACCTGCCATTTTGAAAGTTTTACAAATATTTTTAATACACTGAGTGAGTGAATGAAGTAGCAAGTCATTATAAGTCCATTGCCAGAATTCCCAATCCCCAGTCTTTCCAAACTTGCAGGAACACATATCTCTGTTGCCAGTGAATGTTCATGAACTAATAGTTCACCTTACTTAGAAGAGATCTTTCCACTTTCTGTAGAATTGTAATTATGTACATATAGAAATATGTGCAATATACATGACTCAAAATACGTTTGGTACAATATAGACTACACCCTAGTCCACTAACTGTCAAAAAGTCATATATAATAACACTCATTAAGCAAGCAGGCATATATTCAATTACCTTCCTGCTGCCAATATAGGAAGTAAAACAGCTTCCTCTTTTATTGTATCAAATATCTTGGTTTATGCCATGCATGTTAAAGTTTCCCACTCCTTAAGGCTTGGAAAAGCAACATTTTTAGCTATCTGGAGGATTATAATTGCGTGCACACATCAATTATGGATTGGATTCAGCGTTTTCAGATAACTTCCCAAATCACAAAGACGGCGCATTGGTCTCCAGGCATTTCCAGGCCAGTTTGATTACAGGTGTAGTACAGGCAGCCTTGTTAGTTCTCCGTGATGAGGGCTTCCTTTCCCTGCTGGGTTTCTGGGAGAGGCACTGACCATTGCTTTTCACTAACAATTTCTTCCTATTCCCCAGAGATGCCTTAATGAGCCCCTCGGACATGGCCAAAGGCAATCTTGTTCTCCGGCCCAGTGAGGTGAAAAGCCAAAGCTTAACTTCCCAGGCAAGCAATAATTAATAAGGTACCTTTGATTCATCTCAATTCATTAGCCAAGTTACAAGTTTGGCGGCCTTAAGAACAGTTTTGCTCTGTTGTTTCATTTACAAGTATTGAATGAAACACCCGTGCCAAGGTATGTTAAAAAAAAAAAATTAACTTACAACGAAAATAAATGAATGTAGAATACTAATTGGGAGAAAGCAACTGACAGATACTGCGAAAGATTGATTTTAGGGAAAATGGAGAAATCTGTTTTCTGTTTATTTTAAGGACAGGAAATGAATACTGATTAGAAATGTATAGGCAGTTGCGTCGTGCAGCATTTGGTAATGTTTTCACTGGATGTTTGATTTGTCTCAGTTTTTCCCAGATTTTAGTTTGGATGCCAGTTATCAGAGTTACTTTTTGGTCTAATAGTTAGTTGGACTTCCTTGGATACATGGCTCTAAACTGTGAGCATTTGGCCACGCCTTCCTTTGGAAAAATCATTTAAGCAAAATGTTGTATTACCACAGTATATTGCTACCCTAAGAGGGAAAAATAAGACTGAGATGAGGGGGTTAGTTTTCTGTTGGCTTTTATTTTTCCTGAGAAACTGCTGTGATTTTTTTAGAAATATTACCCATTTGGATTTTTAGGAATCTTGAAGTGCTGTATTTCTACATGTTTCCAGATACTATCTATTCATTTATTCATCTGTCCATTCATCCATCTATCCATCCATGGATATTTCACTTAAAATAAAAGCAAAAAAAAAAAAAAAAAAAAAAGAAAAAAGGACATGCATTTTTAAAAGAGTATTTCAGAGACTGAATGAGTGTTATCAATCACAGTATCACTGTCTCATATAAGAGCAGGAGGGTGCATCTCATTTGCATGTGCTGTTTCCTGCCTTGCTAGGACCCTGTCTCCAACAATGAGTAAGTTTACCCTGGAAAGGGCTGGCATAGAGGCTACATCCGAGTCAAGCTGCTTCTCTAATCTGCTTTGCTGGGACATGATAGCCTCTGTGAAGAAATTTAGAGCATAGTATGCAACCTCTCCAGAAACTGTCGACAGAGTACTTGGCCTGCTTTCAAACTATTCTAATCCTTCATAGAAATTTTGGAAATACAGTAGTGAGGTTGTAGTGACATCTAAAGGCGGACTCTTCGACATGTGTTGTGCTCCTAAACAGCTTGCTGCTTTTCACAAATGCTTTTAATGATGGCTTCTCACAAATATCTCCTAAAATCTACACAAAGCAATTTTACTATGGATCTTCTCTTTGCTCAGACTGTAGAATCTGGAGCAGGAATTTCCTTTGCCATCTGTGAGTGTCTCTTGGGAGCAGTATTCTATCACTTCTATCACTACTCTAAGATTGTTTTCTCCTCTGAAACTTATACTTTTAAAAATGTTTTGGCCACGTGTGTAGAGGGCAAGCCGGGCTAAAGTACATCAACCAGACATTGAGGGAGTGTTCTGATGTCCCGGTGCCAAGATTCTGCCTTGGGGGCAATTACACAGCTAGCCGCCTCTGTAACTCTCCTCCTTCTGTGTTACTGGGGCTAACACGAGGGTCCAGAGACTGTATGAGTTTCCTCTGAAGGCTAAGCATTGGCCAAGCCACCTGCTGCTCTCGTGAATGGGATATGGTCACCCTGCCAATTGGCATACGTAAATACGCATTTTAATGTTAAGTGCCTACATTTGAACTGTGTTGCTTTTCTTCAGCTTGAAATAAAATGGCCTTTCCCTTAGACTTTTCCCATAAGGTCTAAGATCTGTCACTACCTGCAAGGACTTTTTACCCTGTCCTGGACCCTCCTGCCAAGAGGGCTGACTTTCCATCACCACCTCCTCCGCAGCCATGGACATTTCGGTGACCTCCTGTTTCAGATGATCCCCACAGGTTCTCTTCGTGCAGATTAGCAAGTTTGAAATGCCTCCTGCTTAGATTTGCTTTCGATCAGATGCATCCCATTGGTAAATCTGGAGGAGGGCAAGAAAATTGGACCATGTACCCAAGGCCATGGTGTATTTGCATGCAGGTGATTCCCAGGCATAATGGAACCTGAATATGTTTTCTTCACTCTCCATTGAAGGGATGGGAGTTTTTCTTTTTCCTTTCTCTTTCTTTGGCTTTTATTTTTAAATGGCCTTGATAAAAGACCTATAAAGTTGAATTGAATAGTTGGAAGATAATAACTCCAGTGGTAAAGGTCTCTGCATAGGTCTACCACCCTGCCCCTGGCAGTAATCCTGGCTTTGGGGATCTGAAATTTCCTAAAGATGTATTAGTGTCGTATACACATGTGCTCTTGTATGCTCATAATCCTTTTTCACTAGCTTCTTAGCTGCATGCTTTGTATTTAAATTTTCCTTCTGACCAAGTAAATCCCTTTGGATGAAGTGACAGGATCTTTTCAGCACCCATAGCTGGAGACAGCTGGTGGAGCAACTCTGAAAGACTGCAAAGTGTTCCTTACTAGCTCTCTTCAAGCCCAGTGCCAGCCACCAGCTGAGTGATTGCTCCCTGCTCCCTTTGGGTATCAGTCAGTTGAAGAGGCTCACAGCAAATTCTAAAGAAGTATAATAGATATTAATATAAAAGACAATATCTGAGCTTCTTGCCTAACTGTGCCTTTAATTAGGTACTTATTTCTTACATGGGAATATGGAACCTTTTCATTAATTCTGGTGTAACCCGTTATTACTACTGTATGAAGTGTATTCTGGCATCTGAAGTGCAAGGAAAACGACTTTGAAAGCAAGGATTGCGGATAACCTTTGAGAAACATGCTCAGAGGGCCAGATGCATGCTGTTTCTCCTTCTTCAGTGAAGTTTCCTTGTGAATTTTTAACTTGTAATATATTCTGTTGTTTTAAATGAAAATTGAAAGATGTCTTTTTTGCGGGGGGAGAGAGTTCCTCTGGAAAGTTGCCATTGTTAGATTAAGTAATGAGGTAATGAGAAAGATTCAAACTAAGTAAGAAACTAGACTTTGAATTAATGTAGGCATTAGCAATAAGCTGGACCCCATGTGGAATTATTTAGCTGAAATAGTTGCCTAGCCAGATGCCATTTCTATATTTTGTGAAAAAGCAAAATAAAATAATACTTTCAGGGGAACAAAAGATATTAATCATTTCACAGCAACATTTTGCTGCAATTAGATTTTCTTTGTAACGTTAGATTCCTAACATGTCTAATCACCCTACTAGAAACCAAACATTTGCTCACATATAAAACAAATCCAAAATGCATACTAATATGCCACTTCTAAAATTGCCTAGCTCTAGATCTCCATTCACATATTCTCTCTCTCTCTCTCTCCCCTGCTCCTAAATAATTTTTACTTATTCTGACCTTAATTTTCTGAAGCGTGAACAGAGAGTTGACAGAATGGTTTCTCATTGGTATCTAAATATTCCTTGAAATGAGGATTTAAGAAAGGAAGTATTCATTGCTATATGTTGTATCTATGTAGCAATATGAAAGAATGTAGGCTTAATCAATAGATGGCCAGAAATAATGACGCAAGAACTTTGGAAAGTTGTACTTGAGACAAATAATTTCACAATGCAAAATTAATATCAGAGTTCACTGTTCTGGTTTGGTAACAGAATACATATATATATATATATATATATATATATATATATAAATGAAAATATTCCCACATACATAGTAAATGGTAATGTGTGTGTAAGTTTCTTTCACATTTCCGGTGTTTTTAAATTGACAGAATTTTACTATTAAATGAATCTGACATTCTGGGACTATCTTATAAAACTTGAGTACTATATTTCATGCTATGATTCAGTTTTACAAAAGCTGTTCCACTTGCAAATCTCGGTTAGAGATGAGAAAATTAATTTAAAAAAATAGGAAAGAGTCGTCATATTTTACCTTAGATTTTGCAGTCAGGAACAATGTATTAGCAGTTAAGCAGTTTCCATGGCTTTTAATGAAAAAGAATGGAGTCTGAAATACTGTATTTTTATTTTTGTCATTCTTCATTTAATATTCAAAAGTTCCTTACATTTGAAATCCTGAGTGGATGAAGGATACAGTAGAAGCTGGGGAAAAGAAATCGGAGGTTTTTGCAATTGTGAACATGTAATGGGGAAGTCCCCCAAACAGGCACATTGAAAAACATGAAATGATGCATTTTCCTGGAATATGAAAAAAAAATTGCTAAACTCAATAATCTTGTTAAGGTAGAAGAATATTAACTAAGGTGTTGAAAGAATAAACTTTATCCTCTGATCAATTAAAGATATTCTATATGCTTATAATAAAATTAGAATCTGAGTTTGTTGTTTTTTAAACCAAATATACACTTGGGCTTTCAAATATTCAAGTACTTTACCATTATTTTTTTGTACCCAATGAATTATTAACACAGGGCTCACCAGCTATTTCTGAGTTCCTATTAGTAAGTCGTGATTCTGTGTGTCACAAAGAAGGGTTGAAGGGGTGTCTCCTAACAATCTAATCCACCCATCGATGGACACATATTGTGACGTACCTCTTGCTCTAAGTCATTGTGCATTGGGTAAATGATTTACAGTGAGCTTTGTGTTTTAATGTGAGAAATTGCTCTAGTGTGTGTATGTGTGTGTGTGTGTGTGTCTGTGTGTGTTCTTGTTCTCTGAGGCATGCATGTGTACACACGTATGTTTTAATGGGCAGTTAGTGGTTTTTTTCCGTATTGCTTTACATCAAATATTCAAATACAGACACAGTGCACACATATATGTACTGCATACCTGGATGTGTGGTGTCTGTTTACATTTTCTGTCATGTAGTCATTAAGCACACAACGTAGACTTAAAGGATGTCAAAACTGACAGCCTCAGAGTGATTGATGACGCTGTGGTAGACTGATTCTTACCAGGTGCGCTGTGATGGGAATTCAAATGTTGTTCAGAGCTCTTATTTGTGTTAGTGAAGTTTTGCTTTTCTCTAAGTTGCTTTTTTTTTCTTCTTCTTCTTCTTTTTCTCTTTTGGTGAGGAAACCAGGAGAAGCTTCTGAACTTCTAATCTTACCCTGGTTTAAGACCATTTTGAATATTTTAAGGCAAAAAGAAATCACGAGATTGCCTTCCAAATGTTCATCGGATGCTCAGATGCATGTCATCCGCTTTCATATCACTTACTCTTCCACACACACTTAAGTATGTGCTTACGTTATCAGGATAGATATTTCCAGGGATTTAAAATCACTAGTGCTATTTTTGCTAGTCTGGTGGATAAATAAATGCCCACTTCTTCCCTTCACTGAAGAGAAGTGATGCCTGCCTGTCTGAGTTCATGAAAACACTAAGTCAAATCCTATTTACAAATTTCAAGTACAGCTACAAGTTTCTAGAGGGATCATTTTTCGGGCTTCTAGGCACACAGTGCCTGGTCTCCAAACCAAATCTGAGACTTCAGACTAGCTCCTACTGGACAATAGCCATCAGTGCAAAAGAGTGGGGATCTCTGTGATACCCCTGAGTTTTGTTCCTTCAAGCTTGTCACTGTGACTGACGCTGTGTACCCAAGGCAATCCTGAACCACAGCAGCCAATACCAGGAGGAAGCTCACTTATTTTCCATAATTGAAGTTAGTGTCTTCAGATCATAAACAAAACAAAAATCAACAACAACAACAACAACAACAACAAACCCCTTTCTTTCCTTTTGACCACTTAAGAAAGAAATGGTAGTGCTAAATGAGTGGATTCAAGCTCTGCAGAATTCCACCAAATGGAACTCTCTGCCTCAGGATGTTGTCAAATATAATCGGTCATTAAGCAGAGTAAAGGTAGAAACTTAAGTAATTACTAGACCTGTGGAATAGGATCCTGATTTCGTCCATGTCTTTATCCTTCTTTCCAAAAAACACTGACTGAATTCATTCTTTGGTTAGAGATGGTCTGAATAGTTTGACCCATGATGTGTATTAAACGGTGCTCCTCACCACATCTCTGAAGAAAAACATAGCACAAAACAATTCACTCAAGGTCTTCAATCTTTGCCCCTGCTGTTGATTTCCAGGATTTCAGGTAAGCATATGACTAAGCAGGTAGTTCACTCGGACTCAATGAAATGAGGCAGTTCACAAAAGCTTGCCATGGGGATTTGGCGTTTTCACTTGACTGTTGTCTTAACTGTTTGGTGGACACTGTTCTGTCCTTATGCTCAGCTGCTGAGAGAGCTCAGCAAGTGCAGCTGCATACTTAGCATTGCCTCTTAGATTTTTCTACTACCTACTGCCTATTTGGAGGACTGTACGGTCAATGGGAATTGCCTGGCCACCACCCAGACTTCCCATTACTTGTTTCCTCTATTAAGTATCTTGACTGAAACCTGATTATTCCTTAGTTCAACCCTGCAATCTGATATATGATGACCACATATCCCATCCTCAGCCCCATAATTCTACCCTTTCTTGCCTATTTGGTTTCCTTTGTCTTCCAGGCAGTATTTTCATTTCCGCCTTCTGCTCTAATATGTCCCTAAGAAGATGTGGCTAACCACAGTGGTCTATTTTTTTCATGGTTTTGGAATTAATCATTTAGGCAAGGGAACTTAACCCAGTCTGCCTGCCCTTACCAGGGATGTGGGAAGTGACCAACATGCCCGTTAGCCAGACATTAGGCATCTGGAAGAACAAGGCAAGGCTCCCTGTGAGTGTGCAACGTTCAGAGCACGGAAGTGCGAGACAGAAGGAGCTGAGAGGTGACTGCAGATGCACACAGAGCAGTTCCTGGCCACTGCAGGGGCTTCACAAGATAGGGGGCAGTGGTTTAACTTGTTGGCTCTAGGGAAGTATTGAGGATCACAGAAAAATCATCCACGTGAATGGCGGGTAAAACTCTTAGCAGAATACACAGTATACACAGATGGTCCTCAACTAAGAATGGCTTGATTTACTATTTTTTGACTTTATGATGGTGGCTAAGCAATATGCATTCAGTAGAAAGCATATCTCAGATTTTGATTTTGGATCTTTTCCTGGGCCGGTGATATGTGATTCTAAGCTATCTTAAGATGCTGGGCAGAGGGAATGAGCTTCATCTCTAGTCAGGAGCTGGATGGGGAACAACCAATATTTTGAACCATGTTGCTAATCTATCATGTTCAGTATGGTAGTTGTATTAAATGTATTCTCAACCAACAACGTAATGCAGTTTTGACTTACGATATTTTCAATTTATGATGGGCTCATCATACAATTGAGGAGAATCTGTATATTATATGGGTAGATATTAAATATCACAGTAAATAAAATCACTGTATATTCTTACCAAAAAGTATAATTACAGGAAGTCTGTCATGTAAGCATTTTGAAGTGAAGAAGGGCTCCTAGTAATTATGAATGAACAAGAGATATACAATGGGATCACCCAAAACAATCCCCCCCCCAAATAATAATAACTTACACGTCCTGACTTTGCAGTATTGAGGTTGTGGGTTGGGTGCCAACTGATAAGAGTCTATGTGGAAACTTCAAGAAATCCACCTGCTAGGGTGCCAAGGGAGGCTGTTCACAGGGTCTTATTGGAGGAATTTGTCTAAAAAACCAACTGTGGGTGATACTAAAGAAGCTGTTGGGCATTAGGAGCTTCTGGCTGCCATGCACTGCAGGCACCCTGCGCTGGGGACACCAGCCCTGAGAGCTTACAGAGCTCATGGAGAGTTTGCTGGAACCGGGGCTCTTACCCTCCCTCCCTCCTGCAGTATCTCTCCAGCGCCCTCTACTGACGGAACATCGTTGTGCTAACTACAGAAGGAACAAACGTTGAAAGGGTTTTGGTCCGTTTTCTTTTTCAGAGGAGGAAGAGGGAACTTGAAGTTGAGAGGCATTAAATTGTAAGTGGCTTACTCCGTTCAACATCCTGCCCTCAGGCTCACTCCTTGGCAATATCGCTTTTGGTTGTTGTAGTTTTAGATTCTTCTCATGGTTACTTATTAAAAGGCTAATAGGGTCCTATGTCACTTACAGGGTTCATTCTGAGAAACGTGTCATTATATGATTGCATCCTCTTTCATTTATTTGCTCGTAGTGCTGAGGATGGAACTCAGGACCTTGCACGTGGTAAGTAACCACAGCTACCACTGAACTGCATCCCAACCCTGTGCCATCCTCTTGTGAATGTCAGAGTGTAGTTACACAAACCAAGATGGTTTGTGATGTCCCTGGACCACGAGATCATATAGAACTATCACAGTATTTTCAGTCCTTAGGTACTGAAGGGTCATTGTGCAGCAAATGAATACGCTTGTGATTCTTGATATCTCAGCTTCAAAACCTTAAGTCCCAAATTTTCAATTCTGCAAATATTTCAACAAAATTGACACTGGTGCACTGGAATCTGTTTTAGATCATACCCTGGAACTTATATATCTTAATATGTATTTTCAGAACACTCTGATCATTCCTCTGCTACTTTTCTTAAAAGAATAGAACTCTAAAGCGTAGTATTTATTTAAAAATGATCAATGTATACGTGTTGCTCAATTTACGTTTTTTATGTGTCCTGTATATAGGATGATGGATATGAAGGGTTAAGTATCATCTGCTAATAGCTTACTACGTAAAAAAAGAAAGGGGATCCATTTTTCCAACTCTTTTGTCCCAATGTGTCCTAATTGTGGTTGCAGTGACTTATGAAACTTCCTTATTTTTCCCAACGTGTCTGTGCTACCTTTTGCTTGTCCATACCATCTAAGCTAAAAAAGTCCATCTTCTCCAATCTTCTCTCCCCACCAGCATACCCAAATCTTCTCAGGCACGATGTCACGTTTCCATTTCCATGATTACATTCTCTTTAGTTACTCTAATTAGTCATCTGTGTTTAGTAGTCGCTCCTAAACACCCAAATCCAATGAACTGAATTTTTGATGTAATCATTGTATGTTATCTATTGGAGTGTTTTATTTCTTGGGAGCATTTGATAACATGACTGCATACGTAAAAGCAAATAAGTAGACATTAAACAAGAAGCGTGCGTTCCTGCATTGCTCATGACCTTATTACCCACGCTACATGGAGTTTTAGAAATCTCAGTATTTCAGTGAGTGATGGTTTGGGGATATCTCAAATCTAATCTAATGTAGTGATTTAGGTACAATGCCATAAGTAAAATATTATTATTACTGTTTTTTCTTAATAGAGTTTGAGTTCATAGTCGGGATGCTTATTAAGCTGTCCATAGAAATGTATGTGCATTGTATTAAGTCAAGCAACATGGAGATACTCATGCTTTCTTCTATTCCTGCACCGTTGTCTCTGTTTATAGAACTATACCCACATTTTTAGTTTTGGTGTATATTTTTAAGAAGATTGTGTTTTTACATATTATTTTTTAAAACTTTTCATTTGAAACTATTACTTTTTTAATTTGATAGGTGAATTGCAACAATAGCACAGGAAATTCTTGCATGGTATTTACCCAGATCCCCTAAAGTGTGACTGTAGCACACTGATCAAAAGAAGAATCAACATTGGTACAATAATAAGTAAATTATAGACTGTATTTAGTTTTCCAAAGTTTTTTTCACTAATATTCTTTTTTCTGTTCCAGGATCCAATCCTGATTGCATTTGCTTTCTAAAGTTGTCCTTTATGGTGTAGAGGTCTATGAATCTTAAAAATTGGGGGGATAGTCATGTATCTGTCATCCTGGTACCGTGTAGTACATTTATTTTATTTTTAATTTTTTTTTCTATCAAGACATCCTTTATAATAGCAATTCTCAAACTTCCCTTTTTTTTGAGCATGTCAATTCTCCCTTTAATTTTCATTGCTAAAGATTAACTTAGAAAAGTTTATAAATATTATAACAGGTAGGTTTTGCTTCTTTTTGTTTTCATTTCAAAATACTTTGTTTTCTTTTTTAATGTAATTTATTTTTTTTATCAATTTTTACAGGCTGCATTTTGATTCATTGTACATTTCTGACACTTGCAGAATACCATCATGGTCAACTCCTCTCCCATCTCTAAACCCTGACAACTAATGATATGTTAATAACCTCTAAAGTCTGCTTTTCTACAGTTTATTAATCATCTCTCAGAATGCCCTATAAAAGGAATCACAAAATATATAGTCATTAGGTCTGGTTTCCTTCATTTAATAAAATGTATTTGATATTTATCCTTGCTGTTGCATAAATCAGTAGTTTTTTCCTCTGTATTGTTAAGATTTTATCTTAAAGATGGGCCATGTTGTGTTTATGTGATCCTTCTAAAAATTTCTGATTTATTTCCCATTTTTTGGCTATTGAGAGCAAAGTTACTTTTAACGTCCATGTACATGTTTTTGGGTGAATATGTTTTTAATTTATTTAGATAAATAACTAGGATTATTGTGGAATCCAATAGTATTTTTAAGCTTATGAGAAGTCACCACGCTATTTTCCCAAGTGGCTAGGTTAGCACTTTTATTCCTCCCAGCCTTGAGTGACAGATCTGCTTCTCTCCATGGAATGCCTCACCTTGTTACTACTGCTATAGACCTTAGCTTTCTTTTATTGTTCTAATGGGTGTACAACGGTATTCAACGACAGTTTTTAACTTCGTTTTCAGTGATGCTGAAAATCTTTTCATAAGTTTAAAAGCTGTTCGCATACCTTTTTTTAGTGAAATGTCTCTTCAGAATCTTGAATTTTTTTAATTGCTAATGTTAAACTTTAAGAATTCTTACTATCTTACGAAAACAGTCCATTATTAAATCTGTGATTTATACGCATTTCCTCGGTTTGTCAATTGTCTAGTAACAGTATTTTTTACTCTTAATACTCTTAATAGTATTTTTCAGTGTGAAAGTTTTTAATTTGGATCAATTGGAATTTCTAACTTCCTTCTCTTTTTTGGTTTGTGATGTTTGTGTCGGATCAAATATGCATACTTTCCCCCTATGTTATCTTTTAGAAACCTGGTATCTTTATGTTTAAGTCTATGCTCCATTTTGAGCTAATTTCCAAAGGAGTACAGGAATACAGGAGTTATTTGTTGTTAATAACCTCTAAAGTCTGCTTTTCTACAGTTTGATTAATCATCTCTCAGAATGCCCTATAAAAGGAATCACAAAATATATAGTCATTAGGTCTGGTTTCCTTCATTTAATAAAATGTATTTGATATTTATCCTTGCTGTTGCATAAATCAGTAGTTTTTTCCTCTGTATTGTTAAGATTCTATCTTAAAGATGGGCCATGTTGTGTTTAGTCATTAGGTCTGGTTTCCTTCATTTAATAAAATGTATTTGATATTTATCCTTGCTGTTGCATACAGGAGTACAGGAGATATTTGTTGAGTTTCACTTTTTTGTGAATGTACATCAAGTGGTTCCACTGACTTATGTTGAAAATATATTTCTCCACTGAAGAATAGTAGTATCTCTTGTCGGGGAGGAGTACCAGGAATTGAACTCAGGGGCACTCAACCACTGAGTCATATCCCCAGTCCTATTTTGTGTTTTATTTAGAGACAGGGTCTCTCTGAGTGGCTTAGTGCCTCAGTGTTGCTGAAGTTGGCTTTGAACTCATGATCCTCCTGCTTCAGCCTCCCAAGTCAGAAGAATATTAGTATTTTTATAAAAAGCCAAACAGTTGATTGTATTGGTCTGGCTCCATTTAGGAACCTTCTATTCTAATACACCAATATATGTATCTATCTATATTTTTACCAATGCCATGCTGTAATGGTTGCAATATTTTCATGGTAAGTTTTCCTATTAGCTGGAATGAATGTCTCAACTTTATTTCAGAATTGTTTTTTATTATTGTGATCCTTCTAACTTTCTCTGTATTAAGATATTAAAACCATGTTGTAAAATCTACAAGAAATCTTGTTTGATTTTTTAGTGTGATTCCACAGACACTACAGAATTCATTCTTTGACGTGATAATTTTAATGAGTCTGCATATCTATGAACATAGTATGTTTCCATTGATTTAGATCTTTTCTTTCATCAACATATTATAGTTCTTATCATAAAAATCTTACATTTGTTTTGTTAGCTTTTACTCAAGTGCTATGGTTTGGATCGTAAAGGTCACCCAAAGACCTGTATACTGAAAGCTTGGTCACCAGCCTGTGGCCTTTGGAGTTGATGGAACCTATAAGAGGTGAGACTTCATGGAAGGAGATTAGTTCATTGGGGGTGTGCCTTTGAAGGGTACATTGGAACTCTGCGCATTCCTCCTCATCTTTTGATTACCTGGCCTCCATGAGGTAAGCAAGTCGATCTACCACATAGTCTCACCATGATTCTCTGCCACACCACTGGTCCAAAAGCTATGCAGCCAGCTGATTCTAGACTGAAACCCAAGAAATCGTGAGTCAAAATACACCTTTCTTCATTTTAAATATATTTTTCTGAGGTATTTTGTCACAACGGAATGTTGACAAACACTAAACAATTTATTATTTTTAGTGCACTTATTAGCAATGATTGTATTTCAAATACAAATTGTTTATTGCTACCCAATACAGATATGATAAGATACTAAATGTGAACCTTATGCCCTGAAAATTTGCTAGACTTATTAGTCCTAGGTGTATTTTATACACTTAGAAGCAATTTTAACACAAATATAGTATTTATGAATATATAGGAAGTTATTTATTTCTTGCTTTCAAATCTGTATGCTGTCTTTCCTTTCTTTCTTTCTTCCTTCCTTCCTTCTTTCTTTTCTTTTCTTCTCCCTCCCTCCCTCCCTCCCTCCCTCCCTCCCTCCCTTCTTTCTTTCTTCCTTCCTTCCTTCCTTCCTTCCTTCCTTCCTTTCTTTCTTTCTTTCTTTCTTTCTTTCTTTCTTTCTTTCTTTCTTTCATTTTTTCTGCTTGTACTGACCAGACTGACCAGGTTCCAGAATCATGCTGAACAGGAGGCTACGAGCATGTGTCCTTCCTTAGGAGAAAACATCTGATCTGTTATTGACCATGATGTAAGACGCAGGCGACTGAAATCTTCCTTTTTGATGTCTAAAAAGAAGCTTCCTCTTTATTCTGCACCTAGTGATATGATCATGTTTTCTTACACTTAATCCATTATTATGATGGATTGTCCTGATAGATTTTTCAAATGTTAAAACCTTCTGGGAGTATTGGGAAGAATTCAGCTTGATTGTGTTGCAGTTAACTTTTTTTTCTTTTTACATATTTGTATGTTTAATATATTTATAGTTTTAGAAGATTTTGTAACTTACAGTGATTTTGTTCTCTTTTGTTGTCATTGCCTGGTTCTTTAAATTGAGAAGTATTATCTCTCATTCTATTTTCTGAATCAGAGATTGGAGAACTGTATTATTTTTTTTTTTCTTAAATGTTTAATGTAACACAGCAGCAAAACCACCCTGTTCTGATGTTTAGGCAGGTCTATAATTGCAAGTTCAGTTTTATCAAAAGTGTAGGACTATTCCAGTTCTCTCTTTTTTCTTGAATGAGTTTTGATAGTTTGTATCTTTCAAGAAATGTGTTCATTTCATCTAGTATGTAGAATTTATGAGCATAATATTGTTCACAACATTCAATATTTTACCCTTTTGTTATCTGTAACAGTTCATGATCTTTGCAAAACATTTCTACAAATTGGGGCATACGCTCAATGTCCCTGCAGGCAGTTTAAAGCTCTGTGTTTGTTTCTACATCCCATTTTGACAGATCCTCATAGCCAACCAGAGTTAAGAGATTAGGACTTTCCCATATCTCTCCTTAACATGTGAACACCCATTTACAGGCCCATGACCTAATTCCCAGAAATATGATACAGCTTTTCAAGTTCCCTCTAAATTATATTTTCTCTTAACTTTTTTGTCACCCCAAATTATTTTCCTACTCATTTTCAGTCTTTCCATCTTATCTGCATGCCTTGAGTTCTGATTCCTTCAACCTGAAAGCTAGCAACATAGCAACAAATACTCTCTCTCTCATTCTGTGTTGCTTTTTCTCTCTCTCCCTCATGTGATCCAAAATTTGTGTATATTGAAAATTTTATATGTGTATTTCTTCTTGGTATCACCCTAACTTTACATACAAATTTTCCAAAGCACAGCAGATTAGTAGTTTTTTCTTATAATAAGTAATACTTGTAAAGTTCCCTAGTGTTACTGTGAGGCAACATGATAAAAGCTAGATATTGTCCTGCACATAAGGGGTTTGCATTGTAGGCAAGTGTGGATAGAAAAAAAATATAAAATCAGCCTCAGTTTCTCTTATTTCCCACTCATAATGTGCTTCTGATATCAGATGTGTGCTGTTTTTCTCACCCACCGTACAAGCAATGATGCTGGAAACAAAACAAACAAACAGACAAACACAGCTCGGTGTCCTCTGATTTAATGCAATTCTGGCACGACCTACCTAAAGTTAGCATCTGATCCCACAGGTTGAGGGATTCACCCCCATGTCTGCCCCTCCCTTTAATCTGGTTGGTGGCAAGCCCCAGGTTGTTTTTACTGTGCTTCTGACCACAATAATCAGGTATGCCGGGCCCCTTCTCAGGTTCAATTCTCTTACTGGAGTGGCTCAGGGAACTCTGTATTTGCTGGTTTATTATATGGGATGTTACAGAGGGTACAGGTGAAGAGATGCATGAGACCGGTTGTGAGGGATGGGCATGGAGCTTCACCTTCCAGAAAGTTCCAGGTGTCCAGTGGTTCAGGCTCTTTCCCTTCCCAGAGGTGGAGGGATGGGTCTGAAAGTTCCAGCCTTGTAATCCTGCCTTGGTTGGTGTTCAGTCTTTAAGCTGCCACCCACCAGTCAACTCATTAGCATACAAAAGACACTATCCCTTCAGAGCTCCAAGGCTCAAAGGAAAGAGGAATAAGACAAATACATATTGTACAATATCTCCACGATTAACCCCCTAAAAAATGAGTATGGATATTTGCATCTGAGATAAAGCCCACTAATGCCCTTCTTCCTCAGAGTTGTTTGGGAATCTTAATGAAATAAAATTAAGTTCTTACTCTAACCCTTTAGAATGTAAATAAACCCATCATGGGAAAAGAAGATCAGTGTCTCCTGCTATAGAAATAACATTATCCCCATGTTCTGGTCTCTCCCAGGACTGCCACCATTACCACAAGAATATTTAGGAAGCTAGCTTGGTCTGTGAGATCAGAAGTTAACTTCTAAGACTTGTCTTTTAGCCTAGATACCAAATTTCAGTAAAACTTGCTCAATAATTTTTTACCTGTGCAGAAATAAAAAAGGTTTTCTTTACCATCCACAGAATATTTTAGTTCATTTGGAATTATGTCACGGTTCTTAGATGTACTCTTCTTTATTTTTCTTAATCTATTTTTTTCTCTTTGAATTTAAGCTGTGCAAAATCTGGTAACATAACAGTGCATTCATTTTCCTTCAGTTGTGTGAAATACACTAAAATTCTTTCAAAGATAATCTTTCTACATTACTGTTTCTTATTTTGATTTTTCTTTGCTTTTAATTTTATATCATTTCAGTCTGTCTGCTGATATTACCTAACTGATCTAAAATGTTGTCTGCCTTTTTCATTAGAATCTATAACATTATTAATAGCTACTTTGAATTTCCTATGTGATATTTCAAATATTGCGATTATATCTATGTCTGGTTCTTATGACTCTTTTGTCTGTTTGAACTGTGAGTTCCTGGTGGAACAGAACCTTTCCTTTCCTATGAAACATATGTTTTGTTGAAAGCTGGACATTCTGTATCAGAAGAGTGTACAGTGAACTAAATAACCTGCAGCCTTAGATAAGAGAATGACTTTTGCCGGGCACAGTGGTGCATGCCTACCATCCCAGCAGTTCCAAAGGCTGAGACAGGAGGATCTCAAGTTCAAGGTCAGCCTCGGAACAGTGAGGTGTTAAGCAATTCAGTGAGACCCTGTCTCTAAATACAAAATAGAGCTGGGCGTGTTGCTCAGTGGTTAAGCACCCTTGGCTTCAATTCCTAGTACCAAAAAAATAAAATTGAAAAAAAAAGTGATTTTCCTCTGCTAAGACTTCAGTTTAAAAAATCTGCTATTTTTGTTGGACTTTTGGGTGGTTTTAAGTTCTGTTTTGCTATCGTTGCCTGTGTTCAGCAGCCTTGACGTTCTTCTAAAAATTCCTTGTGGTTCAGGTATGTGCTACTTTGCATCAGATTTGTTCTCCAGGTCTGTTCTCCACGTACCCTCTGGCTTTCCCTTGTGTGTTCCCCAGAGCTCCTCCTTTACAGCTCTCCTTGGGAAACCAGTCTTGGAGATCAGGAACCAGACCTCGTTCTTCTTGTTGAAGATTAAACACCCGAGAAATGTCAAGGGGTAAGCATAGAAAGCAAGTTTTATTAAAGAAAGCAACAGAAACAGACTTCTCCAAAGAGAAGGATCCCCAGAGTTGGAAGTCCGTGGGAAGGGGTGTGTCTTGCTCTTATATAAAGCCCAGAACCCCTGTTTTAGTTATTGCCTTCCCTTTCTTCTCCTTGGATGCCCCTAAGGAGAGGGACCTGGAGGTTATTTGTTAGCCACCCAGAGTGCCCAGGAGCAGGATCTCAGAGGTTAACAGTCCATTGTCCTCTCCCTTCGATAACTAGTGATAACCAATCATTGTCTCCTCTCAACTCCATCCTTAATACCTACACTGACTGCCTGATCTTTGCCCCTGACTCGTTTGCTGAGGAAAGTGACATATCCTGTCCACTCAGACCAGAAAGGGCTGCCAGCAGATTGCTTTTAAGCACAGAAAGCATGTGAGGGGTCAACACAGGGGCCCATGCTATAGAATTCTTCTCTTGACCTGTGTTCCCACTTTCCTCATCTGGCCCCTTCCACTTGCTGTATTTGGCTACTATTTCTCTCTGACACCTAATAGCATAGTGTTGAAGTAGCAGGAGGAAAAGTTTTCTCTTTTGCCCTGAAGAAGCTTCATCATGGCACTAGTGCGTGGAACTTCATTCTTGCGGATGGCCTTCACAGGAGTCCCTAAACATCTTACAGCTGTAAGACTGGGACAAGCAATATTCCTGCCTTCCCTTAAAAGGAGCCCTCCCAACACCATTTTTCCCCCTCAGAGAGTTTCTACTCGTTCTGTAAGGCAGGGATTTTGTTAGTCTTCCTCCTGTTGTGAGTGCTTGGTAGGAAGAGAAGCTTCAAAGAATGACAAATACCGGCTATGTCTGCAGCCCTACACTGGCCTGAACTCTCATGCTAGCTACACTCTGCCCTTAGGAATTCACAATGCACTTTTAGACACTTTTCCTTATAGAGTTACTGTGTTCAGCAGTACCTGCCCCCAGGAAACAATCGAATGAATCTTACTTCCCCCTGCAAGTAAGTATCTGCCCACCCCCGATTTCTATTAGTTGTTGAATTTCAACCTCACTTCATCAATGCAATCAAGAAAAATTGTTAATTCAGATTTTAACCAGATTTTTTTCTTGTAAGTGTGGGACATTTTCAGCATTCCTATCCCTCTGAAATGAAACTGGAAATTTTATACTTTTCATATTATTTTTATTATTACATTTTTATTTTTACAGATTGCATTTTGATTCATTGTACACAAATGGGGTACAACTTTTCATTTCTATGGTTGTGCACAATGTAGATTCATACCATTCGTGTAATCACACAGGGTAATGATGTCTGTCTCATTCCACCATCTTTCATATCCCCACCCCCTCCTCCCTCTCATTTCCCTCTATGTAATCTAAAGTTCCTCCATTCTTCCCTCACCTCCACCTCTCCACCTCCATTATATATTATCATCCACTTATCAAGGGAAAACATTCATCCTTTGGTTTTTCAGGATTGGCTTATTTCACTTAGCATGATATCCTCTAATTCCATCATTTTTACAAAACTTTAAACCAGAAATACAAAGAATCCAATCAATAAATGGGCCAAGGACCTGGATAGACACTTTACAGAAGAAGATATACAGGTGGTTAATAAATATATGAAAAAGTGTTCAACATCTCTAGTAATTAGTGATATGCAAATTAAAACAACTCTTACAATTTCATCTTACTCCATTTACAATGACTATTATCAAGAACACAAGAAATAATAGGTGCTGGAGAGGATGTGGGTAAAAAGGCACACTCATACATTGCTGGAGGAGTAGCAAATTGGTGCAGCCACTCTGGAAAGCAGTGTGGAGATTCCTCAGAAAACTTGGAATGGACCCACCTTTTGACCCAGTTATCCTACTCCTGGGTTTATACCCGACTTAAAATTAGCATACTACAGTAATGCATATTATATTTAACTTTTTCATTTGAAATGTCATGGACATATTTTCCCTAAAATACATTGATATTTAACTCAAGTTATTCAGGTAGCTATACACTATTCTGAATGTGCATAATACCATAACTTATTTAGTTAGTCTGACACTTATTGCTATTCAGATCTTATTAGTTCATTTGGTTTTAACCCCTGCTTCTCTTGGGGTTTTTTGGTACATTTACTTCATATATATGACTCCAAATGCAAATGGACGGTGTACCACCCAATCACAGTGTGCTAAGTCAATTGTGGCATGAAATACATGGCAGGATTGGGAGAGTCTGTCTTGAATGTCCTGCACTTAAAGTAGTCACCAACTCCAATGGTTTGGGACCCAAGGAATGGGAATGCCTCATGCTACAATTGTGGAACACATGCAGTGTGTATGTCCAACCCATTCAGAATGTTAACCATTTAACCCATATATGTATACGTGATCTTCTCCAACCTATGACCTTTCAACACATTACAGTGTATATACGACATTTATCATACATAGATGCTCCTAGTCTGATGACAAGATCCTGATAAAGCCTCGTTAAATTGCCAGTGACATGGGTGGCTGAGGCAGGAGAATGGCAAGTTCAAAGCCAGCCTTAGCAAAAGCAAGGCCCTAAGCAACTCAGTGAGATCCTGTCTTTAAATAAAATACAAAACAGAGCTGGGGTTGTGGCTCAGTGGTTGAGTGCCCCTGAGTTTAAGCCCCAGTACCTACCCCCACCTCCCAAAACCAAAACCATATTAAATTGTAAATAACGTAAGTCAGAAATGCATTTAACATGCCTAACCCACCAGACATCACAGCTCACAAATCAGTACCCTGTAGAGTGTCAATCATCCACTCTCATCAACCTGTGGCTGCAGTTCATTGCTCATGTGCAATGTCATGAGAGAATGTCTTAGCACATACCCCCGGCTTGGGAAAAAACAGGAACTTATAATTTGATGTATTGCTTCTATGCATGTATATCACTTTTGTACTGTAATAAAATCTTGACAAAATGTAAGTCAAACCATCCTAAGTTCAGGACTGTCATTACACTATAATAGGATGAATTGTAATTACCCCCCTTGAAGAAAAAAAAAAAAAGTACATTAGAGTCTTTCCCTCTGCGACCAGTGAATGGCCTTATTTGGAAGTAGACAGATATATTTGAGTTAAGATGAACTGATTAGAATTGGGCCTCATCCAGTGTGACTAGATCCTTATAAGAAGAAAGATTCCAAGTGAAGATGTGGACATACAGGCATCCCAGACATGTGACCCCAGGGACAGAGACTATATGGCTCATGTTCCCATTACAAGTTCTGATCCTTGGTGGCCAAGTCAACAGCCATTCATTGTCACTCAACATACAGATTTTCGCTTATAAAACATTGGTTTTATAAGCTCCTTGTTCACTGCTCTGTAAAATGAGCACTCAAAGTGAGTCTGATCTCCTCGGAGAGGAAGAGAGTGGTGGAAAGAGAAAGAAGAGTGCCAACATTACCCATCAACTCCTCCGACCATTCACCTGCATTTCTCAACTGCACTGGACACCACATGACAACTCCTGGGCCACGGGCTGATGTTAGAAGATGTGTTAGTCGTCACTAGCAGATTAAAGTACTTCTAAACTGACAAGTTCCTCTTCTGCTGTGGAAACGGACCTTTATTTTCAACTTGAAGAAGCTAATGTGATAGGAACACTTCCAGTCTACATCAGCATGAATATCAATTCTTACATAAAACTAGCAAGCTAGGTTAAAAAAAAATATGGAAGGGTGGCATTTATGGAATGTTTTAAAGTACAGCATGGCCTGGTCTACCCTGCAAATAGATGCCATGGGTAAGCTTATTTAAGAGGAATAGGATTCAAAAGGATAATGTTACCAATAAAGATGAAGAAAGGCAAGCATACGAATGACTAGTAAAGTTCTAAGTTCTAAAAATTAAGATTAAACATGTTATGCGACCATTAAGAAGCAAATGCTAATTTAAAGGGAGAATCAGGGAAGGCTTCCAGAAGAGTCAACATCCAAGAGAAACTGCAAAACCCCCAGGTCATCTTAGACATCATATGTCAGAGACACGAATTTCCTCAATGGATTCAGCGAACATTAACGTCAAGGTCAGTCTTCGGGTCTCCTTCCACATTGTCTCTGACTTGCATTTTTATTAACACGGGAGGAATCTGTTCATTTAAATAGTTTTGTTTGAACGGATATCAGAATTGACCTTTCGCGATTCTTAAAGATGACGATAAATGGGGAGGAAATTGCTACTTGAAGAAACTTCGTGATAAGTGTAAAAAAATTTCCTCTTCTTGAATTCAGATGATTTGTCTCGGGATCTTGCAGTGAACTTTCCTGTCACACATTGCAACTTCATCAGTGAAATGTCAACGAAATGAACAATGGACAGAACACGTAGATCGTAATTACCTCTGATCTGTCTACCAGGAAATTCCAATACCCTTCAGTTATTCTCCTAAAAGAAAACAAGAAAACAAAAACACAAAACAAAAAAAAAAGCATAGCTGCTCATTTGTTATTCCTTTTAGAAGTTGTCCAGAAGGCTCACCGTAGAGGTTTCACATTCAGCTTTAACAAATGTTATTTAACTGGATCCAGTCCACAAAACTGATCCAGTAAATTTTTTTCTCTCCTTATGTAATTGTCATCTTTGTGATTATTGTCATCTTTGTGATAATTGTCCTGGAAGAAGTGTTTATTTGCTAAACAACGGAACTACCCTATGGATAAAAGAAATTGACAGGAAATTTCAGTATTAAGTGCCTCTTTCAGTTCATGACTTCCCCAGGTAGTATTTCTGAATATGTTTTTATATGTGGGCTTTCAATAATATCTCAAAAATAATAAATGGGTGGTTTTTTTTACACTTAACAGTTATATCCAAATTTGACATTGCTTCATGTTGCACACACATCCACCCTCACGTACACACACACAGAGACACACACATGTCAGATTTTAAACCTTAGAGACCAAGTAGATTTAGAACTCACATATAGTCAGGAGAGGCATGAAAAATGCTTGGATTTCACTCAGACAGGTAACCTTGCACTCATGGACGTCTGCAGGTGGGACCAGGGCAGGTGAACAGCACTGTAGGTTGCATGCTACACCAACGCAGCTTACTGACGTAATGAGCACAGGCAGAAACCAAGTCCACTTTCTATTTGTTACTAATTGTCCTTGTTCAGCTGTTTCAGGTGAGACAAAGGGGCACCTGATTCTGTACAGAAATAGACAATCTGGGTCATGAGTCCCCAAGTCTCTGTACTTGTAGGAGGGTAAACCTTTCTAATCTGGACAATGACTTGATGCACTTAAAGAGTAACCAGAGACGGCACAGAGGTTTACAAACCCTGTCCATCCTCAGATTGGAAGGGAAGTCCTTGGACCAGTCCCAGATTTACCCAAAAGGAAAAAATAAAAGAAAATAGAAAAGATAGAGACACAGACACCCTATTACCGTGAGAAGAAACTCTACAACTTCAAATTTTAAAATGACTGAAGTTGAGATCTTAAATGTTTGTTTCACAGGAAATTGTAAGCAGTTGAAGAAAGGTTAGGTGAACTGGAGGGCAATCCTGTGGAACGCAATTTAAGTAGGAAAACATGGAGGAAAAGGAAGGGAAAACAATGAAAAAAGCAAAACAGAAATATTGGACCGTTCAACATGACATACACACACATATAGAGAAAGCACAGGCAAATGTGTGTGAGTGTGTGTGTGTGTGTGTGTGTGTGTGTGTGTGTGATGTTGAAAAGTCTAACACATTTTACCAGAATCAGAAAAGGGAGAAAAGGATGAGGTAGAAGCAACATCAAAAAGATAATGAGAATTTTTAAAACTCAGGGGAGATAATCCATAAAGGGACAAAGGAACTGAGCAGACACTTCACAGATGAGGACATGCAATTAATCAACAAGTATATGTTCAACATCCCTAGCAATTAGAGAAATGCAAATCAAAACTACTCTAAGATTTCTTCTCACTCCAGACTGACAATTATGAAGAATACAAGCAATAATAAGTGTTGGTGAGGATGTGGGGGAAAAGGCACACTCATTCATTGCTGGTGGGGCTGCAAATTGGTGCAACCACTGTGGAAAGCAGTATGGAGATTCCTTAGAAAACTTGGAAAGTAACCACCATTTGATCTGGCTATTCCATTCCTCGGTTTATACCCAAAGGACTTAAAATCAGCATACTACAGTGACACAGTCACATCAGTGTTCATAGCAGCTCAATTCACAAAAGCTAACCTACAGAACCAACCCAGTTGCCTTTCAACCAATGAATGGATAAAGAAAATGTGGTGTATATACATAATGGAATATTATTCAACCTTAAAGAAATATGAAATTATGTCATTTGCAGGTAGATGGATGGAGTTGGAGAATATCATGCTGAGTAAATAAGCCAACCCAAAAAACCAAAGACCAATTGTTTTCTCTGATATGTGGATACTGATCCATAACGGGAAGTAGGAGCTAGGGAAGACTGAAGGAACTTTGGATTGGACAGAGAGAAGTGAGGAGAGGAAAAGGGTGGGGGTGGGAAGGATAGAGGAATGAGACAGATATTACCTTATGAACATGTATCATTGCATGAACATTGACTGCATCATGTACAGTCAGAAAAATGAGAAGTTGTGTTCCATTTCTGTACATTGAGTTGAAATGCATTCTGCTGTCATGTGTAACTAATTAAAACAAATTTTAAAATTTTTTTGAAAATAAAGTTACAGATTTCAAAGGTAATATAAACTCTAAGTAAAACAAATATCAGAAAAATTGATAAAATTTCAGAAGGTAAGACAAAAACACATAGAAACATGAAAATCAAATCAGTCTGCAAAAAATCAAAGACAAATATTTAAATAGCAGCCAGGGGTCAGGGAATGAATTTAAGAAGTCATATTATTCTCAACGAAGCTGTAGTAAGATTAGCAGCATATTTCTCAAAAGAAATGGAAAGCTATGAAACAATGAACTAAAAGAAAATAAAAGAACTAGTGAAATGGAATTCTACACCTGGAAAAATTGTCCTTTGAAAAAAAAATGAATAATATTTAAAATGAATGCATTCCTGAAGATAAGAAGGATCAGGAATGGGTGATTTTTCATGGTAATATTTGCAGAAATAGTTTACTTTGATGAAAAAATCAAATTCAAAGAAAAAGAAGTATAGAGATATCTTTTTTAAATAATTTATTAATTTTATTTATTTTTACAAACTGCATTTTGATTCATTGTACACAAGTAGGGGACGACTTTTCATTTCTATGGTTCTACACAATGTAGATTCATGTAATCATACATGTACATAGGGTAATGATGTCTGTCTCATTCCACCGTCTTTCATACCCCGCCCCCTCCTCCCTCTTATTTCCCTCTACATAATTTAAAGTTCCTCCATTCTTCTCTTCCCCACCCCCTCACTCCCATTATGTATCATCATCCACTTATCAGGGAAAACACTCAGACTTTGGTATTTTGGTTTGATTTATTTAACTTAGCATGATATTCTCCAATTCCATCCATTTCTCTGCAAATGTCATAATATTATTCTTTTTATGGCTGAATAATATTCCATTGTGTATATATACCACAGTTTCTTTATCCATTCATCTGTTGAAGGGTATCTAGGTTGGTTCCACAATCTAACTATTGTGAATTGAGCTGCTATAAACATTGATGTGGCTGCATTACTGTAGTATGCTGATTTTAAGTCCTTTGGGTATAAACATAGAAGTGGGATAACTGGGTCAAAATGTGGGTCCATTCCAAGTTTTCTGAGGAATCTCCATAGTGCTTTCCCTAGTGGCCACACCAATTTGCAACTCCACCAGCAATGTATGAATATGCCTTTTTTCCCACATCCATCCAATATCTATTATTTCTTGTGTTCTTGAAAATAGCCATTCTTAATCCAACTGTGTTAGTCTGCTTTTTGTCACTGTGACAAAATATCTGAAAACAATATTAGAGGAGAAAAGATTATTTTGGTTCATGGTTTTAGAAGTAAGCATCCATGTTTGACTGACATTTCTCTGGAACTAAGGTGAGGCAGAAGACTATGATGGAAGTGTGGATGGAGGAAGATTCACACCTCACAGTAGATGAGAAACAAAGAAAGAAGAATGGGCAAGGGACAGGATATAGTCCCCCAGAGTACACTACCAAGAATCCGTTCTGTCCACACATAGTTTTCACTACTTCCCAGAAGCCCATTAAGTTTTGAATCCATCAATGGATTAATTCTTTGATGAGATCAGAAACCCTGATCCAATTAGTTCTCAAAATCTATACCTCTGAATATTGCTGCCTTGTGGACCAAACCTTCAACACATGAATCTTGGAGGACCCTTCATATCCAAACCATAACATTAAATATTAGTACAAAAAATAGATATTTTATTAGCTCAGAAAAATATAAACTCCAAAGTTTAATAATATTCTATATTTAAGTAAATATAATAAATGAAATAGTTCCTTAAGAATTATTGTGTAATTTCTATCAATGACAAAGAGAAGAATCTTTGATTTGAACTTTACTTCCCCCATTTAATAAGAACAGGTTTTTCTGCAAAAACATGTTAGAATAATCTCACTGGTGTCCTACAAGAAGAAAAGACGTGTACTATCTCCTTTCCATACTCACTAACAGAAGCTTTTCAAAGAATAGTTCTAGTAACCAGGAAGAAGATAAATAACCAAACTCTAAAAGAGAGGAAGAAAGTAAATGAATGCAAAATTTTAGAATGTTTGATTTATTCCCCTGAATTTTTTAAAAATATAATATGTTTGCATATTTTAAAAAAAAATGTTCATGAGTAACCAACATAGGTTTGTTAAGGACAAATCAGTTTTTCTTAATTAGGAAAAGGATCAAAAAATGAATCTTTTCTCTGATATCAAATTGTGAAATACATTTGAAAAGATCTGTAATTATTATATGCAAGATTCCGGAAAACATGGACAAGCATAATGAAATGGAGATTGATCCTTGCTACTTCAACTGAAGTAAATTTTTATACAGTTTTTCTTTCTTTCTTTTTTTTTTTTTTTTTTGGTGCTAATTCCTAATGTTTGTTTGAAGAAATGTTGAAGAAATGTTTCAGTGACTATGAAGAAGGAAACATCATTGGGTTAGATCAGAGGTCAGCAAACTTTACCTCATGGGGTATATCTGCTTTGTCACCTGTTTTTGTAAAGAAAGTTTTATTGAATCACACAAGAAACTTTTATCTATGGTTGCTTTTTTCCCCACAGAAACAGAGCCAGGCAGTAGCAACAGATCATCTGACTTGCAACCTTAAACATTTACTATCTAGCTTTTTATAGAACAAGTTTGCTGACACCTGGCCTAGATGGCATTCAGTACAATTATTTCATTGCAAATCCAGTCTCTGTACTACCCAACACTGCATCCCTGATTTGAATTAAAAGGGTGCCATTTGGGAAAGTTTTTGGTAGAAAACAACAGAAACCCACCTGTCAATGGTTTGATTGTGCAGGGAATTATCTTTTTTTAAGTAACTTAAAGTCTTGTGGTAGTATTCAAGGACTGGGAAATGGCTTAGAGATGTCTGTCATGCTGCAGGATCCTTCTGTTTTCTTGATTTGACTTTTGTTTGCTTTCATACTCAGGGTCACAAAATGGTTCTTGTACCTCCAAGAATCACATCCACATTCCAGATATGACAAAGGGCAATACTTTTTTTATCTCATGAGATTTTTCCTAGCCTTGGGAGGCAAAAGCTTCCATAATTGTTTTTGCCTACCCTGTTTTCATGATGAATGCTTTATTCATTTATACGATAAGCAGTTATTAACTCTTCATTAAACTAAGCATGATACAAGATATTAAATGTATAATGATGGGTCAAACAAAAATAGACCCATTAATAAGATTATCATATAAAGACGGAGGCAGAAGATTAACTACATGATTCCAATAAAATGACATAAGTTTTATGATATTGATGGATGGGATTTAATGAGAGAACATAGCAGTGGATCTAAACAATTATGAAAGAGTTCCCAGAGGTATTTAATTCTAAGATAAGAGTTGAAGAATGAAGAAAAAAAAAAGTTACCAGACACAGAAAAATCATGTGCTATGTCTCCCAGGAAAGAAGAGTATAGAGTATTTAAAAACAGCACTTGGTGGCTGATGACTGCAGAATTTACGTATGTCCTGGGCAATTGGTTATTCACTTAGATACGAAGCACAGAGGAGCATGAGCTGATAGGGATGCAGTATGAGTTCAGTCTGGAGCACGTGAGGTTTCAAGTCTACATGGATCTACAGAGATCAGTTGAGAAGAAGGCCTTTGCACATCAGCTTAGACAGCCATGGTTAGTTGGGGAATGGAAGAATTCTGGGAGTTATCCAGATTTAGATAGGAATTAAAGCTGCAGTACTAAATTAACCTCACAGGAGGGACTTATGAAATGAAGACAGAAGAGAACCCAAGATAGTGCCAGGGACTCTGACACTTTAAGCCAGGATCTCTGGTGGATTGTCTGTCTTCTATTAGAAAATGACATACTACTTATTAAATCTACAAAGGGAGATTCTATTTTGGTGAGGTTCATACAATTTTTATTCATAATAAAGCTTGGGAACCAGTAATCTGAGGTCTTACTCAAGGAAAATCATCCAGAAGGAATGTAAAGGAAACAGTTGGAGAAATTTCAGGAAAATAGATGGATGGATGGGTGATTTTTTTTTTTTTTTTTCCAAAAGGAAAAGTCAAGTCAGTAGTCACCAATGCAAGGGAATGTAAGCATGGATACATTGGGGATGGTGGCTCTGTTAGATTCAGTCATTTTGTTGGGATCTCTGTTAAACATGCGTTCAGTTGTGTCAGGAAGTCAGGAGACATACTGTGAAGTGAGTTAGTGAAGCAGGAGGGCAGGAGGAGAATGAGTTCACATGTAGATGCTTGCAAGAAGCATGGCTGGGCAAGGTAGACCAGATGTACAGAAATGGGTGCAAAGGGACCTTCTCACAAGGTGGAGTTACTTGTGTGCTAATGGGAGGAAATCCAGAGAAAGCAGCTCAGTGATGTGGCTCAGCCTGATGAGGGTGGGATCCAGAGCTGATGTGGAATTGACTTCTTCGTGTTTTGACAATCCAGGAGGAGGAAGGCAGGCTGGACCTCACGCGTCTGAAAGTGTGGTAGCAAAGTTTTTCATGACTCTTTTCAATCAGATGAGTCTACACTTATTTTGAAGTTTTTTGTCTCCAAAGTTTCCGGCTCTTTTTGCATGTGGTATTTATGTTAAGGTTTGGTATCCAGGATTTGAATGGAACAGCTTTTTTAAATAAACTAAGTGGTTAAAAAAAAATTAAATGCTTTGGAACAAATTATGTATCATGGAAATTGTCTGTTTTTGGTTTGTTTCTTTTTTTTTCTGTGAAAGTCAACCACAGGTCAGAATATTCTGAGTATTGCAATATGTGCTTTTTACTAATTCTCAAAATATTCCTGATGATCTATTTTGTCTTGAAGAAAGCATCACTCGTTGCCAATTTCTGGCAGACAACAGACACTCAATGAACATGTTGAATGAGTAAGGGACACATCATCCTCATTCGGTCCAATTTTCCTCTAAATGCATTTGATGCTTGTGTTTGCAGAGTGACTTCTACCTGGACAAACCGGGAGCCCCATGAATCGTTAACACCATCAAGCCTCTACCACGGGTCAGGCTTTGCTAAGTCCTTCAAGTTTAAGGTGAATTTAAAACTATCTTTAACTTACCCCTCATTCTGAGCGCCCAACATTCATGGTTGCAAACTCAAGCTAATTGTGCTCAAGAGGCCCCTGGATCCCTGCCTTTCTGCTCTGCCAGTTCTGATACTTCCTCTGCCCTGGCCAGGCAACCCTCACCTTTACACCTAGCCAGCCTACTCGCAAACTTCACATCCTTTCCATCTTCTAGACTTTTGTGAAAAGAAATTATCTTCAAAAATATAAAAACCTTTCATGTCACTGACTTGATTTTAAAATATGGATTATTCTTGATTAGTTTCAGGAAAAAATTCAGACTCCAGCTGGACCTGACTTATTCTGCCCTGCTCACATCCATGCTCATTTCTCAACTCTCTCCCACCACACGTACCCTGCCCCCAAGACCACCTTCTCAATGTTCTCTAGATCATTTCAGGTCCCATGTGGTCATCATCTTCTCCTAAACATCCTTGCCTTTAAGTTTCAGATTAAATGTCATCTCTTCAATGGAACTTCTTCCACACCCTCCAAGACTATTACTCCATTCCTCTCTAATGACACTCATTAGGATGTGTTTTTATTTGCCTGTACTATAAATTCAGTTTCTTTAAGACAGCAAGCATCCCTGCCCTGCCCTGTTATGTTCCCCGTATCTGGAAGAGTGCTCCTCTAGTTCAATGTTGCATCCATCTGCATGCACTGCCGTGACAAAGTCTCACACCGTGGGTGGCTCACGCAGCAGAGATTTATGACTCACAGCCCTGTTGGCTGGAAGTCCAAGATCAAAGTGTCAGTAGAGTTGTTTGTTTCTGAGGGATGTGAGGGAGGAATCTGTTTCCAGATACTCTCTTCTCAGTTTGTTGGTGACTATTTTATTCCTGTTCAAGTCACATTATCTCTCTTCTCTGCATTTCTGTCTGTGCCCAGGTTTTCTCTCAGATGGATTAAGAGTTCACCTTGCTCTGAATGACCTCATTGTAATGAATTGCATCTACAGGGAGTCTATTTCCATATAAGTTTGGATTTGGAGGTATGGGATTTAGGACTTCAACGTTCAAGTTTCTGAAGTGAAGGCATCTAATCTATAACAAATGTGCTCAATAAATGTGTGTTGAATTACTGACTAAGGACCCAAGGAAGGACAGATGAAGTGCTGCTACTCAACCTTTGAAACAGACCTCAGAGAAGAGAGGAACTTCCTCTCTTTCTTCCCCTGTCCCACCTCCTGTTTTCTTCACTCTTTTACTCAAATAATCTTTTCATTGATCTCTGCTTTATTCTTCACTCCATTCTTCATGGTATTGTTAGATTATTCTTTTTAAATGCTCTGATTCTTCTTTTGAAATGCTCTTTATACTCATTTATCCACTGAAGGGTCTATCATGGATTTCTTTCTACTGCTTTATCAAGTCTAAAATTACCCAACTTTGCTTCAGGAACTACTGGAATCTGAATCTGAATCCATGCATTACATCGTAGACAGTTTATGGACTTGACCTATACGAATAACCCCACTAGGATGGGGAAGTCTTGAAAGAAACCGGAATGTAAAAATTGGCAATATACTTGGTAAACAAAATCTAAAGAAGGCAGAGCAGTCAGCAGAGCAACCTTATGAGGAACATTTGATAATAAACACATAGGAAACTGTCAAGAGAGAATTAGGAGATCTAAGAAAGGTGGCAACTGGTCCCAGTAGCAAGTGGAACTCAGGGATGGGAAATGAGGACAGGTTATACTGTGAGCTTCAAGCAGGCAGGTCAGGCAGGAAAGTGTATTTGTGAATTTAAAAATCACGAGCCCCCCCCAGGCATGGTGGTACATGTCTCTACTTCCATCAGGTCTGAAGGCTGAGGCAGGAGGATTGGAAATTCAAAGTCAGCCTCAGCAACTTAGCAAGATCCTAAGCAACTCAGCGAGACCCTGTCTTAAAATAAATAATAAAAAGGGCTGGGGATGTGGCTTAGTGGTTAAGCACCCCTGGGTTCAATCCCCAGTACCACAATACATAATTAAAAAGCACAAGTCCTGGGATAAAGATTAAGAAGAGAGTCCAGGTGTTCTGGATTTCATGAAACTAAGGGAAGAGGGAGTCACTTTTGCCAGAGGACCGAGCATGAAGGAACCAAGGTGCGTGAGATGACTACAAGGACTCGATTTGAGGGTCATGTCCATTTAAACTGAGCCAAGGAGAATAATGGAGTGCACAAGAATGTTAATGAAAAGCTGTATTTGCGGAATCAATCTTCCTTCCAGTTAAACACAATAACAAAACAAAGTGATTTATTTCATGGTGGGTTTTAAATAGAATCATGGAAGGATATTCTGTTCTTAAACTTAGCCACACGGAATGGTGCATTTCTGATGTGAGAGTGAAGGTTTCCTGAAATGTCAGTAAAATTTCCTCAAACAGCGCTCATTGCTGATGGACAAGCAACACAGCCAGCCTGAGAAGAGGTGTGGATGCAGATTTTGAAACCATCTCCCCAGCGCCTTGTATGAGCTCTTATTCTTTGCAGGCCTTCCGATCTCTTCTGTAAAAGGACGGTGACAATGACTACCAAGCTATATGCCCTTAGCTTATAGAGCTGCCTTAAGAATCAAGTTACGTCACAGAAATAACAATTGCTAATGTTGACCAGAAGTGACTTTCCAAAGCATGTGGCCCTGTCCCCATGGTGGCTAATACAGCAGAGAAGTCAATAACATAAGAGTGAAGTCCCCACAGTGTGAGGACCCTCAATTGAAATCTTTGCTGCTTAAAGGAAAACCCAACCTCTGAGAGGTCTTTTCCGCCTTATTTGTTGGCTCAGGGCAGGTTTGGCCCCTATCCAAGTGGCGCAGGCGCTTTAGAGGGATGACCGAGATGAATAGAGGGCGGGATGTGCGGCAGGGAGAGAGGACACACTGCGAGGTCCCTTTGGCTTCCCCGTCTCTCCCCGCCCCCACCTCCCTCGGGCGCCTCTCCTCCAGTGCAAGCTTCGCTCCTCTGCCAGCGCCACAGTGACAATATGAGATATCGCATCTGAAGAAGCACAGCCAAATATTTGATTTGGATCATTACACTGAAGATGCCTCATCACAACTGTCGGTGCCCAGATTACCAACTCCTTGCTCTTGGCTTCGGTACATTTTGCAGTGAGTACAAACTGCATAGAAGAGATCGTTACAACACTGATGGAATGAATCCCAAATGGCTGATGTGGAGTGTCTTGTTTGGGGAAGAGTTCACTGATGAGGAATAAGCTGAGGAGGCAAGAGGCTGTTGTTTTTCCTGTCAAGGCAAATGGTACTAAGAATATGGCAAGCGTTTTTTGAATTTTTTTTTTTTTTTTTTTTTCCCTTTCTAACTTGGATTCAGAAATGCTTGGCAATGATAAAGCAATTGCTTCTCATGGAGGATCACAGAACAGTCGCAGTGACTCTGGTTCTTCTCCCCTGGACATAGAACTGTCTGCATTTCGGTGTCTCAGAAGGCTCTAATCTGAGCTGATGCTAATTCCTTGCAGTGTTCGTGTTTCAGCCTGATAGCAGCACGCAAAGAGAGTCATTGTGCAAAATTCACATCAAATAATACCTTCTTCACATTGTCCTTCCACAAAGGATAACAGCTCGTAAACTTTGGGCAGAAAATCTTGCAGCTCCCAAAGGAAGAAAAGAGGGCAGAACTTCAGCTACCAACCCCCATCTTCTTTAAGTACAGTGAGCTCTTGGTATTCATGGTTTTAGCCTCCACTGATTCAGTTACCACTTACCATGGTCCAAATATATTAAGTGGAAAATTCCAGAAATATACAACTTGTCACTTTTAAATTATGCATCATTCTGAGGAGTGTGAAGAACTCTTGTGCCATTCTGTCCAGAGTGTGGATCATGCCTTTGATGTATCCACAGTACTCGAGATACCTAAGCTTAGTCACTTAATAGCCATCCTGGTCCTTAGATCCACTGCCATGCTGTCAGAGTGTTCAAATAACTTAGTAATGGCTCCAAAGGACAAGAGTGGTATCAGGACTTGAAACACAGAAGGACAGATAAACTCTGGCTCTGCAGCAAGGCTCAGGGCCTTTATGGAAAAACATAGCATATTTAGGGTTTGGTACTCTTTGTGCTCCAGTGCCGCCTGGGGTTTTAGAACATATTCCCAGCAGATAAGGGGGAGTACTCTCCACTGTGGTTTTATTTTAATTAAAAATGAAATTCTCATTCAAATGCCTTCACTCTATCATGAGGGTTTTAGGGATAACGGCAATTTTTAAGTGTAGGTCCTCATTGAAACGCGAGATGGGTGATGCTTTGGTTGTTTCACAAGACATACACAGGCCACACCCTTCCTAGGTGAATCACATGAGGACAGAAATTGAGATGCACGCCTCTGCACAGAATGGTGGGGCTGACATTTCACATCTCTGGGTATCTGTGTTCACACATACTCACACACATGTCCGTGTGCACACGTGCATATGGAAACATGTATGCACACCTGAATTGGAGTCTTTGGAATGACCTAGCTAAGTGTGTGTGTGTGTGTGTGTGTGTGTGTGTGTGTGTGTAATAGAGTTCCCTATTTGACTTTCAGAGTCTGTCCCCAAAAAAGTCAAGTTGTATGAGAGGAATCTAGATACTATGCTTCTGCTACTCCATTAGTTCATTAGCCCTGTGTTCATCACACCAAGGTCATGGGTTCAGTCCCCGTATCGGCCATTTACATTTTCTTGACTCTAAAGCAGGCTGTATTTCCCACCCCACATCACACCTGTGATGCATGCACTGCACAGGACTTAAGGTTCAGAGTGTGAACTGTGGAACTTGGCTCCCTGAATTCAAGCCCAGCTTTTCTCCTCCTAGATGTGCGATTTCAGACAAGCGATTCAATCTGCATAGGATTCCATCTTATGGGTAAAACTGAGATAATAATGACATTTATCTGATGGAACTGACTTGGTAATGAAAGGAGATTCCATGGACCAGGGCTCAGAACTGCATCTAGCTGCTCAATAAACAAGGACAACGGGAGGAAGTGAAGACTGGAGTTCTGTGCAGGTTGTGGTAATAAGCATAACTTGGTCAGGAATAGGAAGTCATATAAATCAGTGAGTCATACAAATTCCATTTACTAATCAGTTAACTCAGTAACAAAGTTGAAGCCCAGGATCATGAGTTTGAAGAATTTGGTCTCTATAAATCTGAAACTAAGGAACAATATCTAACTCATTTCTCAGGTGTCTATTCCTTGGCTAGTAAAGACTTTCCCAAAATGCATTCCATGGCTAAAAGCCCAGTTTAACCTTTTTTGAAAAAAATCAACACATGTAGCATCAGTTTCAAAAAATATAGAGAGAGTTTGTCATAGAAAAATATACTCACAGTAGAAAGTTAATTAACTGTATCCTCCACACATTCATATTTTAACTCTACTTCTCCACTGAATCTCTTCCACCAGAATTGCTTCTCTAATTTCACTGACTCTCACAGAAGGCTGGCTCTAGAACTTTTAGTAGGATATAGAGTCAGATGTAATTATTTCACCCAAAGTCCTAATTTATTGTTTCTACTAAGATCATAAATAAGAAACTATGGTGAGTCCGGATGTTTTCTAGACACAAGACTATAATTTGTCTGCCTAAGTTCCTAGACAGCATTAAGACAGGGTCTAGATTTGTGTTCAGTTGGAGATATGCTGTGAGCTCAGCATCTCCTATTTTTTTTTCCTTTCTGTGTTCATTAATGCTGCAGTTTCTTCTCACAGTATTGGTCTGTACAGATTCTTGAGTTTCATTTTCCCATATGTTTCTGATTTCTTCCCCAGAGGAATCAAGGTCACATGTAAACAAAACCTCAACTTGTTAAAAAGTAGGGACAAATTAAACCAATCGTTGCCATAATTTCCCACCCTTTGTATTTGCTTATCCCACTGAGATAATCATTTAAATGAATTCAACTTGTGATACAGAGTGTTCATTTTATGATTACATGTAACATAACCCAAATCTTCAAAAAAATAAAGGAAAGAAAATTTTCTTTTGGAACCTCTAGCTTCTCAGAGAGATTTAGAAAAAAATCTTTCTAGGACTTAGAAACTTTTCTCAAATAACCATCTAAAAAATTGTCTCCAAAGTTTCACTTCAGTTTAAAATAGGTTTATATTACTGATCAATTCTAGGTTTTACATCTCTATGTGTAATTAGCTATACGAATTTTTTTTTCCCTCTTTATGTTCCTTCACCATAATTTGTGAGTTTCTTTTATTCATTATCTTTTACTTTTGAACATTAGAAAAAAATGAAAAATAAAATTTAAAAACCTCACAATCTCTATCCATGCTTCCTTTCATAAAGCCACATAATTGATTCTACTTTACCCCCTTGAAACCTCCTTGAAACCAAAACACCAAAAAATTCAAATGAGACCACTGACAAAATGTGACAGAATCGAACCTGTTTTGAACCCTAACTACTATCCCCTATACTGTTAGGAAGCATAATGCAATTAATATTTAGTTGGAGTTTTACAAATGAGAAAAAGAAATCCAGATCTGTAATTATCTGCATCTGCATTTTTTTAATAATAGTGAGGGAAAAAAATAAAACTACCAGAAGTTTTTTTTTTTTTTTTTAGTGAGATGCTGGTTATGCCTCTTGGGATTTTTTCCTGACAGTTTTAATGAGGCCTCCTGAAAATAGCATCTGGCATATTGGATTTACACTGGCCACACAGGAGAACAAGAGCAATACATCTTAGGTAGAGAGGACCTGACTTCCTCCCATTCCCTTCCCCCACCCATGACAGTGCCGAAGCTTTTAGTAGGTACCAGCCTTCACTGGTAACTGTACTGTGAACGCACTACGGATATAATCAAGACAGAGCCCTGAGCCTTTCAGAAGCCTACAAAGGATGCTCAGGAATCTGAAAACACCCTAGAAGCCAAGCCAGCGCCTCTTACTGCCTTTTTTAGCTGGAGATCATGATTTCAGTGCCCACCTCCCCAGCTAGGCCATGATGTGGCAGGTTGGGTACAATGATAAACCCAAAGAATATGTTGAGCGAGAACAACATGCCACTAATTTGAGAACTGGAATAAGAAGAAATCTGCACAAATCAATATGCTTCCTACGGGTCCATTTCCACAGGGCCAAGGTTGTGAAACTGGGTTTATTATTTGTAGCAACTCTAGAGAGAATTCCCTTATGATTTCAATACCTCACTTTTTAACCCATAAATGTTGCTCATGGCAAAAGGAATGGATACATAAATAATCTTCAGTGGTGGAGAATGGTCCAAGGGAGAGCATAAGGCTACAGGAGAGGTGGCAACGCTTCTCTTAAGATTTAATAATGGCTGGAGAGTGGATTCTGAGGACTCGGAGAGACTCAGTTTTACAGAAGTCAAGAGCTGCCGGGGAGAAAGATTTTCTGCTTCATCAGTGGCTGAGTGGCTGTATCTGGTCTTCCTGCTGTACAGCACCTACCACATTGTGATGCTCAATAAATATTAATGGAGGATGAAAAATGCATGAAGAGAGTCACACAGGAGCCCAGTGCCAGAGGAGAGGAGGCTGAGAACTCAAGAATGTTTCTCCCCCGTTTTAGGCTGGATAAACACGAGGAGTTGGAGGAGCAGGAGGAAATTCTCAAAACCATAAGCATGGGGATGGGAGAGGGCAGGAAATTGAGAATGATTTTTAAGTATTCTAAACCTGTTCATCACCACTTCATATTTCCAAAAGAGCTTCATAATGCTCTCTTCCTTCCAACAATGCAGCAAACAGGAGGAATCATAGATTCAAATCAAGGTTCAACCAAAGATCAATATTAGGTTCAATTTTTTGAAAAAAAAAATCTAATTAAGAAAAGAGAAAAATTTTAAAAAGTCACACAAGACACTGAAGCACAACAAGTAAGATTTAAGATACCAACAGCTGAGAAAAGAGAACAGAGAAGAAAGGATTTGTACTTTGGATTTGTTTTTCTAATTGGCACTGAAGGCCATGCTTGGTGAGAGTTTTGGTTGAGGGAAGAAAAAATATTTGCTGTCATGTCAAACAAAAGAGAGACTGCCCAAGGGATGACTCTTCCTGCAACCCTATCGTCACATCATTAGCTGGAGTTCGGAGCCTAGTGCATTCTAAGCCATCATGAAGACGCTGGGCAAGTTCAGGGTCACAAGCAAGGCTGCTGTGACCACAGAGCAAGGGCTTGAATGTCCTGCAGTCTGTATAGAAGGGAATCGTGACTGGATGACACACACAGGTGCCGTGGCTGATTCCTTTCTTGAGAAACCCTCTTGTTTTGTGTACACTGGTTTGCAGCTTTTAAAAAATCATTGTTTTTGACATAGAGTCACTAGACATTTACTATAGAAAAGGGAAAAAGACAGATTAGTCAGAAGATGACATCATATCAATAAATTCCTTATTTTGGTGAAACATTTATTGGGATAATAATGACAATACAGCTGGGCACAGTGGTGCACACCTGTAATCCCAGCGACTCGGGAGGCTGAAGCAGGAGGATTGCAAGTTCAAAGCCAGCCTCGGCAAAGGCGAGGTGTTAAGCAACTCAGTGAGACCCTGTCTCTAAATAAAATACAAAATAGGGCTGGGGATGTGGCTCAGTGGGCAAGTAACCCTGAGTCCAATCCCCTGTACACCCTCAAAAAATGCCAATATAATACCTATTGTTTTAATCTGTAGCATACGATCAGGACTGTAGGCTCAGCGTAGCCGCCACACTATCCATCATATGCACCATGACATGTTTAGCAAAGCCCAATTTGACCCTTAAATTAATTATTTAAAATTTTAAGACCATTCGTGAATGAGGCTGGTTAGTTAAATTCATTGCTTAAATGATGGTGATGATGATGATGATGATGCTGGTGATGAAGATGATGATGATTTCCCTTGTAAATAACACCTAAGATGATCAGTTTAATACTTAAAAGTAGCGTGGCTACGTCACAGAGCACAGCACTGTTGCTCATATGAGAAACGGGAAGATGTCAGCAATAAAGTCTCTTCCGTGTCAAAAATACTAACCAAGGCGATTTTATAATGAAGGAAACACATTTCTAGAAAAGTAAAGCTTCCCATTTCTCCCACATCCCTACAGGCCCCTGTGGATGTGGACAACACCTCTGCTCTTGAGTCCTTGTCCACCACGCAGGAGAAGTGCCCCTTGCTGGTCTCAGCAGTCTTCCTGCTGCCTAAATTTGCCCTGCTATTTGAATATTCTTTGCATTTTAATTACGTTTAACTCTCCAAGTACAAAAGTCCTGCCTAAACAATCCCAACTCACTCCTGAGAATTTCTTCTGCTGGGGAAAGGCAAGATTGGTTTCCCAGGAACACCTGGTCCAGCTTTTAGGCCTAGGGGAGGTTCATCCCAGAAAGTAGGACATCTTCTTTAATGCTTTTCAAATATATGACTAGACTGTCCTCCAAAAAGATGATTTTGCATTCAATAAGATTTACAAAGTCTGGTTTGAGATGATATTTTCAAACTAAGATGTGAAAGAAAGAATTAACCATCAATGTTTTAGGATCAAGAATGACATGCATTTTTAGCTGTACAGTGAGACAGGAGATATCCTTTAAAATGGTTCTATAGCCAGGCATGGTGGCACATGCCTATAATTCTAGCTACTTGGAAGTCTGATGAGGCAGGAGGAGTACAAGTTCCAGTTCAGCCTCAACAACTTGGTGATACCCAATCCAAAGTAAAATAGAAAAAGGGCTGGGGATGGGGGATGTAGCTTAGTGATAGAGCACATGCCTAGCATGTGTGAGACCCTGAGTTCAATCCCAATGCCCTGCTCCACACACAGAGACACAAAGACAAAAGTCCTATAACTAAATAATACTAAGCATATTGATAAAATATGTTACCTTGTGTGTGTGTGTTATAATAGGGGGAAAAAAGGAAATATGTGGAATCCAAGAAAAAAAAAAAAAACAATCAAAATGATGACTAGGTACTGATGATTTAAAGGCTCACTATTTAATCAAAATTTTTTTCTTCTTCCTCTCTAGTTGTTCACTGCCTCTTATATTTTGGATATGAACTCCTCATCAGATGGGTGGCTTGCAAACATTGTCTTTCAATCCATAGGTTGTTCCTCATTCTACTAGTCATTTCATCTGTTCTCCAGAGCTCTTCAGCTTGATGGGGTCTCATTTGTCTATTTCTGCCTTCCGTTGCCTGTGCTTTTGGGAGTCTAATTTAAAAATTGTCATTGCCCAGACAAAAGTTTGAAGTTTTCCCTCAGTTTTCTTCTAGTAGTTGGATGGTTCCAGGACTTACGTTTAAGTCTTCAACTTATTTTGCTTTGATTCTTTTATATAGTGTGACATTCTTGTTTATGGAATTTCATTCTTCTGTATATGGATATCCAGTTTTCCCAATGCCATTTATTGAAGAGACTGTTCTTTTTCCATTGTGTATTCCTGTGTATTCATCTTGGCTGAAAATCAATTTATCAAACAGCATAGATGCATTTCGTGACTCTCTAATCATTTTCATGTTTGGTATGCTGGTTTTTATTTTAGTACCTTTAATTATTATCACTTTAATTATTTAATTGATTTAATTATTATCACTTTATAATCAGTGTGATGCCTTCGGCTTTGTTCTTTTTACACACAATTGCCTTGGCTATTCTCTTTACTTTTTACTTTTTCTACAGAAAATGACATTAGAGTTGTGACAGGGATTGCCTTGAATCTGTAAATCATTTTCGGCAGAGTGGACATTTGAAAAACATCAGTTCTTCCCTGTCCATGCTCATAGGCTATCATTTTACTTATTTGTGTCTTGTCTGACTTATTTCATTAACATTTGATAGTATCCAAGCATAGGTCTTTCTTTTCCTTGGTTAAATTTTTATTAAAATTATTTTTTGGATACCATTGTACGTGGGCTTATTCTCTTGAATTATTTTTTGAAAAATATGTTGCTAGTGTATAGAAATACCACTGATTTTTGCATGTTGATTTTTGTATCATGCAATGCTACTATATTCATTGATAAGTTCTATAAGTCTTTTGGTAGACTAGTTAGCATTTTCTATGATAAGATCATATCTTCTGCAACAAGAACAATTTTTCTTTTTCTTTTCCAATCAAATGCTTTTTTTTTTTTTCTTGTCTAATTGCTGTGGCAACAATTTCCAGTACTAGGTTGAATAGAATTGATGAGAGTGGGCATTCTCATTTTGTTCCTGAACTTAGAGGAACAGGTTTCAATGTTTGTTTCATCAGAATTTGACAAATTTGTTAGCTGTGAACTTATCTTATATAAGCTTTATTGTGCTGAGTTGCCCCTTCTGTACCTATACATTGGGAGTTGCTATCATGAAAAGAGGTTGAATTTAGTTAACTGTTTTTCTGCATCTGATTAAATGATCATATGGCTTTTGTTCTTCAGTCTGACTATGTGAGTTTTTCCTGTTTCCTCCTCATACATTGTGTCTGCAGGGAAGGGGAAGGTTAACTAGTGAGTAAAGCCCAGAGATTTCTTTATTGGGCAGAGTTGCACACACACTGAATTAGAGACCACATGAATCTACTTCCAGACATAGGGAATAAAGTACATTGCCCAGAGGTACTGTACCTTGAGCTCCATGTCCAAACTAGATGAAGTTGGCATAGCTCCCTTAGAATAGAGATGAGCACACTTTGTATAAGGAAAGGAAAATGAACCAAAACAAAAATAGTAACGATGTAAGAACATATTTTGGTTCTTATGAGTGTTGTTTAGCAAACAGTTTCATTGCTTGGTTCCACTGGGGTGTTTCTGTGTGTCTACTTATGACTGATGTGTGAGCAGATGTGATGGTTTATGGCACTTTGAGGTCAAGATATTTAAGTGAAATATCTTCCCAAATTCTCCTTCAATTGAAGTATTGGCTTCTTTGTCACTCAGAGTCCTGAAGTAAGGTGACCTGGGGCAGACTCTCCAACCATATCGTGCTGTATATAGAACACAAACAAGGAATAAAATCTTTGTGTTAAAGCAAAAAGATGTATTCATTTACCATCACAGAATAATCTAATGTATCCTAATTTATCAGGTAGAACTTAGCATTGTAAATGGAAATTATAATAATAAACCTTTGAATGACGCATAGTGCTTATATATTTTTCATTGATGGTAGTCTCTTTTCTTACATTACTAAGAGTTTATATTGGAATTGATATTAGACAGTTCAGACCTTTCAACATGACCCCTGTGTTTAATTCATGTGCTGCTTCTCAATCTAGTCTCCCCTGAGGATGCCTGTCCTCTCACAGAGACTGCTGTGCCTTGGATGGTCTCATCTGCCAAATGCTTCTCTGTTGGAAATTTGGTCCTCAGTGTGGTGATATTGAAGTGGTAGAAACCAAGTGGAAGGTAATTAGGTCATCCAGGGCATTAAACTTGGAGGAAATTAATGCTGCTCTCAAAGAGTGAATTAGCTCTCACAAAAGCAATTTGCTATAAAAATGCAAGACTAACCTTTCTCCCTTCTCTGGCTTGTGTTCTCAACAACTGATTACTCTTATGGACACTCCAGACATTGTAGACCATCTATAGGAGCCCCTCACCAAAGGCCAAATATAGAGGCTTGCCCAATCTTGGACTTCCATTTTCCAAAACTGTTAGCTAAATAAGCTTATTTTCTTTAGAAAGTCTTTAGTCTCAGGTAACTTGTTACAGCAACAAATAACAAACTAATGAGTTTATCTATTTTCTTGTTCATTTCATTATCCCCATTTTAATCTTTGTACTCCCACAAACCAAAGAAGAGAACTTTTGTGTTATCCTTATGTGTGTGTTTCTCCTTGAATGAGGGCAGAGTTCATATTAAATTTTCTGGTAGGTAAAACTCCTCTGCCCCAGATCTCTGACCACACTGGTGAGTCTTCTTCTCATAGGTAGATAAGAGTTGTGTACAGTGCCCAACCTACATACAACTTAGGCCTTACATACAACATTTTTGTTTTGAGATTTAAAAACATTACCTCTCCATACACAATAGCCCCACACTGGTATCCACAGATTCTACTGAGAAATTTGAGCCAAAAAAAAAAAAAAAAAAAAGACTATTCAGATATTTCTAGTCCTCAGCCTAAGAACACAGAGATTTTGATGGGAACCAGTGGAGGGATGGGGAAATGCTACACCAAGCTCCTCAGGGTCTGAGGTCACAGTTGCTGACCAGATCTAATGAGAATAAGGTGGATAATTTCAAAATAAACAACCTTGAAACAAGCTTTCCTGAAAACATTGTCACCAAATGTGTTGTATGCTGGTCTCAGCTCTGACACCATGTGTGCAGTTGAATCAGAAAAATCTCAGGATGCCTCTTTCTCTCCATAAAACATAATGGCAGAGAAGGTCATTAAGATCCTGCTATAAAATTCTACAATTGAAAATATATAAATCACAGCTTCCAAAAATGCAATGGGCTCCTAAAATATCAACAGAATGTAGCATTGATGAATAAAGTTTTATTGCCCAGTTGCTCTGAGACTTTCAGACATGAGCATTCTTAAGGTAAGTAAAATCCACTGAGTTAGCCTAAATTCAGAAGACGTACAGACCATATCCAATGGCATTAAGTCTCTATAAACCATCTTATAGTACAATAAAAATCACAATATAATTCATTACAGACTGACATAGGCTTAGGTATCACTCTAATGTCTTTTCTCCCCACAAAAACATACAATCTCTCTCTCTCTCTCTCTCTCTATCTATCTATATCTCTATCTCACACGCGCACACACACACACACACACGAGATTGTACATGCAGTCATAATCACATGCATAAAAATGCTGTGCATATTTTCTATTTTCTAAAAGTGAAAGTAGAATGGATATTATTACCTTCATTTTATTGCTATGGAAGCTCAGGCACAGAAAATCCAGATGATTTACTTACATTTATTTAGCACAGGATTGCAGAGGCTAAAAAATGGGTTAAAACTCCCATTCCAATGCACAGCAATAGACTCTAACATCTCTTGCCCTCACACTTGGATAAAACATGTCAAAGAAAGGTAAGAATGAGGTCATCTTTCGTTGCACCAAAGGATTTTACTCTATTTCTTATTTTAAGAAATTAGGCAGGGAGACAGGAGCCCTGGGAAGACGTATTGGCTGATGTTGTCATGCTGAGTCCCGAACACTTTTATTTATTTTTTTTTTCTGAAAGCTGCCCTGATAGTGTGTCATTGCTTGACAGTCGGAATGCCTCTTGCTGTGTAGGATTGAAAGAAAAAGATAACCAGGCGACTTACGCTGTGTCAATGGCAAGAAAAACTGTATCTCTTTCACCTCCAAAGCCTGAAAGCCCTTTGAATACTTGGGCTGGGATCTCCTAAGAGGAATCTATTTTCCATGTAATGGTGTGAATTTCCCACATTGAAACTAAATATTCATGACTTCATGAAAGCACTAAGCTTCTGTATGAAAAAAAAAAATAGACTCTAAGTCCGTTTTATACATTTTGGACAAGCTAGTATTTGACATACTCTATATGTTCGGCATAGTATTATAATTTCAAATAAATCTCTACTGACATCATTTCAGTAATGTCATATCCCTAAAAATTACCTGATAGGTGAAGTGCCCTTTTCGTGGATTAAGCAAATAGACATATGAGGAAGGATGTAGCAGTGAAAGGAAGGCAGGCCAAGAAGGAGCCTGCCTCTCATGTTCTGTGCGGGGATCACCCCTCAGCTTACGCCGCGTCTTTGCTCTGTAAGCCTCTCAGCTCCTGTGGAACTTCTCAGTGGCTCTTTGCCTGCCTGCAGCACTTCCCAACAGAATTGCTGCAGAGTACAGAAGGCTGTTCTTGCACTCTTCCTCTATCCAGGGGAAATTTAAGCAAAGAATGTTTCCCAAGCAAGGTCCACCATGAAGCTGTCTCCTGACCAACTTGAATCAGGTAGGAAAGCGAGATTTGATTTAGTCATTGCCAAAGATGATTTCATGAAAGTCAAAGGCCTTATCAAGCTAGGTACCTCTGTCAAACCCTCTTTCAGGATGGACTTAACATGTGGAGAGCCACACATTTTTCTCTCTGTAGCATTCTTTTCCCTGCTTTTCATTCCTCCAACCAGGGAAATAACCTGACCCTTACTCCAAATACAACCAGATTTTGTCAAAGGTGATGCAAAAATAACTCAGATCCAAAATGCCAGGACCAGGATGGGTCTGTAGTTAAATATGTAATTCTTGGATTCCATGTTTTAAATAAAATCAAACATCTAAGAAAAAGCAAATGTATATTTCACCAAAGCATGCACCACCTGAAAAGTTCCTGGATTGGAGGACCCGACAAAACCGAAAAAACCACTCTTGTGAATTACTTCAGCTGCCTGAGCTTTGGAAATCTCTCAGTTAAATAAATATACATAGTCCTTATATTTCTATTGTACGTTGGTAGATTTTTCTTAAAAAGGGATTACATCCAAATCTTTGCTTTCCTTTTACTAGAAGCTGGTTAATGACAACTGAGGACAAATATCAGTACCTACTTTCAAATTGGTATGTCACAAAGGAGAGAATTAAGGACCAGGGCGATGGCACTGTGGAACAGAGTGCTATGACAGGCACAGTTTTCCTTGATCCCTAAAGATGGGAAGTAATGGGGACTGTTTCCCTGCAAGTCTCAACAAAGTGAAAAGGAGAAGGAAAAACTGAACATTCGGGTACTGTAGGTGTGTGTTCTACACAGGATTTGAGGCCCTCCCCTTTAAGACCCTCGATTCTCCCAGCTTGGTCTCCCTCTTAGGCCTCCCACATGACGCTTTTCTGGCTTTTCTAAATTGACTTTCTTCATCCTTCTCTTCTCACACTCTTAAGGCTTTCTTCCCCAGACTTCCAGAATAGACAGTATTTCCTCCATTCTTCTTAACTCTCTAGGTAGGGTTTGCATCTTGTACATCTCTCAAAGTCAGAGGACACATGTTTGAATCCAGACCATCCGGATAAAGTGCCTGAGTAGAGACTTTGAGGAATGCAAGGTGACAGTGGTGTGAGCAGTGTTGGATGGCTGGGTGTGGGCTTGGGGAAGCTGTTCCTCATTCCAGGTTTTCTTTCACTCCATGAGAATTAGAATGCCGGTTTTACATTGAATCCAGAAGGTAATTTCCCCCTAAGGACCAGATTCCAGGTGGTACAATGGTAACCTCCATCTCAAATCGCAATGCTTTCTTCCGGGTCTGGAAAGGAGTGCATGCTGTTACTTTCATCTCTTTCTTAACTTCTACCAATCCTGCCTGAACAGGGAAAGGAAATAATGGAAGCAAGGACATCAAACATCAAACTGGACAAGGGCAGTTTGATGACTGGGTTTTCAAAGATAAGGACTTCAGAGTTATGATCTAGATGGTAACTGACATCAGAGGGACAAAGTGACCTTCTCACTCTACCTCGATGTAGAATGAGAAGAAAAATGATCCTCTGACAGAATATTGAAAAGGACAGCATATCAATGAGAACTGAGTGAAACTGATGTACTGATGAGGGAGAGAAGAACTTTCCAAGATGTTCCAGCCTAAGAGATGTTCATGGACAAGTTGAAGTATAAGCTCAGGAGCTTACACATGAGACTCAGAAGAGGAGGGGTAATGGGGAGCATTTCATGTCTACAATGATGGCAAGCCATATCCTGAATAGCTCTTTCTACTGACACAATTAATACACAGGCTAAAATCAAAACTAACATGGAAAACTTAAAACAAAAGACTAAGAAACCTTAACTTTTAAAATATATTTTTAGTTGTCTTGAAATTTAAGAACATATTATAAAATGAGGTGAAACCTTGCATCCCAGAGAAAAGCAATCTATTATTTGTCCAGGGAGCTCTGTCAGGCCCTGAGCTCTTGAATTATCATTCTGTGAGTTATGGCTATGCAGTCACAGGGCCAGTCAGCCTGGGACCTGTTCAAGAACAAAGAAATCTAACAGGAGATTCCCACATGAACCTGGGAACCCTCTAAGGAAGAGAAATATGAAAGATCAAAGTGGAGGAAAGAGAAGAACAAGAATACTTGCTCTTCAACCTTGCCCATTGGAAGGGAAATATATCTCTCCTGAGAATCTGGAACCACAAGTACGTCTTCACATGGGTTTTCATCCTGAATTCACAATATGAAGTTCAACATTAAATTTCAAGTTTAACCAGATTAACTGCATATATAGACAAATAACAGAAGCCAAAGCAAATTTCCTTTATGGTCTCACAGAATTCCTATAGAGGACAGTTCTAGAACAGGAAGGACTCTCTTTAAAATTAATAAACATCCACACAAAAACCAGCATATGGGTGTTTGGAGCAGCTCCATTCATAATTGCCCAAACTTGGAAGTGACCAAGATGAATGGATATTTAAAATGTACCATATCTAGACAGCAAAATATTCAGCTCTAAAAAGAAATGGACTATCAAGTCATGGAAAGGTAAGGAAGAAACATAAAAGCATGTTGCCAAGTGAAAGAAGACCATCTGAATGGACTCCATATTGTATGAGTCCAAATATATGACATCCTGGAAAAGATAAAGCTATTAAAAGCACAAAAAAGATTAGTGGTGACTGAGGCTTAGGGTGAGGGAGGGATGAATAGGCAGAGCACAGATCACTTTTATGGCAGTGAAACTATTCCGAATGACACTATAGTGGTGAGTCTAGGTCATTACATGTAAGTTCAATATGGAGCCCAAAAGAAGAGTCAACTTCAGTGTAACTATAGATGGTGAGTGACAAGGATATGACAAAGTCGGTTCATCGGTTATAAAAGTTTTGTTTGGTGATTTGATTTTTCCTTATAATTTAAACTTTCCATTTATTTTCTGCAGATAACCTCCTATTTGGTGTTTTTAAACAATAAACTGCTTGGGAGTAGTTACTCATGTTCCCCCATATTTTTTACTTGCATTATGGTTGTACATCATGGTGGGGTTTATTGTAACATATCCATACATGCACACAAAATGCCTATTATCTGGCCAATGTCATTTCCCAGTATTTCCTCTTCACATCCTTCTCCCTCCCCCTGGTCCCTTTCCTCTACTCTAGTGATCTCCCTTCAATTTTCTTGAGATCCCACCAACTTTCTTTCCCTTCTTCCTCTCCTGCATATGAGAGAAAATATATTACCCTTGACCTTCTGAGTTTGGCTAATTTCTCTGAACATAATGGTCTCAAGTTCCATCCATTTCCTGCCAATGACATGATTTTAGTTTTCTTTATGGCTAAATAAAACTGCACTTTGTCTTTATGCCACATTTTCTTTATCCATTCATCTGTCGATGGACATCTAGACAGTTCCATAGTATGGCTATTGTGAAGTGTGCTGCTACAAACATTGGTTTGCATGTAAGTGACCCAATTTTAATAGCCATGGAAGGCTGTGTACATGTGGAGAAAGGAAGTACATGGGTAATCTCTGTACCTTCCTGTCAATTTAGCTGTGAACTTTAAAATCCCCTGAAAGATTTAAGTCATTAAAAAATTAAATGAATTGAACAGATAAAGAAACAAAACAGTATGATGAAAACCAGTAGAAAAACAGGTCGTTAAATATCCAAAGTGTGCCCCGAGGGTCTCATGGGGACACAGAGAAGTAATAGGAATACCACTGACTGGCTTTAATCTTTTAAGGAAGCACAGCAACACTTGACATATTTTGGACTCTGAGTAAATTGCTAAATTGGTCACCATCTCAGTATTGTTGACTTTATATTTTTCTGAAGCTGCTAAGATAGGATGCAAGTGAGCTTCAACATTGATGCAGAAAAGGAAAGGAGAATCAGTGTCCAATATTCTCCCAAGGTCTAAGAAATCAGACACCACATGATGAACATATACATGTCATTAGTTTATAGTTGTGGTCATTAAATTGTGGAATAACATGGAGACATTTAAAGAATTCTGTGAATTCTTTTTACAAGCATGGCATAGGTTTTTAGAACATAAATACAAAGTTGTTTGGACCTATGAAACAGATTGGTACATCATTTCTTTTTGTATTCAGACTCCATGGCTGTGAATTTGAGTCTTCTAATAAACAGATACCATTGCCAAGCTGAGTCTGTAAGAGTGCAAGAGTTTTATTGGGAGTGCTTGCCTGTGGAATATAAGGGAGAGAAGACAGGAACAGTCAACGAAAGCCTTGAGACGCTGAGGCAGGCCTAGTGATTCCGGGGGAAGAAAAGGAAAGAGGAGGTGGAATTGGGCAGAGGAAGACAGGAACTGTGCTGTAGCCCTGAGAATGTTCCTGTTGGCTCACGGGGAGCTCAGCTCAGGGTGGCCCACAGAGGATCACTGTGATGGGCAGGGATAGTGGGTGGACAGCCCTGGCTCCCCATCACGCTCAGCCTCTGGTGGAAGTTTAGCTGCTCAGAGAGCAACTTGGCTCCAAGCACTGTAATCAGAGGTTGCCCCCTCTCTGCCCAACTTAACAGCTCTCTCTAAATCCCCCACACTCAGAAGCTCTTAGTTCTGTAGCTTTGAGTGACTAAGTCATACTATGATTCTGACGCTCATTATTGACAGTAAACCCTTAATAACCACCTTTCTTAGGGCCAAGTAGCTGCAGGTTTTATTCAGAAATACCACTGGTCAGGAAACACCAACTGTGCCCAGGTGGATCACCCAGGGTACACCACAGGCTCCTCTACCCGACATAGCCTGCAAGCAATTCTACCTCCTCATACTGGTCTTAAATGGTATGTAGAGACAGTTTCCCCTCCAAACAATGAGGGGGGAGAAAATGAAAATAGAACAAAGAAAACAATCTACAAACTCAAAAGTGGTAGGAAGGGAGACCAAGGAAAAAATAAACACATAAAAGTAGGGAAATATGAAAGCACATGACAGAAATTTTAAAGATTCTAAATTGAAGAGGGACTACAATAAATATCAGTGGACTAAATCTCTAGTTAAAAGATAAAGAAGTGAGTTTGGATTAAAAGCAGAGTGTAATAAATGCAAAACAAGTTTCTCTCTTTATCAGAGATTTACCTTCAGCAAAAGGATAAAGAAAAGTCAGATCTAAAGATAAACAAAAAAGATGAATCAAAATATATTAACCAGAGAAAACTGGCACCATTACCCGCATTTTATATCAAATATTTTTAATGTATAAAGCTATTTTAAAAATAATAACATGCTTATTTCACTGGAAATATGCAAAATTCTAAAATTCTAAATTAGCACATATCATAAACACCCTGACAGGATACAAAAAAAATAAATGCATCTACAACCCTAGTGGAAACTGGGACGCACATCTTCCAATCAATAGAGGCTCATAAGGAGAAAATAGGGCAAATGAACTGAACATGGAGATGTAAAACATTTGATTATGATTAAAAAAATATTTAATGGATGTATATAGAAATCTCTCCCCTTAATGAAGGTAACACATTATAAAGAAAAAGAGGTGGAACATGTTTTCATTCTGTGGAGATCAATTAAATGTTAGACAATAAGCTATCTGTAATGGTTAATTAGAATTGTCAACCTGATTGGATTAAGATATGCCTATGATTAAGAGACCTCTGGGTGTGTCTATGACGGTGTGTCTAGGAATGATTGGCATGTGGGATAGTGAACTGAAGTGGAGCCCCTCCCTAAGCATGGGCAGCATTGCCCAATAAAGATGGGATGAAAGTTGGAAGAACAAGGAAGCAGATGCAGATGCAAGGTCCACTCTTCTTGAATGGGTTCTTGATTGCTGCTTTGATCGTCAGCGGATGTTGGACTCACTTCTTCACTCCTCCAAAAGTGGACTGTGCAAGTGATTCTTCAGGTAGTTTCCAGAAGACCTGGTCTCAGATTAGGGCAGCATTGTTGGTTCTTCCAGCTCTCTAACTGCAGATGGCCATTGTGGACTAGCTAGCTTCCGATCTTGTAAGCCAATCTAATAAATTCCCTTCTTGTTGATTCTGTTCCTCTAGAGAACCCTGACTAATACACTATCCTCAAAACAAAACAAAACAAAACAAAAAGCCAAACTCAGATTCCCTCCCTGATCTGATTTCAATGCAATAAAGCTAGAAAAATTTAACAAAAATTCCCCAAATATGTGGAAATTAAAAGTCGTATTAGAGAAATGTAAATTAAAACAACTCTAAGATTTCATCTTACTCCAATTAGAATGGCTTTTATCAAGAACACAAACAATAATAGATGTTGGCGTGGATGTGGGGAAAAAGGCACACTTTTACATTGTTGGTGGAGTTGCAAATTGGTGCAGCCACTCTGAAAAGCAGTATGGAGAATCCTCAGAAAACTTGGAATAGACTCACCTTTTGATCCAGTTATCCCACTCCTCAGTTTATACCCAAAGGACCTAAAATCAGCAAACTGCAGTAACACAGTCACATCAATGTTTATAGCAGCTCATTCACAATAGCTACATTGTGGAACCAACCTAGATGTCCTTCAACAGATGAATGGATAAAGAAACTCTGGTATATATACACAATGGAATACTATTCAGCCATAAAGAAGAATAATATTATGACATTTACAAATAAATGGATGGAATTGGAGAATATCATGCTAAGTGAAATAAATCAAGCCCAAAAAACCAAAGGCTGAATGTTTTCCCTGATAAGTGGAGAATGATATATAATGGGGGGTGAGGGGTGGGGAATGAGAGAATAATGGGGGAACTTTAGAATATGTAGAAGGAAATGAGAGGGAGGGGGGTATGAAAAATGGTGTAATGAGACAGACATCATTACCCTGTGTACATGTATGATTACACGAATGATATGAATCTACATTGTGTACAACCATAGAAACGAAATGATGTACCCTGTTTGTGTACAATGAATCAAAATGCAGTCTGTAAAAAATTAAAAGCTAAATAAAAATAATAATAATGAAAAAGTCTTATTCTAAATAATTCACAGGTTAAAAAATAAATCATTAGGGAAATAGAAAATTAAAACAAAATGATCACAGAAAAGTAGAATGAAAATATGTGAGTTATAATTTATGTCTAGATTCTCAGGAGAAAGTGGAAGCTCTGAATGAATAATTTCAAAATTAAAATGCCCAATTAAATAAATAAATAATTCAATTTAGAACTAGCTATAGAAACTGAAATAAGATAGTAAGGAAAAAAGTCATTTAAAAAACACTTCAAAAACTATCTGACAGAGAAATGGGAAGATTGATTGAATAATACTAAAATAATTGAACAAAATCCACTTCATCATAAAATTATTCTCGCTCTCCCCAATGTACAAAACAGTTACTTTACACAGTTAAAAAAATAGTTTTACAATGAATTCTACCAGACAATTATATACTTCCAGAAAATAACAAAACCAAGAAATATTTATTATAAATGTAACATACAAATTGAAAAAGTATAGTTAAAAAGATCACTTTCATACCTGCATATTAACATTAAAAAATATAAACAAAATGAACTTTCAGTATTAGCTATTTTGAATAAAAAATCATCTTCACTAAATTGAGAAAAATTTTATAGGCTATCATAGTATAGTTAGGACTAGAAAACTGATAGATTAGTGATTAAGAAAGAAAAATTAGATGTTTGTTGTAAATGGTAAAAGAAACTTTTGATAACAGTTGACATTCATTTATGGTTTGAAAAACAAACAAACAGACAAACAAACAGCTAGGGATGGTGGCATATGCCCATAATCCCAGCAGCTCAGAAGGCTGGGCCAGGAAGATCACAAGTTCAAAACCATCTTCAGCAACTCAGGAAAACCCTGTCTTAAGTTTTTCTGGGTTCAATCCCTGATGGAAAAAAGAAAAAGAAAAAGCAAACATCTTGACAAATTATCATCTACAGGAAATTCTTGAAGATAACAAAGTAAACACCCATAGTTCACTTACGTTGCTATACACAAAAAAATGAATCAGCTGAAAGAGCGGTTAGGAAAACTACCACATTCACAATAGCTTCTATAAAAAAAAAAATAAAGAAAAGAAAAGAAAAAGAAAACAACTCGGGAATCAATGTAACAAAAGAGGTAAAAGACCTCTACAATGAAAACCACAGAACGCTAAAGAAAGAAATTGAAGACAACTTTAGAAGATGGAAAGATTGCCCATGTTCTTGGATAGGCAGAATTAATATTGTCAAAATGGCCATACTACCAAAAATGCTGTACAGATTTAATGCAATTTCTATTAAAATTCCAATGGTGTTCTTCATAGAAACATAAAAGGCAGTTGTGAAATTCATTTGGAAAAATAAGAGTCTTAGAATAGCCAAAGCAATCTTAGCAAGAAAAGTAAAGCAGTAGACATCAAAATACCAGAACTTAAATTATACTACAGAGCTATTAATAGAAACAGCATACTATTGGCGCAAACCAGACATAAAGACCAACGGAACAGAATGGAAGACACAGAGACAAATTCACATAAAAACAGTTATCTCATACTACACAATGGAGAAAAGACAGCCTCTTCAACAAATGGTGCTGGGAAAACTGGAAACCCATATGTAGCAAAATGAAATTAACCCCATATCTCTCACCCTGCATAAAACTCAACTCGAAATGAATCAAGGACAAAGGCATTGGACCAGAGACCCTGCATCTGTTAGAAGAAACCGTAGGCCCAACTCTCCATCCTGTCAGTTTAGGAATGACTTCCTCAACAAGACTTCGAAAGTACAAGAAATAAAATTAAGAATCAATAAATGGGATGGTATCAAACTGAAAAGTTTCTTCACAGCAAAGGAAACCATCAAGGGTGTGAAAAGGGAGGTTACAGAAAGGGAGAATACTTGACCGCCCACACCTCAGACATAGCATTAATCTCCTGGATGTACAAAGAACTCAAAAAACTTAATTCCATAAAAAACAATGAATAAATGGGCAAAGGAACTGAATAGGCACTTCACAGAAGAAGAAATAGGAATGGTCAAAATATGTATGAAAAAATGTTCAACATCTGTATCAATTAGAGAAATGTAAATTAAAACTGCACTGAGATCCCATTTCACTCCAATCATAATGGCAATTATCAAGAATACAAGTAACAATAAAAGTTGGTGAGGTTGTGGGGGAAAAGGCTCACTCATACATTCCTGGAGTGCAAATTGGTGCAACCACGATGGAAAGCAGTGTGGAGATTCATTTGAAAACTTGGAATGGAACTGCCATTTGACCCAGTATATACCCAGGGCACTTAAAATCAGCATACTACAATGACACAGCCACATCAATGTTTATAGCAACTCAATTCACAATAACTATGCTATGGAACCAACCTAGCAACCTAGTTTCCCTTCAACAGATGAATGGATAAATAAAATATGGTGTATATATATATATATATATATACACACACACACACACACACACACACACACACACATATATATATACAATGGAATATTACTCAGTCATAGAAAAAGAAAGAAATAATGGCATTTGTTGATAAATGGATGGAACTGGAGACTATCATTCTAAGTGAAATAAGCCAGTACCTAAAAACAAAGGCCAAATGTTCTCTCTCATATGTGGATGCTGACACACAATAAGGTGGGTAGGGGAAGAATAGAAGTTCATTGAATTAGACAAAGGGGAACGAAGGGAAGGGAGGGGGATGGGAATAGGAAAGATAGTAGAATGAAATGGACATAACTTTCATAATGACCATTGTAACTCCACATCATGTACAACCACAAGAATGGGATCCCAATTAGACTAAGTTGTGCTCCATGTATGTAAAATACACTCTACTGTTATGTAGATCTAAAAACAACAACAACAAAAAGTTAATGAAGGACATTGTTGGGAGTCAGTTTCCACATCGAAATCCAGACCAAGTTGATGAAAGGCTTAAATGCAGAATCCAAATTCCATAAACATAAACAGGAATAAGGTATTTCTAGTTCATAAAGATGATAGATTATATTCTGAATAAATAAAGAACTTTCAAAATTATCAATATCATAAATCCAGTTCAAAAAAGGAGCAAATGCTATGAACAGCAATTTCACAGATCTGTGAAAAGCTCATAATCATCTGGAAAGTTTCTCAAACACATTTATACTCATGAAGATGCAAATTACCTTTATGTGTGTTTGTGCATATATATTTGTATACATGTACATAGGTGTTTGTTTATATATCTACATCTCTATATGGGATGCAATACTTTTTGGTATTCATTCAGTTGTCAAATGTCTTTTATGTATCCAATATTTCATATTGGCTAGAATATGGAACATCACTAACTGTCCTCTAGTGCTGGAAAGAAAGTAAATTGGTAGAACTGTCGCATGAAATATGTTTTTTTTTTTTTGTGTGTGTGTGTGTGTGTGTCTATAAAGTGTCCTCCAATAAGCATGTGTGATACGCAATGTGGGAATGTTCAAAGAGAAGTGATAAGAGAGTTGTGACCTATTTTGTGGATTCAATCATTTGATGGATGAATAATTTGAATGGATTAATCTGTGGTCAATGTAGACTGACGGGGTCTGGAGGAAGTGGGTCATGGGGTGCATTCTTGGGCACTGTATATCTTGTCCCTGGCCACTCTCTCTCCCTCCCTCTTTCTGTCCCCTCTCTGTGTGTGTGTGTGTGTATGTGTGTGTGTGTGTATGTTTCTGTCTCTCTCTCTCTCTGTTTCTCTCTGTCTCTCAGACTGTGTGCTTTTTGGCTGCCTGACTTTGGGTTCAGAGCCATGGAGTTGACAGACCAATGACTGAACCTCTAAAACTGTGATCCCCAAATAAACTTTGCATCCTCCATGTTGTTTTTTTTTTAATATTAATATTATCATCCTGAAATTTTTTTTTCTTTTTTTTTTTCCATGTTGTTTTCATCAAGTATTTTGGTCACAGCAACAAAATGTTGACTAACACATACAGTCATATTTGTAATTCAGCTAGTCCATTCTGTAAGTCAATTTCTAGACACATAGCTTAGAGGAATGGTCGCGTGAAGGAACCAAGACATTTAAATAATATCCAGACCAATCTTGTTTATTGTTTATAATATCAAATCCTGGGACCAATCCCAATGGCCATAAGTTGTGATGATAGACAAGTAAATGGCACCACATTCACACATGAAATACAGCAGTAGAAACCAAGTGATTGCTGTCAGTGGCTTTAATGTGACTGAATCTCAGAAGCACAGCTCTGAGAAAAGGGAATACAAATACACTGTGGTTACATTGATGGAAAGTTCAAAAATAGGTGAAAATAAATTTAGTAGTGTTTGAGAAGCCACATATATATGTATATACATACACAGAGCTAGAATGAAAGTCAAATACAGGACTAAAACAAAATCAGGATAATATTGGGGTTATGACTCTTGATGAGAGTCAGAGAGGAAAATCTTAAGGGCTGATAGTTCTTTGTTTACTAATCTTGGATGTGGGTATAAGTTACTAAATTGATTATTTTTTTAAAGATATACAGCATAAATATTTTGGATACACATTGCACAGTAAAATTTTAAGGTCAGTCTAAATTTCAACGGAATTGTGTGACAACTCCCTCAACATATGCAATAAAATGTCTAGAAAAATCTAATGTGTGCTTTGTCATCAACAGAAGTAAATTATTATCTTTTTTTTTTTTTTTTTTTGCAGTGCTGGGGATCAAACCCAGGGCCTTGTGCTTGCAAGGCAAGCACTCTACCGACTGAGCTATCTCCCCAGCCCCAGAAGTAAATAATTATTTTTAAATGATGTGTTTGTAGTATAGCTCAAAAATCTCCTTTGGGAGAGTGAAAGAAAGATCCTGCATTCTTAGGTCCCCTTTCACAAGCTTTTGATTTAGATCTAAGAACTCAACTAATGCAAGTGCTGACCAAGGAGAAAAAAGCATCAAAGATGCGTCCCTTTTACAGGGACATGGGAATCTCAGCAAGTGAGTGAACTCTGGAGAAAGGACCAAATCATGACGCTTTTATCTTTTTAAACGCAGGACAATACATTTGTGAGCAAATGATAGGATCAATGTAGATCGGGAATCGTGTGATAAGTTCTAGTGTTGTTACTAAGATGTGTACAGGGTGTGCAAAAACCAGGGGAACACAGGCATTTCTTCAGAGAGTCTGTCTGTTGGGTTCACGATAGCCTGTCATCAAGGCAGTCTTCCAGTCTTGGCATATGAAGGACATTCCTTCCTAAAGTATCTTCATGGCTTGTCCCATGGTGGTAAAGTCTGACCAAATATCCCTTTAAGTTTAATTTCCAGTGATTTTCGTGTGAAATAATAAATAGGACCATGCACCATGTTTAAGATGGTGCCTCTTCACATCTTTCCCACTGGGTGGCGGTCATTATTTCACCCACTCCACTCTCCTTGCTTCCAATATTGGGCTCAACAGCATAATGAAATCAATTTTCTCTGTTACTTATCTATTATATTCTTGGCAGTAAAAGTGACACTAGAAGAGAAGTGCCATTTCGATGACAAAAATTAAAAAAAAAAAATGTAAGAGAGAACTACCAACGGCGATGAGTTTAGCCTGTGACAGGGTCCATTTCTTCCTCATACACATTTCCTGGGGTGCTAACATTATAAAAGGCGTGACGGGTGGAGCAGGCGACCCTTGTAGATTGCAACTGGATGACAGGGTACCATCACCCTCGAGTGACAATGTCCTTCTGAAACATGGATAAGTCTTCCTTCTGCAGCAAACAGTTCTGTCTTCATTCTAGAACGTTTGCTCTTATCATCGCTGTCTTATCATTTCTCTGTGCCCTGAGCCATCTATTCCTTTTTACATTCATGCATTTATTTAAAAAAAATCTTAAAACCAAAGGGTTAAAGGAGTGCTAAAGAATGTATCAGAGAAGTAAGGAAAGAGACACTGGATTCCTCACACGAATTAGAAATTTTGATTACTACTGCTCCAGGCCAGCAATATTTGTGGAGTTTCAGGCCCAAGGGTGTCAGGCTGCCTGTGGAAAAGACAAAATTAATTAATGTTTTCTGAGATTAATTAGAAAATTAAATGGAAGTATAATGAAAACCAGCATGGCTTAGCTCACTGGATTTACAACTATGTGTAACCAAATTTCAGACTTAGTCAAAATTTCTGTGTGTTGCTTGAATAGAAATATACTAAGATTGGCTACAGTGGATTTTCTTTTCACCCTTAGCCCCTGATTCTAAGCAGAAATACTATGAATGTCACAATATCATAAAGTATAGTGCTCTCAAAACAGCTCTGGCCTGAGTTAATATTCTTCAAAGTACCTTTATTCGTTATATATTAAAACGCTCCCAACTTTCCTAATTTTCCAAGTCACTCCGTCGGTCTTTTTTACTGGACAACCCTTCCTTGGGCATTTTCCTGCTGAAGCCATTTTGGTCAATGCTTGGCGCCTCTGATCAACCAGGAGGAGTGTGAGAAAGAAGAAAGAGCCAAGAGGCAGCCCTTCAAATTTGCTTCACAAAAGTGATGTGAAAAACATCATTGCCTTCCTCTTTGACTGAGTCTTGTATTCTGTAAAATGGGTATATTTAAAATACTTCCCCATATCCTTATTAGCTGACAGGTAATTGAAATGAAACAGGAAGTAGTTGATTAACATAAGATGCAATCTTCTCAGTGGGAATCTTATTATGCTTTATATGGCTAGCAGACAGGTATCAAATCACAGAAAATGTAAGGCAAGATTTACTTAAACAAGTAAAACCCTGAGCAAAGGCAATTGTGTTTTTATTAGACAGTACATTTATCTTCAGACTCTCAGAGCAAACACTAAATGTCTCTTCTTCAAACCTAACTTGTGCCAATTTTTCAAATCCAGCTTCTCTGAGCTTCTTTCCTTGCTGTTTCCTTGCATCTTAGATACCTGTGATAAACCATAAGTTGGAATCACTCAAAAAGCAACCAGAATCACCCATACCTGATATCAGCAAGGCAATCACCAGACCCCGCAAATGCAACTGATAATTGATTAGGAGGTCTATTGTGTTTCAGATCAGGTAATTAGAAATAAAACAGGAAATTTCCTTCATATCCATACCTAACTTTCCTTTTTCTAAATATTTTTTAATACTCTACTAGTAATTTTTTTAAAGCACATATCATACAATGTTCCTGATGGTCACCATGAGAAATGGTCTTATGTTTTGAGATGATTTATACTGTGCGATTTAAATAAAAGTTCATCATCTCACATTCTTAATGTTATTGTGAAGGCGACCTGTTTCTTCCTTCAGTTACTAAGACTTCCTAATTTAAGGATTGAGACTATTGAGAAAATGAAAACATCTTTTAAGTAGGATAAAATTATTTTTCATGATATATTATTAATATTTTTAGTATTTGGATTAGAGTCTCCCAAACAACCCTCAGTGGAGTCTTATTTAATAAGATGTTCCTTGAATAGAGTTTTGTATAATTAAATAAATTTGGGAAATGCTCCCTTCTCTTGAGCTTTGCACATAAGAAATGCTAAGTCCCTGAGAAGTCTTGCAGGAAGGAAATTGGTTTAAATTTATGCAAACGTGTTTATCCACACATAGATTTTTAATTTAATATCTATTTAGATCTATTAGATGCTGATTCAAACTTTATGTTTCCCAAGAGTGGGAATCGGACTAATCTTGTAAGATCCCTATGAGAGCCCTGTAGGTCTGTAATCAGTAGTACTTGGTGATATTGTGGTTCAATCATTTGACTAAACCCTAGACCAGGAAAGAGAATTTTAATGCAAGATACCTGTGGAAATATAATGGCATTCAACATGCTACATCACAGAGTGCACCAAAATGAGATCTAATTCCAAGTGATTAGAGTTTTATTAAGTCACCTGTATGTTTCATTTCCTGAACACTAAGTCTAATACACTCTGTGGTGTTGAACAGAATCCATGGGGACATTGTTCTGGACTGAGCTCTTGCGCTCAGGCTCCACAGTCCAGATCAAAGTTGGTCACCAATGTAAACACAAGGCTATCAACATGGAGGAGTGAACCAGGAAGCATATGGATCCCCACGCTGACCAGATTTTCCTGAAAACAGGAGACTCTGGTCTGAGTCAGCATAATACCAAAAATCAAGTAACCTGAAGTACCCTAATTTTAATCAATGATTTGTGTTTTCCTCTTATTGTTCTGTTTCCTTGCTCCCACCTTACAAAACCCACTCTTCCACTACTGCCAAGTAGACGTCCATTTTACAGAATGATACATTGCCCAGTGAACAAGAGTCCTAAACAGAAGCCAATTCCACCTTTGGCTGCACTCACCGCAGTTTTGTCTTTTGACCCTGGGCTGACCTGTGTCCATCCCTCCCAGAAGCCTGGGGACCCTCACACTAGGGAGGGTCTCATCACCTGGGGGCTCCCTGGGGACCTCCCCTGCTTCCCCAGTCCTGGCCTCACTTGCGGTTTGGACACTCATCATGTTTGAGAAGCACCCCACTATCGACACTGGCCTCGACCTCCTGTTGTTCTAATTTTTAACTCCCATCCCCAGGATCCACGCCACATAAGGTGGAAAAACAGGACGCTCAACAAGATGCTAACCCGGTGGGGGGACCTCACGCTCATCACATACCTATGGGGCGCGGGTCTTGCTCAAAGAGGTTTCAGCTCTTGACATAATAAGAGGAACTCGGTGTCACTGGTAAAACGGCGTCACCACCTCTTAGATCGATGCCCCAGTTTGAGGGATGGACAACTTGTTGGTCCCAGAAGGATCGGGGACGCTCACCACATCTGTGCTCAATCTCATGTTCAGTTCAGAGAAATAATGGAAGCAGGAGGGGAGAGGCGAGCAGGGAGCAGGGCTCAGGGTGAGAAGAGGCAGGTTCGAGGACACGAGGGGCGAGGTGACATGGATCTAGCGTCTTGCTGGAGAAGACCCGCAGGCAGTGGGGCTTGTCAACCGGGTTAAGTGACCAGCACCAAGTAAAAGCAGTACACTGACATTTGCATGGGACACAAGCAGAACTGGAGTCCCTGGGTGGCGTGGTCATGCCAATCTAGCTCAGCTGAGTGTGAAACCTATTTCCTGACTTGAGATCCTTTCCACTGTCCGAGCAGGAAAAGGGTTCCTTACCTGGCATTTTCCTTTCTGAGAAGCAAACCTCCTACTACCCCAAGTAACAATCCTTCACAAGCCCTTACTTCTCGTTTAAAGTCAAACGAAGTGTCCCAGCACACAGAAAACCCTCTTCCACGGGACAGCCTGAAACCGCTTTCCTCAGAGATTCCTGCTTTGACAGATCCAGGCCAACAAAGCACACATGCAAAATTTCAAAAACTCTGTAAACCAATTTTTCTTGTACTAAAAATACAACAGCAGCAAGAAAGACTTTTTTTTTTTTTTTTTAACACTTTCACATTATTCAAATTACAGGTCATTTACACCCATCTTGGAGTTTGTGGGGTTTTTGTTCTTCTTTCTGCCCCTCCCCCAGCTCACAGGTTCTCTCTAACATGACTTCTGCTTTATCAGTGTACACACAGCACTATGGATAAAGACCTCAGCAAAGAAAATACCAGTGCCCAGGATACTTTGATGGCCTTTCCACCCTGTAATTATACCCCCTCTTGATAGCTCTGAAGGCGCGCCTTATTGGCGGGTAGCACAGGACCTTCTTTTTCAGAGAAAGATGGATGGTTTCTGCGGGCCTGGATGGTCTTCAAATTATCTGAGTGCCGAAAAGAGAGCAGAGTGAATTTTATTTTAACTCATTTTATTTCTGAATTTATTCCCCAGTAGCTAGGAGGTGGCGACTGCCCTCGCAGTCAATTGTTATCTGTGGGACTTGATTATGTTCAGACCCAGTCGCTCATTCTGAGCAAGACACAGTTAATGAGGAGAGAAATGAAAAGTGCATTGAGTCACAGTGTGTTTGTGGTAATTTGTGACACATTTACTCCACTCAGTTCTTTGTTTATTCCTCCCCCCTCTCCTCACAGGTTCCCTAGAAAAAGGCACAGATAAGCGAATTCACTGGTAGACAGTTAAGGGTGTTGAAGGTAATGAATCTCTTTCTCTCTCTCTCTCCCTCTCTCTCTCCTTTCTTGGCAGTAATTGGGGCACCGTTCATCTCTATCATAAAATGCTGGGGAAGTGCATCTTAACAAAACATCTTATTTTCCATTATTTCATAACATATTTTTCCATTCACGCTGCTAGATTTTATTTTCCCTGTCTTTTTTTTTTTTTTTTTTTTTTTTTGGTGTGCTCTTTGCCACTTTTCTAAATAATAGTCCATTAAACAGTTCACAGTGTGTGTTCTGTAGAAATGTAAAAAAGTGATTGGATAATACTAATTAAGGAGAGATTTTGTTTCCACTTACTGCAGATCAATGGTGGGTTACATTAAAGCAGCGTTTTGCGATGAGTTTAACACAAAAGAACAGCTGTGCTAAATACATATTTCAAGACATACAGGTAGGTCAAATAAACGTTCCTTTCTTTGAAAAGTCTGTATGTTGTAACTATAAATTTTACTTGCAGAACTGTGGGGAAACACAAAGGCTAATTATTCATTACAATCATTGTTAGTTTCTGTAGAACCTAAGAATAAAATTGGGAAATGTTCAGTTACTTTTAGTTCCTGCTTTAATCTGGATCTTTCGATATACTGGCTTTACTGTGATATTCTTCCAGTCTGAGAACAATTTTCAATAAAATTTCCAATGGAATCAGATTTTCTTTTGCTTTATAATGATTTTTGAATTGAGGAAGAGAAATGTGTCAATGTAGTTTTAAGACTTGGCTATAGCTGTCTTGTGATTCTTTTATCTACTACATGATAGGACTATTTTTTTTTGCCCAGAAATATGATTTTCCTTTTTATAAGTCTGAGATAGTACAGTCCAGTTCTGTGAATGACAATCAATAGCCATTAAAGTATTTTATAAACTCCGAGGGGCACAAACACTTGGATTAATAGGATTATACAGCAGAGAAATGTACAACAAAATGTGTACATCTGCTACATAATTTCAGCCTGCAATAACTTTGTTTCAGACTGTATGCATGCAACCTATATTTAAACGCATCTCTTTTGGTAAATGCTATTCTTCATAGCAGTAGTATTCTTTGTGCTTTTATTTCCCTTGACACTTAGATGGTACACAACAGCAAACTTATAACAGTGTTCTGCTTCACCTACAGTTTCACTTGCCTACAACAGCGTCCACTGCAATTAGAGGTTTGCAAATGTTCCCACAGATGCAATTTCACTGTAACATAAAAATTCGCAAGTGCATTTTCCGCTTAGGTCGAACTTCCCAAGGAATAAAATCGGTTAAAAGGAATGCAAGGGAGGATTACTCTAAGACGACTTCCTGATTCCACACCTGACTTGCTGGATGACTCAGGGCCAGCCTAGTCATCTGTGACCCCTCTTAATGGTAATGAGAGTTACACAGGAGCACCAGGCTGCAGTAACTGACTTCAAAGGGAGCCCTTCCCTTGAAGGAGATGCAAGCCAGGGGGTAAAGGCAGGGAATCAGGCTGTGAAAGAGCACATTTCTTTCAACATGGGACCAAAAACTCAGGAGGCTATGGTTGGTTAAGGGGCTCAGCTTTGCAGTGAAGCCAGTTAAATTTATGTTGGTTCTGACGAAAGGAATTTTTCGCATTCCAGGACAATAAGATGAGACAGAAATCTCATTCAGTGGAATGATGCAGTACTCCTGTAAGCACGCGCGTTTGCATTTGTTTATGCCGTGATCTTTATTGTGCACTCTGTTCCCACATTTATTTTGATATGGTCCTTCCTTTCCCAGACACGTGAAATCTGCATCTCAGTTACATCATCTATAAAATAGGAGTACTATTCACTCTTTTGACATCTGATTTCTTATACAGGTTAACAACAACAGCCACTGGGGAAGACTTTTGTAGCCATTTTTCTTAAATTAACTTTGCCAGTTTGCCCGGCATAAGTAGAGTAAAGTTTGGTACTGATTATATGCATGGGAGTCAAGTTGATTTTAATTTTTTTTTCCAACAAATATGTACTGAACACCTACTTGCTTTGTGCCAGAAAATGTTTTCAACTATTGGGTTATAGCAAACAGAAAAAGCAAACAATATTTTTTTAACACTTATGGAATGTATACTTTAATACAATGTGTGTTTACCAGTTTTGTCCATGAGGCAGGGAGTGTTCATGGATTCTGGTGTGTGTGTGTGTGTGTGTGTGTAGCATTGCTGCCTGAAATGAAATAAGCACAGGAAAAGCCTTCCTTTATTAAACTCTGATTAATAATAAAGTGAAGGCGAGTAAGCCAAATGAAGAGGAAGGGTCCTTAGAGGAGCTGCTCCGTCTCACTCAGGGATGAACTGTGTGGTGGACACGCAGAACAGCTCTGCTCTCTTATGGACTAGGTAACTTGAGCATCATCCGGAGACTGATACCAGATTCTATGCCAGGAGAGCTATGAGTCTCCAATGTAAGAGTCAAGCACTGAGATGAGAGTGTGGGAATGGTCACTGCAAACAACAAGGACAACTCATAGCTGGGTCATGCTCCATGGCTTGCCCACTCACTATTTGAACAAAGATCTGTGCTGAACAAATGTCAAATGATGAAGAGTTTGCACAGGAGAGATGGAAACTGTATGAGAACTAGAAAGGCCAGAAATGTCAAAAGGGAAGAAGTGGAACTCAGTTCAAGTTCTAATCCTAGCTAGTTGAATCCCTTGAGCAGATAGATTAAAATGATGACTCTCATTATCTCAACCTTTACAAAAAGGATAGAATTCCAAACTCATGTGGTTACTGTGGAGAATGTACCACCAATGGGAGCATTTTGTAAACCAGGAAGTTTAAAATGTGTGTGTATGTTTTTACTAGTACATGCCTTGATGGCATTGTGCAATAGATAACTAATCATTCATTAAACGGATTTGTCCCAGAATAACAGATATTTTAGGGAGAATAAAAATCAATATTTATAGGAGAATCCCAACATCTTCTTAATCCTAATAATAAAATCATCTTCCTCAGCAAGTGTTGGTTTGAAAGTTTATTCCTATTGAACTAAGGATATGTTTTCTAGAATAAGACTGATAAGTTGTTAAATCATCTTAAGGGACTGGTTTATTATTTTAAATGATGATAAAAGTATATTTGAGTTCAATAAATATTTAAAAATGTCGATTGCAAGCACATGTAAAGGTGATAATTGAAGACTCTATGCCATGACTCATAAAAGGCAGAATGTTTAAGATACTTGTGTCCCCCCACCACCTCACCCACACACGTGAGCCTTATGTGAGAGGGGCAGAAAGGGTAAAGAGAAGCTGGGACTGTAGAGTGGTCCCAGGTTCTTGAAGGCCTCAATGTCTTATGAAGAAAATTACACCCAATTATTGAGGACTGTTAAACCATTGGCGGGCTTAAGGTAGAATGTGACACGGTCTTATCTGTACACGAGGGAGGTGTTTGTTATTGCACAGATGAGAAGCCAGAAGACTAAGTGACAGTACCTGACCAAGGACAATAGCAGGAAGACTGAAGAGGAGAGGAGGTTTTAGAGGGAATGTTTGTGATTAAAAAATTGGTAAGATCTGGGAACATGTTAATTAGGAAACTTGAGGACAGAAGAATAAAGACAGCAGGCTTATTTCCAGGAGGCGAACTGGTGTCATCAATTCAGAGATAGAACCTGATGGGAGTGCAGGTGAAGGAGGTTACCTCGGGAATCTGGTAGGATTCCAGGTGACATGGCCATCACGCAGGGGCAGTAGAGATCGGTCACTTCTGAGAGAAGCAGGGGCCCCAAGTGCCCTTGTGCTGGTGAACAACAGATTGTAGTTCATAATTGTACAAGGGTGAGATCATCTAGGAGAATGAACCCAGAGAGTTGGGGCTGGCCAGGCTAGGACTCAGCTCCACCACCTCTCTATGGGTAGTGTTGAGGCCGACAGGTTGGTGAGGAGGGGTGGGCAGGGATGGGACTGAGATTGTACATGTCGGTGACAGGCAGAATTCCCAGAGCCTGCCACCTGGTGCCGATGCCTGTGTAACTCCTTCTGCTTGAGTGTGAGGGTCCTGTGAGTAGGCCTGATAGTCCCTCCTGGGACTGAGTGACCTTATGTGGCTCCACACTAAAGAAAGACTCATCTCTGGCTTCAAAAAATTTGCTGTCTCCTAAGAGGGCCACATGGCTGTGACCTAAGGGTAGCCTCTGGTAGCTGAGAGATCACTGGCTGACAGCCAGCTTGAAAATGGGAAACTCATTCCTCTGACCTCAAGGACTCAAATTCTGCCAGTGATCTTGATGATCTCAGAAAAGTGCCTCAAACTCCAGAAGAGAACACGTTCTGCCAAAACCTTAAATTCAGACTCGTGTGATCCTGAGCAGATCACTTGCCCTGTGAGCTTCCTATCTGTAGAAACTGTCAGGCACTGCTGTAAGCCCCTAAGCTGGTGGTCATTAATTATTCAGTAATAGAAAAGTGTCCTGAGAAGCCAGAGGATTTTTTCTGTGGTGACACTGGTGTTACATTTAATAGAACCCCTCCACAATAGTCTCCACACACACACACAGCCCAGAACTCAGGGGCATGGTCCACACTAGCAGAGTATGTCTTCTCCTCCTCTTCCTCTCCTCCTCCTTCTTTTTCTTCTTTTAATTAATACACATAAACTTATGGTCCTCCTCAACAATCCAAAAGACCACTTACCTGATTCTTTCAAGTCAAAGGAAAAATAAATGTTTTTTGTTTTACTTATTTATTTTTGGGGTACTAGGGATGGAACTCAGAGGTGATTAACCACTGAGCCACATCCCTTGCCCTTTTTATATTTTATTTAGGGACAGTGTCTGGCCAGGTTGCTGAGGCTGGCTTTGAGCTTGAGATCCTCCTGCCTATGCTGGGATTAAGGTGTGTGCCACCGTATCTTGAAGGCCATCCCAGTTAGCCAGGTTAGGTGTCAACCTGGACTAGAGCTATGGAAGTATACACTTACGATATAGACACCTCTGGTTTAAAAGAGAATAAATGTCTTATTGGCAAGGTAAATGTCCTTGGAGATACACCACAGTCACTCTCCCTTCAGTCTTTCCTTCATCCTAAGAGGAACAGAAACTTGCCCATTTTCTATCTGCAGAGTCCTTCCCTTTCTCCTAAATATACTGCTACAATACGAATAAGGAAAGCATTTGAAATGCTCCCCAGTCTAACATTTTCCAGGGTAATATTTCCTTTTGAGTTGACAAGACAAAGCCTTCATCTGACAAATGAATGTACTCAAGAGATTATATCAATGGCTAATCCAATTAAAAATCTTTGATATATTCAGTTGTATCTGCTGTGAATTTGATGAGGTGTAGATTGTGGAGGCCTGACAGTTATATTTACTTTTCACTTAAATCTTTATAAATCGTTTTTGTATTTAACTTTAGGGAAATTATGACTTCTCATTATTTTTTCTTCATTTTTAGAATTAAACAAGTTAATAATAGAACAATCCTACCCAGTCTTTTTTTTTTTTTTAAGATTAGTTTCTTCTTGTTTCTCAGCTTACACTTAAACAAATGTTTTTTACTATATTTATATAATAGAAACAAAAGGCAACACATGAGTTTGGCCAGCCAAGCATTCTGCTCTGCTCTGTGTGTTTGTGTGTGCGTGTGGTATGATACATGTGCATATCTGTGTGTTTGATTAGAGATATGCCTCTTTAAAAGGTACCAATTCATTATGTTAGTCCAACATCCAAATTAGCTAATTTTGAAATCTCTAAATTGAACTACCTGGTATGAAAATTGTATGATATAATTTTACACTTGCAGAAATATTGAAAGAAAATGACCTATGATTATTCCAGAGTGAAAATATTATTTGAAAGTTTTTAAAGATTGTGTCACTAATAGAGGATTTAAGCATCATAAAGGCAAGGACTCGCTTTACCTCTTTCTTTTCTTTCTTTCTTTTTTTTTTTTTTTTTGGTACATGTATTTGTGCACAAGACAGGGCAAGGCAAAGCATGTTTCATTTCATGTTTTATTGTACTTTTCTATTTCTTCTTCCCCATTTGGTGTGGGGCATGCCAATCCTTGGACTTGTGACCTCACTTGCTTTCTTAAGAGAATTATTCTTCTGAGTTATAATCATTCCAATGCACACTGCGGGGAGAGTATGAATGAATCAGGAGAACATCAGTGGTTGCGGAAATATCTGGTATTTTCCTTAGGCTATGGGAGACCTCTGAATTTCCAAGCTAGATTTATGTATCCACTTCTCTAGCAGACTCTGAATTAAGAGAAAGGTGTTTTTCTGGAAGAATTCTTAGGACATCCTCCAAATCTACCTGAAACCCCATTTCCTGTTTCACATTCTACCTTACAAGACGATACGGCCGGAACTCCACCTTCCTTTGCAAAGTGCCTCCCGTAGAGAGAACAGGGTTATGATGAGAATCAGTTCTCCCAGCCTGTAGACATCATAAACTTGGCCCTCCTTCCCCTTACATCCCTGAAGCTTTGCCTGTGTGATTATCATAGCTCCCTTTTGTGTGGGATTATGTGTAATTAAGTTTTCAATCAATTTGACTAATTAAATGGAAGTGCTGTCTGTGGGCTAGATCAGGAGACTAGAAATCTGGGTTTCTGCATATTACCACTAATTCACTAGGTGAATACAGCAGGTTATTTAACTTCTCATTTTCCTATGAAAGGAGCACAAGGGAAGTGTTTAAAATCAGCTCTATAAGGTTCTGATTTTTCTAAGCATCTTCCATCCCTGTCTCAAGCTTCTTGTGCCCTTTTGAGCTTCATATCCAAATTTCCAGTCACCTCTTCTTACTAGAGAGTGCAATAGCTCACCTAATCTGGTCAAAAAATCACCAACCAAGGGCTGGGTACCCCATGAGAGCTGAGCACAAAGCCCTAAGGGTGCTGGGTACCCTCGCTGACCCAAATTTTAGAGACTTCTCCTCTCGGATTGGTAAATGTAGGGAAGAGGCCATATATAGTTCATTGGCACAGGATTTTTTGCATTTTTATTTCTTCACAAATTCATTGCTGTGCTGGGAAAAGATTTTTTGCCATATCAATGTTCCTAGCTTTGACATAAACATAAAATACGAGTAAATGCCTTCTGAACCTGACCACGGTGATGTTCCATCTTAGCCTCCTTAATCTCTGTAGGGAAACTGAGGCCCATGGATTACCGACAAGGATTTGCTCTTTGCAGAGGAGGCTGGAACCCTACCATTTCTTCCCAGTGCCCTCATGTGGCGTGCCATGACCTGGTGTCACCTATGATTTTTATTGCACAGCCCCAACAGTTTTTGCCACTCAGCATGCTTCCATCTTGCTAAAAATGAGGGGACAAGCCATAAATAAGAGATGGCAAGGCAGTTGATGAACGCCTATCATCTCTTCAGGGTCCAGAGAACCAGAGAGCACCAGCAAATTTCTAACGTGGTGCCATCCCACATGGTGATTCGGGGTATTATTTCCTGAGCTCTACAAATCCTGCTTGGGAAGTCACTGCTGGCGCCTCTTTGCAGGAGTGTTTTCCCTTCTGTTTTCTACTAGACACAGCGAAGTTTCTGGGCTTATTCCTATGTTTTTGATCCCTGATGAGTTAATCCGTTTGCAGAGTGGCAAGTTATAGGAGCAGCCAAGATGTCCATCAGCAGATGAATGGATAAAGGAAATGTGGTCTATGTACACAAGGGGTTTTATTCAGCCATAAAGAAAAACAAAATTATGTCACTTGCAAGAAAACGGATGGAAGTGGTAATCATGGTGTTGATCAAAATACGCCTGACTCAGTCATAGGTTTTCTCTCATATGAGGGAGCTGGGATGGGGGGAAGCAAAAACAGGTGACGTCATGAGAATAGAAGGGAGATCAAGAGAGTAAAGCAAAAGGATCAATGGGAAGCAGGAGGGGAAGTCAGGGGAAGGGGAAATACTGGGGAATGAAATTGATCAAGAGATGATGTATTTATGCCTAAATATGCCACAATGAAACCCACTTTTCTGTATAATTAATATACACCAATTTTTTTTTTTTTTAAGAGAGAGCCCGTCACTGCAGATTTGGTGGATAATCCCTACACTCTGTCTCATTTTCCACCTTTTTCGCCCTGTGGAGTAAGTGAGAGCTGCAGATGAAAACCCCCAGGGATTTCCAGAAAAACAAGCAGCAGTCCCAGTGAGAGGGAGGAGGGGTACGAACACCTGCAGCCAAGCCAGTGCCCAGGTGGAGCTGAGGAAGCTTACTCTTGCTTCCAGTCTCTTCCCTCTGCTGGGCTTTTCCACAAGAACCCACCCCAGACCCCGACACTGGGATCACCAACCACATTTCACTTAACCAACCCCAAATGTGAACTTCATTCAAAGACCCCAGAAACCTGCATTACGCTCCTTCCCTTGCCGAATGGCAGGACAAGGCAGGTTCCCGACTTCAGAGTTCTTCAGTGTTTATGGATGTGATCTGCTCTGCGCTCTCATGCATTATTAATAAGCTGACTTGTGCGTGTGTTATTGAGTTATTTCTTGTATGATTTTCACATCACCTTGAAAGTTTACAAGTTCTTGAGGTGAGAGGCCATGCCTTCATTGGAATTTCTAACAGGACTTACCACTTAATAGGCTGGGTTGAGCTGACAGATCTCTGTAGAGACCTGAAAAAAAAGAGACCCACCCTTTTAATGTTATTGTTAAAGAAAAATAAATAAATAAAC